>NW_022170403.1:6179648-6407352 GCF_008802855.1 Photinus pyralis
ATACAGGGTGATTCCTATAGTACCTGCCACCGTTTGGGAGCGTATAGGGGGTGCCTAGGGGAGTATTTTGATATAGGACACTTGGGGTCGGAAATCTAAAATAAGGGCGCCAGAACCAAATTTATCTTCTGGAATTTCACGCCTGTATGTAGGCAACCCAACCGACCGACGTTTCGCGCGGAGCGATGCAGAGCGAGTTAGCGCGAGGAAGCGACATGGGAGGGAAGGAGGGAAAACGACAGTCAAAAGCAATAACGTTTACAAGTGTTCAACGTGGCCACCGTTGTTCTCAATGCACTTCCTACATCTAGCCAACTATTATTATACTATTGCCATAGTGTTTATTCACTTGATACGCGTCGTTGCAGACGGGATTTCGTGGGTTTAAACAAAATTCTGATCAAGTGTCAGCCACACATCGCCGCCTGAGATCGCTCCGTGTGCACCGCCGGCCGGTTGGGTTGCCTACCTACAGGCGCGAAATTCCAGAAGGTAAATTTGGCTCTGGCACCCTTATTTTAGATTCCCGACCCCAAGTGTCCTATATCAAAATACTCCCCTACGCACCACCTACACGCTCCCAAACGGTGGCAGGTACTATAGGAATCACCCTGTAGGTATGTAATTAAGGTTGGTCTTTCCGTCAGAATGTTTGCAATTTTTTTGCTACATTTCGTACAACATTCAAATTTATTTATAGTATGTCCCAGACCTAGGAGTAATAAACCACCCGGCCTACGAAAGAGTATAATTATTTTTACATAGAAGTAGCGCCGTAGCGGATAACAAATATTTTCCACCAAACATATAGGTATTTGAAGTGAGAAATTAAAAATGTTCAGCATCCAATGTATGGGGATGGTACCTACTTCGGCAATACATGCTGGGGATGTGAGCAGTCATAGGCGTGCGCTGGTATATTTTCGTTATTTCTTAATTCTTTATATAATTACTGCGATTGACGATATTGTATACTAGTCCAGTCAATCTATTCTGTCCCCCTAGAAACCTTCATATAAAATTTCTGTCAATCAAAAAATAACTGAGTAGAAGTAGATATTCTGCTGATTAATATACCTACTTACCAAAAAATGGATCTCCGAAAATGACTGCTAATATTGTAAATTAATTAAAAACGATTGAAAATTCACAACACAATGCTTCGAACACTGATAGTTGCACTTTAGCTCGAGGTAAAAATACCATTTTGTAGAGAAATGAATTGTCTTTAAATTTGATGTGGGAATTTATGTCATACAATCCCTTTTTTTATGTTAAAAATTGTGGAAACTTTCCAACCCCGATTACACCAAATCGTCAGGGTCGACCCAGTCTAACCGTGAAAAAATTAGTGACAAGCTGAAATTTGGTAAATAAGTTGATTTTGGAGTCGTTAAAATACCACCAAACCCTATAAGTGATCCGCCGTGTCTGTCACCTCCATACTACCTTTGAAAGGGATTTTTTTAAGTTTTTTGTCAATATCTTGAAAACAACGCTATTTACAAAAGAATGTGAAGATAGACAAATGAAAGCGTAGGTTTGGTGCTGTACCAGTGCCGAAGTCATAATGTTAATTTTATTTTAAAAAATAAATCTAATTTTTTATTTTTTTTTGTGAAATCTAGAGAAATTTCTCAAAAATATTTAGGTAAGAACATTCATTTCGTGCCTATTCTAATGAAATAAAAAATCATAACAGTGGCAGTACTAATTTTTTTATGTCATCCCTTTTTTAATGCATTAAAACGATAATATATTGTAATATATTGTAGTCAGTAGGTATCTATGCAGTGCAGTAGGGTAACTTATTATGAGGTAGTGAAACTAAAATACGACCCGTTTAGGCAAATGAATACTTAACATAGCATAAGTTTTTAATTAGGTACCTAATTAGATATTTCCGAGGATATTTCTATATATTAATTCGTCAGACTCTATAACTGTCTACAATTCTACAAGCTAGGGTACACTTTAGACCAATTTTTCGCCACGAGCAAGCTTTTTTGCAACCGCCTGACGAACAGTTGGAAAAAATTTTCTTTAGAACCCTTTCGAGGTCCATGTATGTCTTGATCCACTTCTGCACTGGTAAGTTATTATTCAGCTATGTTTGAAACTAAAAATGGAAATCATCCGGGTCAGTATTACTTTCCAGCTTTGAGGCCTTTGTAAAGAAGGTATAATGAAACTACAGATGAATTGAAGCGATTCGAAACCGTTCGGGAGTTATCTTGTCCACATACGGACGGACGGACGGACAAAAAGTCCAAAATTCTGAACTCGCTAGGAACTTCTTAATAACATAATTAATCTTTTCAAAGAAAATACTTGTTAAAAAGTCCTAAACACATGGTAATTGGTACTGAGCTGCCTTTAGAGCCGGTGGAAGCTATGCTAAATTAAAATCCTTATTTAAATTTTGCTGTACTACATATTGTTGGTAGAGAACGTCAAGGTCCGTAATCTGTCATTTGTTATATTTCTTCCTTGTCTACAGTAGGTATAGACAAAATAATATTTCCTATTTGTTGAAAAGCCCAGATGTGGTATCGCATTCAGAAATGACGTGCATGGCAAAAATAACATTTTTAGAGGTCCTAATTTATGTTGACATTTTTAAATATCCATGACTTTATTTGGTTTTCAATTTCCTGGCCGCAACATATATATAAATTTTGTTTGGCATAGTGACTTAATGAACTAAATATTTTTGAAAAATTTGTCTTTATTTCAATCAGAAATTAAAACATTAGTCTTTTTAAAAATAACCAAAATTAATATCATAACTCCGCCACTGGTACAGGAAAATATATAGGTATAGGTTTTATAGGAAAATATGCTTAAATTTTTCTATCTTCATATTTTTCCCTAAATAGCTTTGATTTCAAGATACGTATTCCCAAAAAACAACAATAGGCATTTTCAACCCTTTGAGGGTTTTTTTAAGGGTTAGGTGGGGGTAGGGTTTGGTGGTATCTTATGGAACTCAAAACATGCGTTTACCCTGATCGAGTTTCAAAGGTGATCTTTCGTACCCGCTTACGCTTTCCAATAAATCAATTCATGACGAGAATTTTATTGCAGTTCTACAGCAGAGCCTCGGAGGGAATCAAACTACTAACTCGATACCTTCCGCATATTTCAATGAAAAAGATCGTAAACAATTTACGTAAAATAACTGCTCTCGTTACAATCGTTTGCACGTAAGACCTTGGGAGAAATTATTGTGAATGTTCAAATTAAGATAGATTATATTCGACCTCGTCTCGTAAATAAGCACAATGTAGTACCTTCATTCCTGTGGGATACGTCACAATTTTAAAGCTCGCGTTTCTCTCCATGCTCCGCCCCGCACTGTATACCATGTAAGCTTCAGTCTTCTTTTTTGTGTGGTACGGTTACGTCGCGATTGTTATTATGTCGACATCGAAACATTCTAAGCGTTCGCGGTCGCCCGGAAAGTATAAGGACGAAACACTTACTCTTCTGCGTAGGCTAGAGCGTCGGATGGATGCTTTCGAACGCAAAAGCTTTAAGAAAAGAAAGCGGTTGCCCTCTTCCGATTCCAGTTCTGGGGATTTTCCAACACCCCAAAAACGCGTTACATTAGACTCGGATTCCGATGCGAGTGCACGCAGTGCTTTCTCCGAAGATGACTTAAATCAAGGTAACTATATCCAAGGGGGCTATCTTGTAGCGTTAAGTGATTTCTCACTCACCGCTCGTAGGGCTGCTTGTGATAGCGGCCGACTATTTGTGATAATAGTCATGCTCGTCGATCTCGCCGGTTGCTGGTAATAGCAACAGGTTGTTTCTGATCGACTTACGTTCCTTAAAACCGCCGTTACCGTTTGGGCTGGTTGTGGGCTGCTTGTGATAGCGGCCGACTATTTGTGATAATAGTCATGTTCCCCGACCTCAACGGTTGCTTGGGATAGCACCAGGTTGTTGGTGATGACAATCTTGAGCGGAATCACGCTATACTGCTTGTGATAACAGTAATTGAATCATGGGACGTTTTAGTCCCAGATTGTGATGAACGGGTCTTATTATCCACCTTTTTTTTTTTTCTGTGTAGTGGAAGGCGACGACGTAGAGGAAGTACCGGCGCCACCATCAACCTTGAACCAGGATGTGCTATCTATACTCGGAAATGATTCGCAATCCGATAGTGTTAAAGGTCCACCTATTCAGCAAGAAGTTACTGAAAGATGGATTAATATTTTTAAGCGGGGGCTGTCTGAGGACAAATGTGTCGAATTAATTCAGAAATACCCTTCTCCCGAAAACGCGGGGTTTTGGGACGCACCGAAGCTGAATCTGGTAGTAAAACACGCCGTGACGGATTCGGTGGAGAAACGAGATTTTCGCCTTGCAAAATTACAAACGCAGATAAGCTCTGGTTTAGCAGCTATAGGTTTAGCCTCGGGTTTAGCGCTTACACAGTTAATCAACAAGGAAGGGGATGAGTTTAAGCCACTCATCGAACAATTAAGTGATGCGGGACGCTTACTCGCGGATGTGCATCATCGAGAAAGTGTTCCCGAAAGGAATTAATTTCCTTGAATTTGAATAGGGATTGGAAGGATACAGTAGCTGAAACCGCGATAGATTCTTGGTTATTTGGCGAGAATTTGGAAGAAAACTTAAAATCGGCAAAGAATTTGAAAATTTCTTCCAACCAGCTGAAATCCGTAAAGACATTCCCTAAAAAAGTAATTCACAAACCGGCGTTAAACTTCAAAGGTCCACCCCAAAATCGTCAGGCGAAGGGGCAGGGTGGACGACATCGGCAAGTCCCCACCAGCAGCAACAGCATGAATCTGATGAATCGAGATCCTCAGGGACATCGGCACCATCTGTACAAGGAGACGAAATACCATCGCTTTTAGAGGTAAGAAGAACCGCAGGACGATTAAGACATTTCATAACTTTCTGGAAAGAGTTAACAAATGATAAAGTGTTATTATCGTGGTTGAAAGGATTTCGTTTAACACTTTTTAGCTAAATTAGATTTGCAAGACGCGTATCATTTAATTCCCATTCATAAGAGTGACAGGAAGTACTTACGTTTCACTTTTAGTGGAATATTGTACGAATATAACTGCTTATCTTTCGGGTTGAATTGCGCGCCTATGTTGTTCACGAAGGTCATGAAACCCGTAGTAGCATCACAGACAATTTTGTCTGTGGTAGCATACTTACGAGCACAGGGTCACGTCTCGGTCATATATTTAGACGATTTTTTGTTGCTTGGCAATTCATATACCGATTGTTTGTCAAACGTACGTCAAACCGTATATATTTTACAACGATTAGGGTTTGTTATTAACAGTAAGAAAAGTATTTTAGTTCCTAGTAACACGTGCACCTACTTAGGCTTTGTTTACGATTCCATAAATATGACGGTGTCCTTGCCAAAGGAAAAATTAGTTAAATTATTAGCCGAATTGTCAAAAATGGAAAATACTAGAGTCTGTTCCATAAAATCATTTTTCATTATACCTCTCCGAAAGTACTGTCTTTTCATGTATCCCAAGCGCACCGAAAGTAGGGTTTTCCCGTGCGAGCGCACTGGAAAACTTTTTCCCGTGCGCTACGAATAATCAAGTTTGCCATAGCATCCCTATCCCATGCGTTGCCATGCATACCGCGGCTTTATTTTGACATATATCTCAACCGATTTTTTCCATTGTGTTAAAAATGGATTTTGGTGAAGTCGAAATTCCCGCTAATATATTAAGAGAAGCTGCAGAAACCAGTTCCCAACTATTACCAGCGAAATCAAAAGAGAGATGCGAAAAGAAATATGAAAAATTTCATAACTGGTGCGTTGAAAAAATCGGGGAAAGAGTACGTTTTGGAGTAGGTTTTCAATGATTAAGAATATTCTTACGGTAAAAGAAAATGAAAACGCCAGCAAATTGTGCAAAACCATCGACTTTTTGAAGCGTCAGACCCTCCGCTACATCCCAAAAAAATCAAAAGTTCTGTACAACAAGGGAGCAATTTTTGAATGAAGCTGCAGAGATAAAATGGTTATTACTTACTAAGGTTATTTTAGTATTCGGAAATTTGGAGCAAGATGCAGAGGAGACGATACAATTCGCTCGACTATTGATGATGTGTTGAAGATAATCGGGGGTTTAAGGGTGATAAGACAAGCAACAGAATTTGTTGTCAAATTGGATGTGGACTTCAATGTAAATAATCATTCTCCGTTATTTTCGGAGAGATATAATGAAAAATATCGTTCATTACACGTCCAGAATAGTATATTAAAACATAAGTTGCAGAAGGCGGCCTATTCTAGCACGAATTCAAGTTTCGAACCTGAGCCACGTAGCGACGAAGGTTCGAATGAACGAGTGATAGAAGGCCTTCTGTGACGAACGTTTTATACTATTTTCTATGTTGAGCCCTTAATTATTATTTATAAAAAAGTATGTATTTAGTTTAAAATAGAAATATTGCCGCGTCAAAATAAAGTTGGCAGCACTGCGTACATCTTTCAAATGTTTAAATTAGTCTCTCTAAATTTTAACATTTTTCGTTATTGCGCCTGAAAATAGATACACGAAGGTAAAATTTGCAATGTCTGAGACAACCTTTTCATCTACTCCGCCAGAACTACACTTAATAGCCGAAGAAGCGGTCGATAATCTGTTACCGACAAAATCAAAAGGAGAGTATGAAAAAGAATACCTAATGTTGCGTTTAGAACAGATTTTACTTTTCTAAATATGACTTTTATTATCCTTCAAAATTACATACATTTCATACTACTACTAACAGCCACCTCTTTCTTTTCAAATACAATCATTCATACATTCTTATTCTTATGAACTCGACATTCTCCGGCCCTTGAAATGTTGTATCCTACATTTCAAAATATAACACTAACACTTATCAAATAATCAATCTAATCCTAAAAGTTATAACTAAGTGTGATAACAATTTAACTAAAATGTTTCTGATTTACAAATCTAAAACTTCACGTCGTTTCACAACCCTTCCGCTACGTGTGACCGTCTCTTCATGTGTAGATATTGTCGGTTCAATTTCACTCGAAATGTTTTCATCTAAAAACGGTTTATTAAAGTCAAGGTCAATATGATTATCGTTAGGTTTAAAACTACAATACGAATTATTAGACCGTTCAATTTCTAACAAACACAACTTCTGTACGGGTCGCAATAATTCACTAGTCTCTGTTTTCAATTTTACTACTCTAACAACTCCATCCTTTCCAGGATACACTTCAATCACACGCCCAAGATTCCAATGGATTCGTTTTTTCAAATCTGAAAACACGAACACAAGATCCCCGACCCTAATATTATCAGTCTGTTTACCTTTGCTTAATAATAAATTACCCAAATATTCTTTCCTAAACCTTTCCTTTAGATGGGTACGTACTTCATTTACATAACGAATTCTATTAGTTAAGCTATTCTCATCGACAGCGTCAAGATCTGGAGTTTCTATAACGGTTTCCTCTTGTAGAAACATAGAAGGTGTGATTGCTTTCAATTCGTACGGATCTTCCGACATATGCGTGATCGGACGAGCATTTATCACAGCTTCAATTTCTGTCAAAACTGTGTTTAATTCAGTTTCATTCAAAAGAGCTCGACCTAATGTCGATTTTAACAGGTTTTTCATTATTCCTATCAGACGCTCCCAAAACCCGCCCCACCAAGGCGCAGTTGGTGGATTGAAAACCCATTTAATTTTCATTCGACTTTCTATTCTTGTTTTTTCAATTAAATTCCATAATCCATTAAAATTAGACCCATTATCACTATACATGATTTCTATCCTCCCTCTTCTTGCTATGAAACGTCGGAGAGCCATTTCAAATGCCTCTGTAGACAAAGAATCTACAATTTCTAGATGAACCGCTCTATACACGGCGCAGGTAAATATGACAATCCAAACCTTGGAGTTACTCTTTACAAATAACGGTCCAGCTAGATCACAACCCGAAACTTGGAAGACTTTTCCCAAATTAGTGCGATTGTGTGGCAGTCCAACGGGAGGTACTTCCATAGGTCGGCCTCTGAATCTGCGACATCTAACACAACGACGGATTACCTTCCTAGCTAATGATCTTCCTTTCAAAATCCAATATTTTTCCCTCAGATGACTGATGACTGTGCTTGCTCCAGCGTGATGCAGTTTCTCATGGCACTCCTGAATCATGTCTTCTACCATCTCACATTTTGATAACAATATTGGTTCTTTAAATGCTGGTGTAAATTCATTAGAAAGTATTTTTGTCCTAACTCGCAATAATCCATCATAATCTATAAAGGTTTCATGACGCTTTAAATCGGTATAACATGCTCTTTGCCATACAATCATTATCCTTTTTTCGGCTGCAACAATCTCTTCTTCATTTAATTTAAGTCCACCTATAGAAGATTTCTTTCGTAATTTTTCAATAAATCGTAGGGTGTACGCTAAAATTCGGAGATTTTTTCCAAATTTATGACTTCTGATAAATATTTGTGGATTAGCTTGGCTACCATCATCAATACTACATATACACGTAGGCACAGCTGCAGCTTCTATTTGAGTGGGTACGATTTCCGTTTTAGGCCACAATTCAGGATTTTCTCTCAACCAGTCAGGTCCTTCCCACCATTTCATTTGTAAATACTCACTAAGGAAACACCCTCTGCTCACAATGTCAGCTGGATTCTTATCTCCAGGTACAAATCTCCATTGTTCAGCTTGAGTAAGTTCTCTGATCTCTTTGACTCTATTTCCAACGAATGATTTCCATTCACCTTTTTTAATCCAATAAAGAGTTATCATCGCGTCCGTCCAGTACGTGAAATCTTCTATTTCTGTGCTTTTCTTAACAACAGACCCCAACCTACTGGAGATCAGTGCAGCAACAAGTTCTTTTCTAGGGATTGTCATTTCTTCTATAGGTGTGACTCGCGCTTTGGCTGCTACTAATCGTAAATAAATCAATTCATTTTTGACAAAACGGGCAAAAATGCATGTGGCCATTCCTCTTAGACTAGCATCACTAAACACATGCATACTTACTTCCTTTCCTCCAAAATACCTTGGGACGTTTATCTCATTCGATAAATTAATTTCCCTCATGTTGCGTTTAGAACAGATTTTACTTTTCTAAATATGACTTTTATTATCCTTCAAAATTACATACATTTCATACTACTACTAACAGCCACCTCTTTCTTTTCAAATACAATCATTCATACATTCTTATTCTTATGAACTCGACACCTAAAATTTAAAGATTGGTGTGGCGCACAAAACGTGACAGTGATAAGTGAAAATGTTTTGTTAGCATTCTTTACAATAATGAGCAAGAGCTACAAAAGTTCTACGTTGTGGAAGAATTACTCGATGCTCCGATCTATGTTGAATGTTCGAGAGAATATTGATATTTCTAAATTTATGAAACTGCAGGCATTATTAAGACGAACATCAGTTGGATATGAGGCAAAGAAGTCTAAAATATTAGAATATCCTGAAATAGAAAGATTCATTAATGAAGCACCCAACACAGAGTATTTGGCAGCGAAGGTAATTTTATTAATTTTCAATCAACAATTACACACTGATACATTTATAGGTAATTCTAATAATTGGTTATTCCGGAGCATGCAGGCGGGAGGAACTAAAAAATTTGCTTACGGATGATATAGACTACAAGTCCGATTCAATTTTTGTGACGGTACCAAAAACCAAAACTAAACGTCCAAGGCTATTTGCAATTACAAATGCAATGTGGATAGGCTTAATCAAGGAGTATGCTTGCTTAAGACCTGTACATATAACCCACAAACGGTTTTTCATATTTTATCGACAAGGACGTTGCACGGTGCAACCAATTGGTTTGAACAAAATAGGCGAGATGCCCCGAATTATTGCAAGATATCTCAAGTTGCGGAACTGCGATGAATATTCCGGGCATTGCTTTCGCCGATCATCAGCATCACACTTGGCGAACAATGGTGCAGATATAATGACACTGAAGCAACATGGTGGGTGGAAAAGTTCCTCAACAGCAGAGGGTTACGTTGATCAATCTAAAAAAAAAAGAATTGAAGTCGCAGAGTTACTTTCGGTTTCGACTACTCAATCCAAACAAGCTGGACCCTCCACGAAACCATGTACTGTTACTAGCGGAGAACAATCCACCCTCGAATCCACCACTGTTAACTCGTTACAAAATGTCCCCGGAATTACTATAAATGCAGGTGAACATTCCACGGTGACTGTTAAAATTTATAACAATTGTTCTTTTAAGAACGAAAGTTAGGTTGAGGTTAGATAATTTCATTTTAGCACATTTTTAAGAAATCGTTTATGCAAACTTGTTTAATGACTTTATTGGTGTAATTTAATAATAAATCGTAATGCGTGTGCATTTTTCCTTTTATATGAGCTTTGTTTAATGAATAAACATTGATATTAGTGTGAAAAAAAGTAACCACCTTTAACTTTACCACAGAACACGAGCATACAAAGTATAAAGCGTACTCTTGTGCTGACGTTTTGTTGGCTGTCACACATAACAGGGATACCAATTCCTAAACAAAACAAGCCTCCAAAAATCGTGTTAGAATGGAAAAGTTACCAAAAATCGTGCTAGAATGAAGTTCATTCTATCATCATAATCCGAATCAGAACAACGACATTATAAATGCGAAACATAGAAAGGCTTTTCCCGTGTTTGCATGACTTCCCGTGTTCGGCTTCGCCTCACACGGGAAACGTCATGCGCCCACGGGAAAATCTTCCTTTCTGGACTGGTAATGAAATATACTATTGCAGGATTACGGGCAAATTAGTGGCCACTTGTCGTGCAGTTAAGTATGGAATGTTGTATACAAAGATGTTGGAAAGGGAAAAATATAAGGCCCTCGAAGCGAACGGAGGTTCGTATAGAGGAATTATGCAAATTCCGAAAAAATTAAAAGGGGAAATTCGTTGGTGGAAAATGAATTTAGTTCAGAGTGAGAATGAGATTGGGGGAAGAAATTATTCTCTAGAAGTTTTTTCAGATGCGTCTTCCACGGGGTGGGGAGCTTACTGTGGAGGAATTAGGGCTAGGGGCCTTTGGTCAGAGTCTGAAAAAAGAAATCATATAAACCTTTTAGAGTTGCTAGCTGTTTTCTTTGCGCTTAAATGTTTTGCGGCAAAACTTCGAAATTGTGCAATTCTATGTAGAGTAGATAACACCACGGCGTTATCATATATAAATCGGATGGGAAGTGTAAGATTTCCAAAATTAAATTGTTTGACACGGAATATTTGGCAGTGGTGTGAAAAGCGAGGCTTATTCTTGTTCGCTTCGTATATCAAGTCCGAGGATAACGTGGAAGCTGACGCAGAGTCGAGAGGGTTAAGCGTCGAGACTGAATGGAGTCTCTCCGACTCTGCCTTCTCCAGGTTAATAAAAAAGCACGGGGCACCACAAATCGATCTGTTTGCCAGTCGATTGAATAACAAGTGTAAAAATTATGTATCGTGGTTCAGAGACCCGGGTGCTATGGCGGTGGATGCCTTTACATTCAAATGGGAAGGTTTCCTTTATTATGCATTCCCCCCATTTTCGTTGATTCTAAAGACTCTGGAAAAAATTATTCGGGATAGTACTGTTTGCATTATGGTGGTCCCTGTTTGGCCGACCCAACCATGGTACCCCGTTTATCTTTCCTTGATAGTAGGCGAACCCCTAATATTGACACCTGACGATAGTTTACTTTCTGTTGGCAGAACCCGACATCCGCTAGCAGGAAGTTTGTCGTTAATGAGCGCGAAATTATACGGGAAGCGCTACGTCGCAGCAACGTGCCAGAAGAGAGCCTGGACATATGCGTAGCATCGATATCAGAAGGAACGGTAAAACAATATAGAGGGGGGTTGAAACGCTGGTGCGAGTTCTGTCAGCGAAAAGGTATTAACCCCCTCGTTGTTTTAGTAACAAACGTTTTGGAATTCTTAACCGAACAATTTAATATAGGTGCCTCTTTTGGTTCGCTCAATACTTATAGATCGGCAATTGCTCAATTAGGGGGACCCCAAGTGAGTCAAGATTATAGGTTAAAAAAGTTCTTTAAGGGTGTTTTTATGCTTAGACCGACTAAACCTAAGTACGACAATATTTGGGATCCGGCAGTCGTCCTAGATTATTTAAGGGGACTTAAAAATTCGGAAATAAGTATTGATACATTAACGCACAAACTTACAGCCTTGCTAGCGCTGGCAACGGGTCAAAGGTTACAAACCTTAACGTTAATAGAAATTTCAAATATTTATAGGGACACCAAAGGCTTAACTATCACGATACCGAGTCGGATTAAAACATCAGGCAGAAATAGATTACAACCGGTATTAAGATTGCCTTTTTTAGATTTGGATCCGGAGATTTGTGTAGCTCGAACCGTTTTACTATATATAAATAAAACAGAAGTTAGGAGGGGATCAGTTAGGTTTTTGATTTTATCAACAAAAAAGCCGTTCCACAAGGCAACTGCACAAACCCTTAGCAGATGGATTAAGATTATTTTGCAAAAAAGTGGCGTGGACGTTACAAAATTTTCTGCCTATAGTACCAGACATGCAGCAACATCTGCTGCTAGTAGGAAAGGGCTTAACTTGATACTATTCGGTTATCGGCGGGTTGGTCCCAGAATTCCAATATGTTTGCTACGGTGTACAATAGACCTATATGTTCGGACAAATCTTTCGCTGAAACAGTGTTAGGAGATTAAGGATAGTATCTGCTTTCGATTCCTTAGAATTAAGACATATGTAAACGTTATGTAAATAAACGTTCATGGTTGTCGCAACGTCTTTAAACATCTACATTGTGCTTATTTACGAGACGAGGCCGAATATAATCATAAGATCAAACGAACTTACCCAAGTGATGTTCGATCTTGATTATATGAAGACCTCGTCGAAGTAAATAAGGTCCCACCACACCCTCTGGAATTTGCCCCGGTTGGGTTGCGACAAGCGACTTTAAAGAAACTGAAGCTTACATGGTATACAGTGCGGGGCGGAGCATGGAGAGAAACGCGAGCTTTAAAATTGTGACGTATCCCACAGGAATGAAGGTACTACATTGTGCTTATTTACTTCGACGAGGTCTTCATATAATCAAGATCGAACATCACTTGGGTAAGTTCGTTTGATCTTATGATTTTTCAGGTTGGATTCGAAATTTTTTTTATACTATTGGCAAGAAAAGGGCACGCAATTTCATAAATACGTTTTCCAGCCTATTAGACTTTTGCTTCTTGTTTTCAGTAGGTAGAGGAATTTTAATAAACAACGAGAAGGAAACGTTCGAATAAGGCAGCTATGTCGCGGAAAATAAAAAAATATATTCTCAATGGTGGACAAAAGTTTATGCAAATGAGGTAAGTACATGAGAATATATTGAGCGTAAAATAATTGGAGATGTTTAAATTCACAGCTGCTTTACCCTCGAATTTCAAAAGATACCTATCTCTTTTCTGAATTAACTTTCATTGTATGTAAAACCTCATATTACCAAATTGAAAGCGTGTGATACACCAGTAATAATGTTACTAATAAATACCGTTAAATTACGTTTTCTCGTCGGCAAAGCCAATGTCAATAAACACCAACTTCAAGATGGCCGATTCTAAATGGCGATGTTATGTTGTGCTGCTCCGAAAGAACTTCAAGATTGTACATAATGGGTCCAGGCGGACGGTCAAAGTGGTAGAGCTACTGAGAAACAGTGGTAACAATTCCATATATATATAGCTATTTTCTTTTTGTTAGAGTTAAGTTGGGCGAATACTAACTAGGTATTTAAAGGAGTATTTATATACCTACTTGTTCTTTCAGAAAGTTAATTTACTCTTACTTAACATTCATAGTCATTTGGGAGTTGATACCTATGCACATATATCTACTATATATACTTTTAGTCTGAAGGGCAGATTTGGATGTATTCGCACAAATTGTCTCGTAAAATCTTCCTTTAAGCCGAAAATTGGAGAAACGTGATGTAATCATCGAAAATTGGAAGTATGTACATGTGTTAACATAATGAACAAGGGCAGTAAAAAAAAGCTTTCGAACCATGTTCGGGAATCCATCTCTGAGATAAAATATGTTCAAGGAAGCTATGAAACTATGCATGCAGTAGGACTCCTAGTTCATAAATATAAATGTATCTAAATCGAGTGACGCAAACGGGCATCATTAATTCATTACAATCCGTATTTAGAGTCCAACCCCCCTTTAACCAATCGTAGTATGTATGCGATACTTTGTCACCGTAAGAAGTCAACATGCTTCTGTTTTGCAAAGCGATGTTATAATTTAGGGAAAATGTAAGAAAATCTAGGTCGTGTAAATGAAAAATCCCGAAAAGTTCGCAAGTTTTACAAGTCTATCCGTCCCAAGCGAATATTAAGTTGAGAATCTCGGTTAGCAAAGAGAGATTTATTGATCACTTTTATATAACCTTTTTTGTAATCTTCATCTGATAATCTTTTCAATTCTGCGAAATTGATAGGTAATAAGTAGGTGATAAACTAGCCCTCAGTAAATTAGATTGTTATTTTTCGATTGTAGAATTGTTTCCGTATCCCTATTTTACTGAACATACCAATTTGTGCTAAATGAATAAACGCTCTACTTTTTCTACTAAAATTTGCAAATTTTACGAACGTATCTTATATCAGCACATAAGAAATATTGGTGAAAATAATAACTAACAATTTAATCGTACAAAAGCATTTCAGATTATTACGTTACGTTGACAATCTACCTACATCTAAAAGAAAAATTCTTAGAACGGGTTCTGATAACCAAAATGGCTGGCCAATATCGATTTGATGATATCAAGAAGACCTACATCTTAACAAAAATAGATAACATCTAAAAAATTCGACGTGGTCAGCTGCATCCATTAGCGGGCAACATACAAAAGTTTGAATTGCGTTGTCAGAGATCTGGCGAATATTTTGGAGTCACTTTGCATACCTATGATTGGTCAATTTCTCGCCTTGTTTTACTCCTGTTGTATGCTACCAATCAATACGAGATTTATTCAATTTTAAGGGCTTTAAAACGCGAGACCCTATTCCTTGTTGGTATAATAGACATACCAAAAGCATTAATTTTTGATTTAATTATAAATACCTTGTTGCGTCCCCAAACTATAATACAATATCCTTTCATTTTTTCTTTAATGAAAATACCCTGTACATAACCATTTCTCCCGTGCCTGTATATATTCATACTTGTACGTGTGCCGCGCATGTGCCGCAGAAGCGAAATTTGCATTGCACTCGTCGCGTAGAGCCCCTACCCGTCGAATCATCGTTGAGAATCCGTCGAATCGCCTAGAAGCCGCCGTTTATTAATGGCCGACCAACTTTTGTCGTTACTATCGATCAACAATGAAATGGTATTGAAATCAAGATATCGCCGTGCAGCTACAACAATGAACGTCATTGTTATGGAGCAAAACGACAATCTTTACTTTGTATTTTTTAGCGCATTTCCAGAAAAATAAAATAAAAATGCGCTATGTGGCCACTTTGTCCGTCCATCCGTCCAGCTGTCCGTCCGCTCGTTCTATGAGACGCTACTAGTTCTTTATCTTAAGAGCTATTGTTCTACTTTTTTCACTATTTGGTTCGCTATGTTGTCGAGGCTTGCACCAAGGAAGGAATTTTTTCTGCGTTTATTGCTAAAAAAGTTATTGTAAAAAACCAACAAACCGTTTTTTACATGTTCCATAATTTTACACTTACGCCGTTTATTAACGATCCTTGAGATCGTTTATAATTTTGTATTGCTGTCTGTCGTCTGTTTGTTGGTCTGTCCGTCTGTTCCTTTGTCTGTCTGTCTCTCTATCTGTCCGTGTGAACGATAATTTTGTTTAGAAATGTCCGATCGCTTTTACATCTCCGTTAGTTATTAATTGAATTGCATGAAATTCAATATGGGCATAGCTTCAGTCATATAATACGCAATGCCAAAAGTTGAGTCGAATCGATTCAAAATTCACAGTGCCCTTTTCGCATCTCGACCATTTATAAACCGAATTGCAATCTTTTTTTATTTATAAATGTATTTGATACATATAGGCGCTTGCAAATGAAAATCTAACGCCAATTTCAACATTTGGTTTTGCGCATGCGCAGTGTCAACTTTTTTATTTATGGAAGAATTAAAACGAAATTTGATACATAGGTGCTTGGAATAAAGGAAAATCTAGCGCCAGTTTCAAAATTTTATTTCGCGCATGCGCAGTGCCAACTTTTTTTATCTATGGAAGCATTTAAGTGAAATTTGATACTTAGGCGCTTGGAACAAAGGAAAATCTAACATTAGCTTCAAAATTTAGGTTTGTGCATGCGCAATTCCAACTTTCTTATTTAGAAAAGTATTGAAATGAAATTCTTCTTATAAACTGAAATTGAAGTGGCACGTCAAAAATGGATTGCCCATGTGCAACGCTATCTTTCATATTTGTGGCCGGATTTTTACGATTTTAACAGAAGTTGCATCATACACATGGGAAATGAATGAAGTGGAAATGCACTTTATGTAAATCGTTTACGATTACTTTTTAACTTGTTTAATAATAAACACCTTTACCTTCGTGTCTGTATCTTTCATCCCTATTATGAATGACATAGCAAGCAATTCATAATTACGCCGGTACGTCATAAATAAATGACTCTAGCTATCCAAAACGTTTTTAGTAAAGTCACATGAAAAACAGCACATCAAATAAAGACATTGAATATTCGAAGTGCATTTGAAGGAAACGAAGTGAGTTATTGAATGAGATAATGTGGTAGAAAGAGAAACAAGTTAAAAAGTAATCGTAAACGATTTACATAAAGCGCATTTCCACTTGCATTCATTTCCCATTTGTAAGATGCAACTTCTGTTAAAATCGTAAAAATCCGCCACAAATATGAAAGATAGCGTTGCACATGGGCAATCCATTGTTGACGTGCTACTTCAATTTCAGTTTATGAGAAGAATTTCATTTCAATGCTTTTCTAAATAAGAAAGTTGGAACTGCGCATGCGCAAACCTAAATTTAAACTAATTTAAAACTAATGTTAGATTTTCCTTTGTTCCAAGCGCCTAAGTATCAAATTTCACTTAAATAGTTCCATAGATAAAAAAGTTGGCACGGCGCATGCGCAAAATAAAATTTTGAAACTGGCGCTAGATTTTCCTTTATTCCAAGTGCCTATGTATCACATTTCATTTAAATTCTTCCATAAATAAAAAAGTTGGCACTGCGCATGCGCAAAACCAAATTTTGAAATTGGCGTTTGATTTTCCTTTATCCCAAGTGCCTATGTATCAAATTTCGTTTAAATTCTTCCATAAATAAAAAAGTTGGCACTGCGCATGCGCAAAACCAAATTTTGAAATTGGCGTTTGATTTTCCTTTATTCCAAGTGCCTATGTATCAAATTTCATTCAAATACTTTTATAAGTAAAAAAGTTTGCAATTCGGTTTATAAATGGTCGAGATGCGAAAAGGGCACTGTGAATTTTGAATCGATTCGATTCAACTTTTGGCATTGCGTATTATATGGTTAAAGCTATGCCCATATTGAATTTCATGCAATTCAGTTCATAACTAACGGAGATGTAAAAGCGATCGAACATTTCTAAACAAAGTTATCGTTCACACGGACAGATAGATGGACAGACAGACAAAGGAACAGACGGACAGACCAACCGGCAGGCGACAGATAGCAATGCAAAATTATAAACGATCTCTAGGATCGTTAATAAACGGCAAAAGTGTAAAATTATGGAACATGTAAAAAACGGTTTTTGTTTTTTTTACAATAACTTTTTTTGTAAGCGGTACAGAAAAAATTCCTTCCTTGGTACAAGACTCGACACCATAACGAACCAAATAGCGAAAAAAGTAGAACAATAGCTCTTAAGATAAAAAACTAGTAGCGTCGCAAAGTTAGCGGACGGACGGACGGACGGACGGACGGACAAAGTGGCCACAATAGCGCTTTTATTTTTTATTTTTGTGGAAATGCGCTAAAAACAAAAACGAATAACCAATGCGTTTTGTAAACCGTATGAATTTGAACTCCCATTTGACTAAAATAGTTCTTCCGTATATTTGTGTGACAGTTGTGATTTTTAATCGTTTACCTGTCACGCACTTTTCAATCAGTTCTTTTCAGAACTAATCCGTCACTTACGTGTATCCTATTAATCACTTTAATCTCTCTCTACGAATTCCCATGTCTGCAAAGGGTAAAACTTTGCATACACAAGCACAACAGTTTGTGTTACACTTAGTGCAATATTTTGAGAAGGAGAAAGAAAACGGTGGTCCATTGATACCCGTATCTGCTGTTCAAGAAGTAAGTGTGATTATATACTTATATTTTCATTTAGTACAAACACAAAATTATAGCGAGTGGCCAACGCTTTGGGTATATCTGAGAGGACGGTGCGAAGCATCAAGACAAGAGCGGCATCTAACCCTGTTTTGGAAAGCCCGGGTAAGAAACGGCCCCGCAAGAGAGCCAAATCTGATGATTTACCAGAAACGTGTAAAATTGGTTAAAATAAATAAAAATAAAATTAAAATAAAATACGTTAAACAATAATGAATGCACAAAGTGAGTGCATCTGAATAGTATATGTCTTTTGCATGTCTGACATACATTTTATTACAGAAAAACATGTCACAGTTGCATCTTCAAATGCTCAAATTCGTAACAGTCATATATTATTGAGTGATAGAAGTCTTCATCGTGCAATCTTGTCGCTAGAATTCAAGTTCAAAAAAGACTCTAATCGTAGAGCTTTATTGGATAAAAGCAACATAGCCGAAATTCGAATTAAATAAATCAAAATCGACTAACGATACTTTCTGCGATTTGACAGTTTTGCGCCTTCAAATAAACATCCAATGAATGTCGCCATCTCGGAGTATATTTTCTAATCAAGTTGGCATTATTACGGAAGTAATTTGACTCATATTTTTCATATTAAACCATACGATTGTGAACTATGACGTACGGGCAATCTCTAATGGCGAGGATAGTAGTTGAATTCCGTAGGTCTAATTTAATAAGCCTGAAACCACAAAACAATTTTTTGGACAGTAAAACTCCGTGGACTAAAATCAACGTGTTTTGTCATTTATTTAAGGGACAACTACGTTTCGGGCAACAATCTGCACCCTCGGGATTAAAACACACACTTTAGTCCCTCGGTATATAATATATCTACTATTAAAAATAGTGGCTGATTAGAAAAGAAATAATGCACATGTGCGGTATTAGGGGTTTATTCAAAACGAGATGATTGTAACGGGGTCTGTGACGTAATAAGACCGACCAATCAGCTGCTAGAACCATTCAGATGACATCACGACTGGGTAATATTGGAGGAGATTGTCATTATTGTAACTTGCGTCATCTGTCACAGGCCCTTGTCACTTGTTATTCACTTTCGCGGTAGATGTGCAGTTAAACATGAATCTTAAAACGTCAAATCCGACAAACGTCAGACCATCGCACAAGGTTGCCGGCTCTCTTCTACGTGATTGGTTGTAGGTTTGTGACGTAATTAGACTGAAGCGTTTAAAATTCGGACTAAAAACACAGTCTTTGAAAAATTTATTTTGGGTTTATTTTACTCGCAAATAAAAATTGAGGACACACGTCTTTTTATTTTTAATGTACTTTGTAGATCAGAAATGAAAAATGAAGCCGGGATGCCCCTATTATCCAACAGTTTTTGGAAAGAAAATTAGTTAAGCCTAAGGGGTAGGTTCATTTGATCTAAGTATATTATATTTATATTGTGTTTTGGTTGTAAAGTACGTAAGTGAGGGATGTAATGCAACGATATTATATCCACAAAATTGATGCTATTTTTTGTATTTAATCGCTCAGAAATCACTTCAAGGGTGGATTTGGGCGCTAGCAACGCGAAATCTAAACAGCTTAGTCCAAGGTTACCCAAATTCGTATGTCGAACCAGAAATCATATGTAATGTAACCTATCTGGAATTTAAACGGGTACTTACAATTAAGACTAAAAATAAAAACTACAAAATCGAGCCGGGACTTGAACCCTAAAAGAAATCAAAGGTAACCCTCTTCATTGATGTTATAAATTTTACATACCTTTTAAATAAAAAGGCTAATTATAGATGAAGCAACAATTGTCGATGGAAAATTGTCGTATATCAGAGATGACAGCCGAACTTCAAATGAAATGCAAATGGCGGTACTTACAATAAGGAAGTTTTTAGCTGATACCGTTCACTAATTATTTCAGAATCCAATTGCCAGAGATTAATAAAATACGGACGATGGCAATTAAAATTCCATGCGTTCTAACTTACGCCTCAGCTGTTGGTTTTAAAGAAGTGTAACCTGATACGGTTCTCTACAAAAAAGAAGTAAGATACAGGTCGACAATCGACAACCAAAAATCACGGCTCCGGCAATCTGCGCAATAGGTAAATGGCCTGGTTAAAATTCCAACAATAGATGGTGTTATCTACCCAAATCTTACGAGGATTTTTCAACAAGTAAATATTGTCTGCGTCGTGATGGAGAAAATAAACCGTTACAACTACGTAGGGGTACGATAGTTTAAATCCGACTGAAGTGAGTAATCTGGTGCCGTATTCTCAATTCAGAATCGTCATAAAAATAGGCCAAATTTCCGGACAAATAAATAGGTATATTAGAAAGGGAAGATTCACATGATCCATAATAAGTTATAGAAATTTTAACATTGCGTATTATACAGGGCGATTAAAAAGGGAATTGTAACGAGCTGGGTATAATAATAAATAGAAAGGTGGATAATATCATACTTCTATGGCTATTCCTCAATGGTGGATGGAGAAGAAAGTCATAGGTGTTGGGTTCGTCTAATAAATGAGGAGGAACTTATTGGATCGACTCCGCTTTTTTTCGCCACTATTTGTTAACTTCACTTCACGAAAAAAGAAGAAAATTATCAAAATCATGTCCTTAGGTATCTACTGAATGTTGCAGGCAAACTATTGGCCTTTGGCAACGCAACATGACAACATCGCCTTTTTGTTTCACAACGTTGCGCCACGTTTCAAGCCCATGTGCGGGTCAGTCCCATTTGATTCTGAAGGAAACGTGTCGCTCGCACAACGTTAGGAAGCTAAATATTTGCGTTAGGTGCTTTTCCATAATTTATCAATGTTAAATGTCATCACTACAGTCTAGATCTAAGATTTAATGGAAATCATCAAAACCTTAGTAAAATACCATCAGTTCATAAAACTATCATTTATGTGACATTACGAAATGTCCGCGTTGTGTTTCATACCTCTCAGTTTTCTCAGTGTTTTGTATTTGAGAAGAAATTTCTTTGGAAATGATTTCAGATAACCTAAAGGAACACAGTAAAATTAGAAGTTACGGTAGAAACAATAAAAATCCTTAGAATAAATGACTGGAAACAGTATACAGTACCAAACTTCAAAACGGCACCTTAATACTAAAATCTCGTACCTACTGCAAAATTTGCGAGTTTAAAACTGCATTTGACTATTATTTTATTCAATGATTTGAGGTACCTATGTAATACGTGATCTTCGCAGATTAATTTAAATGTTTTATATGCTCACGCACTACAACGCTCCGGATTCATTAATGCCCGTTGCCCGGCAATAATATAGGACAATTATTGTCATTGAAGTAATAATATTGTGTGGATCCATCCAATGCCGTTGATTACTACCAACATAACAATGTAATTTTATTGTGTCGCACTTTGTTATTTGATTTTTCTTTGGTATTGATAGTAAAAATTAAATTGGGTCGCCGCTGATGAGATTGCGTTAAATGTGGAACAATAGGAGTATATAAAATATAATTATAAGAACATAGAAAAATTGAGCGCGAATACACTTAATTGGAATAAAATCAAATAACGCTCTTATGTATACAATTTAATAGTACATAAGTACGTAAATTTTAATGCTAGTCTATTAAAACCAAGTATGCATACTATGTAGTCAACTGCAGTAACACGAGGTTAATTATTATTTGATCTGGGTTGATGCTTTGAAAATTTCTACACACGGAAAGTGTTTTTTTTTTGTCTGAACGAGCAAGTAATACACGGATCATACATTAGAATTTAATCTGCGCCTTCTCAAATGTTTTCATTTCAATTACGTTACCTCACCGTGTTATGCCTGTTGGCAACGTGTGCAGGAATTTTGAAAGTTTCAGTATTCGCCGCTGACAACGGCTCGCAATTCAGATTTGATGGTTGCATTTGACGGACGGAAGAGGTGATGTTTTCAATATTATTTAGGGGGGTACAAGTTAGTACACAGCCTTCTGCATTTCATTAAGTATGGTGCCACATTTGTCAACGAACCATTTTGGTTTTACTAGATGGAAAATGTGTAACGCTCGTGTAATCAACTATGTATTTTGTATGTTAATTAAATTCCTTTGTACCTTTTTAATGTTGTCATAATTTTAACGATATTTTAATCCACATTTAATATGTATGCTTAAATCTACTAAAAAATTCAACGTCAGTTGCTGTTACTATTTATTTACACCTTTCATTTGTTGCTTAGACGGTTTTTAAGGTGTAGTAGGGACTATGATTTGTTTCATTAAGCTTGTTATATCTTTATATAGAAAGTCACTCCGAGCAGTGCAATTGCAAAAGGCTAAAACACACGGTACAGCTATTCAGCGTACTTGAGCCAATCTCAATTAGATCATGGAACAAGCCACTGGTGACATGAAAATTGCAACACCACCAATGCGTTGGAATTTGTTGACCAAAGTTAACGGATGATTGGTATCATTCGAGACCAGTCCAATGTTAAGCGATATGTTTACGAGGTGTACATGTACATTAAATGTGTAATACTATAGAGAAGACGGAATCCGTGGAGAATAACTGTATTCCACATAAAACTCGTTAATAAACTGGTAAATAACTTTATACATTTTCAGGATGTCAAGTATATAGTTCAAGTTTGTTCAATACTTAAAATTTTACAATGTTTACTAATGTTGTAGTCAATTATACATTCGAAAATGGCGGGCGCGTCGGTTAGTTCAAACGGCATTTAACAAATTAGTACCAGCTACGATCTCGCATTCTAAAAATAGTGTATTGGAGAGATGATTCGGCAACTTACACATACCAATTAAAGAATTTAGTAGCAAGTGAGGTGGATATCCAGACTCTGGTTCACAATGCTGGAAATATATGGTAATGGATATGCGTTATGCTTTTTACCAAGTCATCGGGCGCGTTCACCAGACGAAGCGCTTCATGAGCGCTATCTAAAGGCGAAAATACTCTAACAAGGTTTCTCGCGCGAGTTGCTGTTTGATAGTACTGTCGAGGGTCGACAGTGCTATCAGCCAGCAACTAGCGCGAGAAAACTTGCTAGAGTATTCTCGGCTATAGGTATCACACATGAAGCCCTTCGTCTGGTGAACGCACCAATTAGACCTTACAAACGTGACAAATGCATCCCTCCTTAAAGAACGGAATTAATACATTCCAGTATTTGTGTTATGTTTGAAAGGAGACCACTCGCTGTTCTCAAATTGTTGTGATATTTCGGAACAAGTACATGAACCATTTTTTTGGTACTATACTTCTATTTAGAAACTACTACTTTATTCTCAGTTGTTACTTTTAACGTCTAGCTTCAAAAGTTTCCGAGATAATATATGCAAAACGGTTCTATGTACTGCTGTCATAAAATTACGCATAATTTTAGTTGGAGTAATTTTTTAGTTTTAAGTTCCAAAATCAGATCAAAGTGGAAAGCATAATAGAGGCAATACATATATGCAACATAATTCGCCGTAAGAACAAAAAGGGGTTATTTTGAAAGTGAGCATTATTTCAAGCAACTAATGCTTTTATAACGAGTTAAACTAAGCATTTCAATTTTGCATTTATTCACTTTACACAGAATTCAGTGGTTAGGTGGAAACCCTTGCTAAATTTATAATTCAGTTGTGTCACATTTAGATGGTACATTGAATACGTTAATATAATAAACCACTAAGTAAACTGTAAAGCATTAACTCTTAGGCGGGGGCCCTTTGTGAAAATCATTTCAAATTTATAAAGACATTAATATGATGTAACTACACATGAAGTTCATTGGTGGAGAAAATGTCCCGATTACACAGTACACTAAACACCTGAACTTCAGTCTTACCTCGACGCTGGGAGATTCACTTTTACATTAACCGTAGCATAAATTCGATCTTTAACCGACTATTCACACGCACTGAGCTGTTAAACGCTGTATCGGATGAGTGTAAGAGGATTTAAGAAGTTCAAAATCATTTTGAAAAAAGCTTCACTGAACGGGTAGTGTCTAAGTAAGATACGTTGGATTTTCCGCTAATTCAACTATTGATACGTTGTCGTTGCCGGGATTTGTACAATGCAAATTGGCACTGACGAGGGCACATTTTCAACGCGTACGGGTTGTGCTGTTACAGTATCTGGCAATTTTAAGTTAGGATCGTTCCCGCTTTTATGCATTTCATTTATGAAGACCGCCAAGCTACGGCACTGTAAATGTTTTTACCGCGAATCTTAACAATTCGAACTTTACAATGCAGAATGCCGAAGGTTACGGGCGTGCGTCGTTCAGATTAGCGTTGTTTTTGTTGAGGTCGAAGAGTAATTGTGGTACACAGTGTACACTGTGCATGTTTAATTCGCAAATCTAGGTAAATGTATCCTTTATTCTCTACTTTGTAATTAAGTACTGTAATTAGCATAGGATGTGGAATGTGGGAATTGTATTAAATTACATGCTTTTACTTAGATTTTAATAGGGCTTTTGTTTTTATAAATTCTTAAAATTGTGCAATAACTGTGTAAATCAGTCAGTTAGGGCATTGATTATAATTATAGGCGTTGAATTATTTAAAATGGGCCATATGGAAATTTACATTGCATCAACTGTTTCAGTCATAGCTTCCTCACGAATCATCTGCATACCACTCAGCTACTGTGCCCACTCTTGTACAAATTGTACTACATGAACACCTTTTCGAGCGGCGGAATACATGTTGTCAAGATTTGAGAACAATTGGCGCAATGAAAATTTTCCTATGGCCCATTTTAAATAACTCAACGCCTTTACCTCGTCCGTTGTCACCCTGGTTGTCACACTGTACCCGTGCCTTTATTTATGGAGCGTGTAAACGCTCCTTTACAAATGCACTACATTGACATCAATAGATGTCGCTAACTAATCATTAATGATAACCTAATCAAGTGTCATTTCCACTTCCTAGTCGTAGTCCTAATCATGGCTGTATAAAAGGAGGATCCCTTGATTTTAGAAGACACTTCTATCCTGTCATTTGATGACCGAAAACCTGAATCCAGACCTGAAACTGATAATCATTCATCCTATTTCCCGTTTGCATTCGATACCGTTTCCGTTCCGCTTATATCCTTAACCCACCTGTCCCTGCACCCTTAACCTCGCCATTCATTAGAAATCATCCAGTCCTTGAAAGACGAACCCTCAAACACCCGGAAGTTCGATACCTGTGGGGCCTGTGACCCGCATGTAGCCAGCTCCCGCTTGCTTGATTTAGTCGTAAGGTTGTGAACGTTAAGCGGAGGTAGTGGCCGTGTCACATCTTGCTTTTCGTTACCATACTAACATCAGTCCCTTAGATACGAGGCGAGTCAAAGTACGGGAACTGGGAACTGTGGGGCCTTCGACCTGCATTCCTCCAGTTTGCGACCGTTGATTCTGCTTCAACCTAGAGCGTGGTGTACGGGGGTAGTGGCCGTGTCACATCCTGTGTACCACCTCTAGCATAAGTACCATACCGCACTGACGGGCCGAGTATTCGGAAGTGCTGGTGTCATTCACCTGAAATAGAACCCGGCCGTACCAATCATTCGCACCCCGATTAATCGATAGCTTACCAACTCCCGGATAAAAACCCGCTAATCGATAAACTTACAGCTACCGGCCAAATTAGAGTACAGCTGAGCCGAGGCGATCAGCTCCGACATCTAGACACCTGAGATCGCCGCCATTGCCCATTTTACCGAAACCCCGAGGCCACGGCAGAGCAGAACACTACCGTATCGACAACAAACCCAGGGATACCAACCAAATACTATCTCTGTATTCTGTGGTGTAGATACACGGTGTCCCAAATAAAAGAAAACTGGTGTATAAATAAGTTTTATTTAGAGACCCTGGGGCACGACTGCAGCTACCCGCGTGCCCACCGAAAAACCCTTACAACACACCTACGGTTATGATGTATACAAGGTGTGTACTTCATCTTTAAAAAAACACCCTGTATAGTATATTATATAATCAATGGTTAGGGTAAGGGCCGTGTTTAGAGGTAGATTTGTTATTTACTGTAGATGGCTCGTATGAGACATTTTCATTGTAGTAATTTTGTAGCTCTCATAAATTCAATTACGTTTCAATAGAATTTTGCAAGTTGTACAATTGCATTAATGTTTTGGGAAATTTCCACTTAGCTTAGCTAATGTTAGTATCTATTTACGAGTAACTGGGCGTATTTTATTATTTGTTACGGGCAAGTTTGGGATTGGCACACATGGTATTAAAATGCAATTTAGGGGCTATTATATAGTTTTTGATCCGTAGGTAGTTAGAGTGAAACTTTCCTTAGGTGTGGGTGGCTTTCATCTGAGATTAGAATACGGGGTATTTAGATAGTTTAGGGTATTTGGGAAATCTTGCGAAGGTGATTTGAAAATTCAAGTACAATTTTTAAAGCTTATAATAGTTACGTACAGTCAAGTTGTCTAGTTGCAGACGTTACTTTCCCGAAATGTGACCAAAAGTTGCTTTTCACGTGCAGAAAATTCAACGCAGATGTCAAATAATATATTGATGATTCTTGCGATAGTTTCACAGTAGGGTCTTCTTATAAAAGGAACTGAAAACGCATATTAGTCAGGGAGATATTTCTGAAAAGTGCATGTCTAACGGCGTTTTGTGCTACAAACTGGCAACAGGCGGTTCTAGACTAATTCGACCCCGCTGAAAACAATGCGCCCTGTTGCCAGACCCCATTTTGGCATTTAAGCCCCCAAATCCAAGATAGCGGCCGAAATTGCCGTTTTTCGGTTATTTCCAGCCCCCATAGGCACGCCGCTGAGCGTTTTGTGTACGCGATCGCCCCCCCCCCCCCCAAACATACTGCTCAATTGTTTTTTTTATTATATTAGGTTTACATAATAATCGAATTAAATAGACCTAACCACAAACCACCTGACGGATGACTTTTAATATTATTGTTTTCCCTGATAGGGAGGAAGTCACAATGTTTGAAAAAGTTGAACTGTAACTTTCTCATTTGTTAAATCGTTTGACATTTTGCATAATAGTGTTCAATATTCTGAACAGTTTCGACTGCCAAGCCAAGAGTTACGTTGTAATTAAAAATTCCAAAGAAAACTTGGAAAGCATGTTTTTACATATATTTTTACTTATCCAATGCCCTGAAATTAGGCCGCCAAATCAATTTCTGCCTCTTGGTTCCATAGTTAACATCCGCAGTTAAGCCCTTCAGGTGTACAACATCCGGATTGGTAGTCGCAAATCGCAATTCGCATATTATTGTTCCTGGCCACCGAAATGTGAAATCAGTGGCCAGTGTAGTAAAAATACGGCAAAATAAACGACTTTTTCACTGGTTTCTAGACTTTCCAGGCGCCATATTGGTATTTAGGCTCTAGGCATATGGCGCTGTTGGAGGTGTCTACATACTTAAATGTTAAGTTTAACATAGAAGTAAATATTGGGCGTCGAGAACAGGTCAAAAAGACAAAAAGACGAAAAATGACGAATTTTTGCATTTTTGACGTTTTTAAGCGGTATTTTTGCATTTAGGCCCCTATTATGAATACTAAAGTGTGCCTAAACGTGGTCGTCGTGTGTACTAGATGTTATTCTACCCGTAAAGTATACCCATAACGTTCAGTTGCGTACTTTGGGGGCTCGAAATAACCGAAAAGCGCTAATTTCAGTCGCCATCTTGGATTGAAGGGGTTAAATGTCAAAATCAGGTCTGGCAACAGGGCGCATCGTTTTCAGCGTGGTCGAATTAGTCTAAAACCGCCTGTTGCCAGTTTGTAGCACAAAACGCGGTTAGACATGATTTAGAGAGCCTTTTTCAGAAATGTCTCCCTGACTATATCAAAAATTGGAGCCCACATACCCAGACTGTATCTCTTATTTGTGGACCAACCTATAAAACAGCCGGTATTGATTTTCAGGATTGACACCTAAAGGTGTCGAAATTTTGAATCCAATTTCTCTGAGAAATACTTTGTAAGGAGGTTCGAGGAAAAGGAAAAAATATAAGTTGTCAGTATCTAAACGCAAAAAGATAGAAGTAGCAGATGTACTTTAAAATTCCCGGGAATACATATAAGCAAACCACACTGTATAATTCTTGACGGTACTCAAGAAAGAAGAGCTTTTGTTCGAAGTTCAATAAGCAAAATGCTTTGTAAACATAAAACATCTGACGCTCATAGACAAATGAATATTGTCAAGAGGTCTCTTTAAAACACAGTAAACAACATTATTTCACCAGTCTCTGATGGAAGACAATGGGGAGTTTCCATTAACAAAAAAGGGACAATCTAACAAAAAGTCCCCACTCTGCAACATGTGCTCCTATACTTTACCCAAACTGCGAAACGAAATACCGTTACCTATAGGTCATTCTTGTGTTTTGATATGCACGTGGACGCATTATCCGTGTGAACACGTACCGAACAGAAGATACCCCATCATCATTTTTAGCACACTTTACAACGAAGTTTTTTACGCTGTTACAGTTCCTCTCTCTGTCCGTCTATCCGCGCGAGGCTCCTACAATTTTCAAGATATTTAGTCTTTTTGTGTTAGTAACTTGTATTAGTTCTGGTACATGATCCGAGAAAAATCTTGACGAATAATGTGCGCATCCGCAAAGTAACTTTTTTTTCATTTATGGAGATATTTGTTGAAATTTTAACTACAGATGCTTCTAGTAAAAGCAAACGTATAATCAAAATCAAATGTGCAAATGCGCAGACTACCATAGGAGATCATCCAACATATGAAGGATGCCGAACATGTCAAAAATAATGTCCTATCACAGATGGACGGCGAAATGTGTCAAGTTTTATAATCTAATTCAAACGATCACGAAAAATGGCAGCAGTATGTAGGTACAATTGGATGCTTTGCTTCAAAGACATCTACACGTTTTGGGTCAAATGCGGCAGCCTATTAGGGTATCTATCTAACCCAAATCGGAATATGTCCTGGACGTTGATGCTACGATACCTGCTACATTTAAAGGCCGGTCCAGTCGCTACTTTTTGCACAACGTTTTGTCCTGCGCAGTCTTAAGACGGAACGGAAATGTTGCCATTTTAGAGCGTCCACATGGTGCAGAGATATGTGCATATTTCACCCAGTTTATGGCACTTTCGAGTTCATTACCGAAGGTCAGATATTGTCGCTAGTACTGACATACACAACACACTACACAAACAAACAAAATGAATCGGAAAACGGAGCTACCGTCTACACTGCGCCGACTTGTCCGCGCAGTTTAAGGATATCTATCCTCTCTTAGCTCAGTTATCGCTGCAACTGTAGATACCGTCTTCGCGCTGATTTCAAAACTGGGCATTTTTCTTATCCACACGCAACGTTTTATCTGCAACGTGTTGAACTGTGCAGACAAACGTCCACGACTCCGGTTGGAAAAAATGTGCGTCTTACATTCAAAAACCTATGTACCGCACGAACTCGTCGGTAATACACGAAGGGGAACTTTTGTTTCTGCGACGACCTTCGAAATTAAAACTGCTACCTACATCTGTTATCGATGCTTTGCTGATATTTGTAAAAAATGTCAGAATACCCATCAGAGTATCCACACCGATAGGTAAAGGTAAAGAGTTTATTGCAAGAAATGTACAGCCGAGTGTACAGCAGTTTTTTAAAAAACAATAAATACACTTCTAGACGACCCACAAACCGGACGTTAAAGCCTCTGTCATTGAGAGATTTAATAAAACGCTGAAAAGACGGATGTGGCGATACTTTACGTATTCTAATTCATATCGATACGCCGATCTATTGCAGAATTTTCTAGTAGCCTATAACCCCTCGAATCATTTGAGTATAAAAATGGCCCCGATACCGAGTCCGATACATGTGAATGATAGAAATATTCTGCAGAGGTGAATGGATTTTTAGTATCGACCAGCTGTACACTTAGGCCGAGACTTAGGCACTATTTACATCGTATGGCCGAGTATCTTGACAGTTCCGGTTGTCCACCTGCCGGTCATCATCTTCGTTTTTTGCGAAAGAATTTTGTACGCATCACTTAAAGGGGGTTTCCACTAAGTGAACCTGACAAAAACAAAACACAAACTCGGTCTGTTTGTGACAGTTCGAGAACAAAATTCGAACAGTTTGCGACCTCTTTGTTTTGCATTTTCGGAGCTTTCGAGTCCGCGACTGTTTTTGCGAACACAAACCGTGTCCCATTCAAAGTCGGTAACTTCAAAGGGTCCACGCGTTTGGCAAATGTTTGTTTCTTGGTGAAAACAGTGCGCATCGAACAAACAGTTTAGATTTGGCGGGCGAGAGTAGTCACTGTATTTATTCTGAAAACTTGATCGCAGTTCACCACGTATATTTAAACAGAAAGTCCGCTAAACACCAAACAGTTTGCGGACAGTTCAGGAACACAACTGTCCCTGATTTTCTGTTCAAAGGGCAGTTCGAGTTTTGTTTTTGTCCGGTCCCTTAGTGGAAACCCACCATTACAACGACGCAATTCTCCACACTTACCACTCGAATGTTAGCGGCATTTACTGTTTGATGTTTATGTATTTTAAATAGTAACAAATATATGTATCTTTGTAAAGATGTTTACGCCACCATTTGATTTTCCAAGGTTAACTCGTTTTCAAATGTGAAATAGGTTTCTAAAGTTAGTTTTCGGCTGTTCCAACTTCCAACACGTATTCCTATAAACAATTTTAACAGGTTCGCCACGCCATCATCTTTCAATTAGAGTTACGGGATAATGGTGATAACTGCATCTCTTTTCATGTGGGGAACTTGGAAAAGTAAGGATTTTCAAATAAGAACTAGGATGACGTTATATGTACGTCAAGTTTTTTTGTTTTGCTTGCTTGCTTTTTTCTCTTTGTAAAATTTTGAAATGCATAATTTGTCATTTCTTAAGAATAGCCTAGTTATTTGCAATTGAACATTTTTCGCTCCTCATGTTACTTACTTATGACCCGTTTTGGTTTTGCTTTGTACGTACTCATCTCAAAGGTTACAATAAAGTCCCACCTTAGTTGCGGTACCAAGATCACGACCTTGAACAACAAACAAGACTCCTTGGCTACGCAAAACAGGAAAATCCCAAGACTACGACCTTCTGACATAACCAGGAGAAATTTGGGGCAAAGTCCCAAACTCAAGGTCATCATCGTGGTCCATAGAATCCAAGGCCAGTACGTAGGTCCGACCTCTCCCTAACTAACGTGCGTGTGATAAAAATGAGAGGTCCAAACTTTAAAAGTTGTTTTGTCAAATGCAGTTACTAGTTACTCCCTTTGTACTTGGCAGACCATAATAAATAGTTTTCTTTTGTTGTTTCACACAATCTGCCACTTGTAATTGCGTGGTAATCAGGCTGTATAGCTACTGATAAGATAAACTTACACAATATCTATTAGTGCGAACTGGAAGGGCTATGAAAACTTCCGAAGTGGCCGATGTAATAAAATTTAATTCCCTATTTGCGGTCTAATGAAGGTTAGGAACTAACTTTCAACGTCACTCAAAGTGACGTACTATGATTGACGATCCCCTTCATCCCAAGGTTATTAAAAAAAATATATATTTTGCGATATTCGTTGTACTTGTACTCATTCTGAACAATAGGTACTTAATTTGTAATACATGATTTATATTTTGAAATTCATATTCATAGACTTCATAAATTAAGTCTAATTAAGGTCTAAATATATAGTTTCCTATTTTATAAGCTTTCAGACCGCGTATGTACCCGCATTAAAGTTGTAATACAATTACATAACTCATACAAGTACCTTCTGTATTTGTGCGAATAATATGCTACACGGCTGTGTTTTATCACGTACCTACCCAGTTTAAAATCCTCCTCATATAAAACAAATTAACGAAAGTCAAGCTAGGAAATGACTTGAATGAAGTAATTTATGTGCGATTTCCTGCCTCATTATTATGCAACTACCTACCCAAATATCAACAGAATTATGATGACATTTATAAAACCCCGAAATAATCTAGATCGGAGAGTTTAGCTGCATAATGGATTTAATTAAATTTAGGCGACGACGCCCTACGTGTAATTTCTTTTATTTAGCACAAATGAAACGCTAATAGTATTTCCGCTTTAGATAATTTAGTTATTTCTTTTATTTATGAAAACGTGCAACCTGATGGTTTTTTTACGACACTGTGTTACGAGGTGCGTGAAGTTAGCACGGTAATGGAAGCACAAACGAAATGTTTTGTGCCAAACGTTTGTGCTTCGTTTGTGCTTGATTGCGCACGAAAAAGTGAACGGGTAGGTACCCCTTTTCCGTGCCAACTTCACACACAAATGATTCTTTTTGCATTTTATTGTGAAAAGTGTCCATTTTAACATATGAATCCCCATTAATTAAGTTAGATTCCAAGATGGCGGTTGAATTTTGTATTTTTCACTAAAAAAATTATTTTTTTAATTCACTGAAATTTGGAAAATATATATAAAATACAAAGGCAAATTGTCTATATACATTACAGAAAACTTTATTACACATTAGACTTAAAAGAACAAAAAAAACATCATTTCAAAGTATGGGTCTATCATTTCCATTCTTGAACAAAATTAAATTGAGTTGTCTGCTCATTTCGTCATATTCAATCGGTGCTATGGCATTAGGACGCGGATATTGGGCCGCAAGACAGTAGACCGCAGTGGACATTAGGACGCAGACATTGAGACGCTGCGACATTAGAACGCAAGCATCATGTAGGTTAGCTTACAAAGCAGAGATTAGGTCGCAGGTGGGATAATAAAAGGTATGACTATATCAATTAAACCGATGTTATTTTATATTTCATCTGTGTATGCGCTCTATCATCTCGTCCTATCGTAGGATCTGTTTCCAAATGTTCGCCTCCCAATGTCTGCGTCACAATGTTTGCGTCCTAATATCTGCGTCCCAATATCTGCGACCTACTAAGTAATTTAGATCTTCAGTGGTGGGTATATGTCTCTGCTCTGCTGTATATGCAGACTTGGTCTCTTTTGTTTATCTTTACAGCTGCATCCTAGATAAGTCTTTTATAGCTCGAGCTCGACTCCTTTATCCTTTCTATAATACTGTCTGAGGATTACATTACCACTTCCGCATAGTGTCATCTGTTGAGCCTTCACTTCTAAAGATAACAATACTTCCTCCAAAGTGTTCAATTAACCAGGCACTATACGCTCATAGACCGACCCATGAAATCCTTCAAAAACTTTTCCATGAAACCTAACAGATCTGATATATAGCTGTTCCACATCGCTCCTGTGAAAATAGCTGCATGTTTGCAAAACAAGCTGATACGTGATGTTCGTTTTGTGGGCATCCTAATGTAGGACCATTTTTTTAAGTAAAATCTACAAATTTTCAACAAAAGGGGCAGTGAATCTTAAGTGCACATTTTTTCCCAAAATGGTGGCCGTTGAAATATTTCAAAACTTAATTCGCGATTCAGATGAACAGTGAGACCTTTGGTGGCAACACATTGTAATTACTCTTGGTGGGTTAAGATCGCCATTTTGTTTATTTACAATGGCCAAAAATATCAATATTGTAGTTTTTACGTCTGTAAAAGTAACACTTGCAAAAATTTCCTTTGAAATCAATGTAATTACACCTTAAGGAGCAAGAATAGTTTAAAACGTTACATTTTAACTTAAATAACTATAACTTAAAAGCGGCATATTCACATTCGAGGATGTAATGTACCATCTGCGCGATTAGGGATGCAACAAATAGTAATAAATAAGTAAACCTTAAATCGTCATTTATTAAATCACTATGCATAGAAGAATACCTAGTGTTTAAATTGTGGTCAGTGTAATTGTGCACGTAGTGTAAGTAATGCTGTTTGAAAGCAAAATCAACGGAAGGGAATATGGGGCATGTTTAACAAATTTGATTGATATAAAAAAACTTTATATTTTTAAAATTCGAATTTTCGCCGCCATCTTAGATTTTAACTAATTTCCTGGGGTTCGGGCTTCGACCATATAGTACATGGGTGGTCATGGATAGAGGGCACTGTAATCGTGGGTATGTGAATATCAGGGTAAACTAAAGTCGTATGAACACCACTCGGATCGCGTAAAGAGTAGCTTTTATGGTAACCGCGTAGTACGAGAAGCTTTAAATACTCTTGATTATCTTTTATACGTCCACAAATAAGAACAACTTTGATTTTTTGGCCATATCTAAAGGCCTGTTTAGAGTTTGCAAGTTTGATTGCGGACAATAAAAATTGCGGCAATATTTATTGCAGCAATAAATATCGCAACAAATAGCAAGTGTTTACAGTCTGCAATTTTCATTGCATAGTACCAACCCTATAACTTTAAATAAGTGTGTACAAAATATCTTCGATTTATCATTTGCATTTAACTTGTTCTTCACTTATCTATTTATTGTGCATTTCAATCAAGATGAAATTGAAACTGTCAACACATTCATCACACTTCACATCGTTGGTGCCATAGTAATTCTAGATGCTGGCGTTAAAAATTCCCTTAAAATAGTCACCAGAATTGCAATTGCAATGCAATAAAAATCACTCCGGATCTACTTCTGGCAACGCAATAAAAATTGCAACAGTGATCGAAAAGTACACTTGCGCGCATGTGTGCAATAAATATTGCCGCAATTTTTATTGCCCGCAATAAAACTTACAAACTTTAAACAGGCCTTAAAGCGATTAATTAATTAACATTTGTTAATTTATAGGTTGACAGTCTCAAATCGTGTCTGATCGGACAATTTCGGGCAGACTCGTTTACCCTGAAACTCACATACCCAGGCGATGTCCTTGACCATATTTTAGTTACAATTAGCAGTCCATGTACTATATGGTCTAAGGAGTCGGGATTAATGGGGATTTTCAATAAGTCAAAATTTATACACTTCTCACTGTATCGTGCAAAAAGAATGATTTGCAATTTTGCCCAGATTATAATTCAGTTTTACTGCACTATACCTTTTTTTCCCCTCAATGCTCTAACTTCTTTGTACTTTGCATACGTTCGCTCTAAAATGGAATACTGTGCAATAATTTGGAATCCTTACACTAAAAGTGACATATCTAGGCTAGAAGGCGTCCAGCGTAAGTTTTTAAAATTTTTGTTTTATAAAGTTGAAGGTGTATCTATATCCGGAGAGGGGATACCCTTATTTGTTACTGTTAGCCAAATTTGACTTCTGCTCGTTAGAGAAAAGGAGGGTTAGGAACAGTGTGATTTTTCTGTATAAATTAATTCATAATAAGGTCGACTCCTTGATACTTTTAAGTTTATTGAACTTTCGTATTCCTACTTACACCTCGCGTACTGGAAATACTTTTTATTGTGCAGTGCCATATACCAATATACTAAGAAGCTCACCAATTCATACAAAGTGTGCGCATTTCAACAAGGTATGCAATTCATGCGATATTTACCATTTTGATCTTAGCGCAATACTAAATTCAATTTGAAGACAATTTGTATTGTTTCACGCGAGCATTATATGCATATTATTAATATTAATTTTGGTGCCTTAATAACATTTTATATTATTGTGGAATTATCCTTTGTGTAGCTTTACCTTTTTTTTTGCTAAAACTTGTCAATTAGATAGGTATATTATATACAGTATTTCTTAGTTTTACAATTTGTATAATTTGTTTTTCTTTTAATAATAATTCAGGAGCAGTTATGTGTGTGTGTTTTTTGTTTTGTTTTTTGAAAATTCACTTTTTTTTTCTCTCAATTTTCTTCTTTTGTTATTAATGCACAATGCTTTATATGTTCTATATATATATATATATATATTTAAGTTGACCTGTAAATGGATGCGTTCTGTTGGTCAATAAACTATTATTATTATTATTCCCCGATGAACTCCTACATTTGATCATGTTGGCCCCTAGCGATTCCACAATGATCGTTGTGCCATTACAAAGTCGTTTTCGATTCAAGATCCTCGACAGCATTACACAGCAGTCCTTTTGCGCATTTTCCAATTCATGTTGGAACGCACTATTATAGTAACTTTATCCGTCAGTCCGCCCATCCGAGGCCTTAACTACTCCTACAATTTTTCAATATATTTAGTTCGTTCTTTCTTAATTCGGTAGCTTACCAGCTCTGGCACCTCACCCAAGAAAAATCTTAACGATTAATGTGCGCATGCGCAGACTGCGCAATGTCATATTATTTATGGAGATATTTTTTTTTTAATTTTATCCACAGACAAGCATATTTGGTCAACGCGTTCTGTTGTCTTAATATCGTCATTCAACATATTTACTACTCTTTCGCTTATAAATTTAGCATAAAGTCTCTATTCTGTGATTCCAGCACAGAAAGTAACATCTTCAAGATTACACACATGTTTTGGATCACATGCAACTCATAAAAATTGTTCCAATAGTTCCAAAAAGACGCAATGCTTCCCTTCGCGACGCTTCGCCTAAGGGAGCGAGACAAAGGATAAGTATTGCCATACGTGGTAGCGCGGCTAGTGTAATGGGGACGATCGCCATGGAAGAAATTTATTATTTATTATGAATTTTTAATTTTTAATTTGTTTAAATAAAATTGATTTATTTTTTTCCATATAATACTCAATTCAGCATACATAATATACAAGTGTATATGGTTACTACCACTTTTAAATTTATTTGTAGTTAATAGTTACCGTCAGTGCCTCATAATGATATACCTGAATTAAACAAATAGGCATCAATAGGAACATCAAAGATTGAACTCCTGTCCCAGTTTATCCTTGGTTTACACAATTATGAGTCGAGGTATGTGCCAATATATTGAGCGTCTTTCTGTGGTGATTTATGGCATTTTGGCTATACTGCTTACTATAAATTACATCTCTGAATAAATCATGGACATCCCTTCTTTAGTGTGTAAAGTAGATATACTGTGACGTTCAACGGTAAATTGTTACATTAGAGTGGGTTGGGAGGTTAATCGATTTGTAAGTAGCGATTATATCCCTTAGGAAGTTACAGCGCATCCGACTTTTATCCAAAATAATAGAGCATAGAGCAAGTTTATGTTCGTAGTGTTTGCACATTACTCGTTATAATAATGTTTGGAAAATGATTTGAATAAAATAACTTAAATTTCAAAAAAAGAACGCGCAACAAATTTCACATCATATCCAAACCGAAAGCATACTTTAAACTTATCACATGTTGTAACGCCAAGCGAAACTTTGTATTCAACTCAACATGCGGTTGTATAGCGTCAGCATTCTTAAAGTTGTGCGATTCAAATATTGTATTTGTAAATGTTTGTAACTTTTAGATAGCAGGTGCAGATGTTTCTGGAATACAAAATTACGTTTCCGTCATCGCATACACATTTTTCGAATAGCGAAAGAATGTCATTCCAAGATGTTTGGCTTGATTAGAGCAGAATTGCAAATATGGCTAATGGGATTGCGCGCGAAATATCGGAGTACTATTTACCACAAGATTTTGGCAAGCGCCAGCAGAGTAAATTATGTTTTAATTCATTAACCAGCCTCTCTTGCTTTATGATAACAGAATAGCCTAAAAAATTATCCTCGTGTGAGATCGAAGGGACTTCAGCGAATTTTTGTGTGGCAGATCAGTGTTTTATTAGCCAGTATTGACTCCACCATCAATAAGATCTTGTCTAAGGCTACCATATTCCCTTTGTCGGTACCCGCTTCCGATGTCCCGTTCCGTTCACCCGTAATTCGAGTTTGAAGTTTGACCCAACCATCAGTAAGATCTTGTCAAGAGCAACCATATTCCTTTTGTCGGTATTCACTTCCGACGTCCCATTCACCCGCAATTCGCTTTTGACTCCACCATCACTAAAATCTCGTCGGTTGTTGGGTTACCACAGGGGGTAATCACCAGACCTAAAATTTGTACAATACTTCCCCTTCGGGGGAAGTCCTTCAGTACTTCCTCTTAACTTCCCTATACTTCCCAGTACTTCCCTTTACTTCCTCATACTTCCCCGTACTTCCCAGTACTTCCCCTTACTTCCCAGTACTTCCTTGTACTTCCCCCAAACTTCCCTTGTACTTTCACGAAATTCCACTGTAAGTAGACATTGATATAGACTTTAGATTTGCTTCTTGAATGTTATACGTAGATAGTCTTAAATTGAGTAGGATAACATGGCTATCTTTGTTATTATTATACTTATACAAATTCTGTTAAATTGGCAAAGTTTACGTGTAGTCTTTGATGTTGATGCATATTCCGATGCGATATTTTGAAAAAAATAATTCGTTTCGTAGTAGATAATTGGAAAAATGTGAAAATCGTTTCAAATAAAAGTTGCAAGATTCGATCGGATAAATTCAACGGATATTCAATAGAAATTCTTTTTCGAAATGGCGGTTTTCGAGATATTAACATCAACTTCCTTGTTTTGAATGGACGCCATATTGGATTTTTAAGTCACTCCATAGAGAAAAAATTACAAAACCAGTGATACTAAACACTTAGTATTTCATTTCGGAATCAACCTTGCATTTTTGCCTCGAAGTTTACAATGTATTTCTTATGACAATAATTCCATGGCCGATTGTGATTGAAACCAAATTCGTTCGTTAGTTGTCTCGCAAGCTGGTTTTGTATTTTTGTCTCTATCGAGTGACGTAAAAGTCAAATATGGCGTCCATTTAAAATAAGGAAGTTTATGTCAATATCTGGAAATCCGCCATTTTGAAATTTTTTTCTACACTCATTGAATTTATCCCATCGAATCTTGCAACTTTTATTTGAAACTTTTTTCGATAGCTCTGTTTGTTACTAAAATATTTGATTTTTTTTAAAATGGCGATTTTTCATTTTTTATCAATTACCTGCGAAACGATTTATTTTTTCAAAATCTCGCATCGGAATCGGAATATCCATTAGCATCAAAAACTATACAACTGTTCCAATTTAACCAAATCTGTAAGTATAATAATAACAAAGATGGCCATGTAAGGTATCTACTCAATTTAAGACATCCTGTATACTACTTCTTCCACTACTAGTAACGGGCGATCAAAAATGAGTTACTATCGAATCGCCTTTGGAAATTCAAGTTAAGTACGATTTACCATGTAAACAAAAATTCCAAAGGCCACTCGACAGCAACTCATTTTTGATCGCATAGTACTTGAAGTCCCCTAAATTAACAGATCTATATTGTTAAAAAAGTGAACGGTTGAACAGAATTTTTGGTTTATTAATTTAATATGTCAATTACGTGGGTGGAAGTAACAGTCAAGAAGGCCGTATTTTCTTCTGTTATTGAGATATTTTCAAAGAGTAGTTTCGTTCGAATTGTTTCAAAATGTGATAATTGTATATAATTTCTCTTGAAATGGCGAATGGTGGCAATTATTCATTTTAGAGAACTTATCTGAACGTTTATTAAGCGAAATTTCAGGTTGTGATTTCTAAAAGTGACAGCGTGACAGTTCTCATTATTGACTACTGGTTAATAATGACCACATTATTAACTACTTTGAACAACTGGCGAGAAAGCCTGCTTTACAAGTGGAAGAAAGGTTAATAATCATGATATCAGGCGCTAGTAGTGAAAAAATAGGATTTGATTTTAGGTGTCTATATAGATAATCACAATCATAGGTGTTGACTATTTTGGAACGAGGCGGGATTTATGCACTCAGAAATAACTGCCATATTACTTTTTAAGTGTTTACCAGATTTTACCTCTCCGGTCACCTTCTGTCACATTACGCATCTTATGAACAAATGAGTATTTCCTCGTTACTTCCCCGTACTTCCTCGAACTTCCCCGTACTTCCCTGGACTTCTAGTACTTCCCCGAACTTCCCCGTACTTCCCTGTACTTCCCCGTACTTCCCTGTACTTCCTCATAACTTCCTCCATTCTGTACAATTACTTCCCCTGGTGTTTACCCCCTGGGTTACCATTATTCCCTTTGTCGGTACCCACCTCCCACGTCCCGTTCACTCGCTATTCGCATTTTGATGGATTTCGCTAAAAACCCGGCACAAAATAGTACTCAATTTTTGGCTAGTTCTCATAGCTCGGGCTTTTATTGGCGACACGAGAAAGAGAAACCGCGATTCAAGCTTTAAGAAACTTTTGGGCGCGCAAAGTCGACTACTCCTCGAAGCGTGCCTTGCTAAAGGTGTCATTTGGCCCTTAGGAAAAAAACAAAATTTCATCACACAAGAGTTGTGCACGTTGACAAGATCTTTCCGACAACGCCTATTTGAAAACAATCGGAGAAAACTGTAGAAGAAGATAGAAAAAAAATTTAAAATCTCCAGGTTAGTATGATACGCTCAGGCATATTCCTCGCAATCCTGTCGAATTCAAGGAAATCACTCCGAATTCCTAGCAATCTCACCGAAATCTCGCCGAAATCACTGCAATCCTGCCGAATTCAGTGTGCGTTTTGTTCCTTATTCTCATGGAAATTCTCCGCAATCAGACCCAATACTATTAGTAGGGGAGCTAGCACGAAATCCACTGAACGAGAATGATCAAAATTTTAACCGATGGAGTTCCATTTTGCCCTATCAGAGTATGCTAAAATCGATCGTCTGCCGCTTCAGGTCATACGACTTAAGGCGCTGCGGGTACTTCTTGTGCTACCAATTCTGAAAGGTTGTTTTTCGAGAAAATAAGTTATACACCAAATGAAAACGTTGATAATAGCTCTTAAAAAAATATTTAAAAAAATCGCGCACATTTGATAACTCCGTAAAAAAACAATTCTTAGTCGGTTTTTCACGAACTTTCTACGGATATAACTAGGTTACCGTTGGAAGAATGAAGCTGATTTTTTTACAGACTAATGATAGGTACAGCCAATGACTATGAGAGTGTTTCTTTTTTAAATTTTTTCTCTAATTATAAGATATCTTATAATGTTAAGATAATAAGATAATCTTGTAATTAGAGAAAAAATTTAAAAACGAAACACCGTTAAGTCATTAGTAGTACCTATCATCAGTCTGTAAAAAAAATCAGCTTCATTCGTCCAACCGTAACCTAGTTATATCCGTAGAAAGTTTGTGAAAAACCGACTAAGAATTGTTTTTTTATGGAGTTATCAAATGCGCGCGATTTTTTTAAATATTTTTTTAAGAGCTATTATCAACGTTTTCATTTGGTATATAACTTATTTTCTCGAAAAACAACCTTTCAGAATTGGTACCACAAGAAGTACCCGCAGCGCCTTAAGTCGTATGACCTGAGGCGGCAGACGATCGATTTTAGCATACTCTGATAGGGCAAAATGGAACACCATCGGTTAAAATTTTGATCATTCTCGTTCAGTGGATTTCGTGTTAGCTCCCCTACTATATATAATTAACTATAATTTCCATTAAAAAAATCGAGTCGCAGCGCAGTTACTAAAAGGTCTAGAAACAAACAACTGACAGCGTTGATTTCTACACTAAAAAATTCCTTAATAATGCTAAAGCCATTGTTCTAGCTTCAAAAATAAAGGAGTTACAACAAATTGAAGGAATCAGCCATTTTTCAGTTTTTCTCTCTAGGGCAGCTTATTTTTGGCAGCGGCAATGGAATAAGCATGAAAAAAGAGGCCACGAGTACCGTTCGTTTATCTGCGCTAATAAGAAAGTTACCCATTTAATCCCATCGAAATTGGAACACACTGCAGTACATATTACGCGCATGGCTCTTCATTATTATCAAGGTAAGGTTAACATTATATCATTCTGTTATTTTAATAAATTTAGGTTTCCATTATCTTAATTATTTTACGTGGTACGTACACATGACATAGCGGCTTTGAGTTTTGCGTTGCGGAACTGCGAAACAATAACTACTGTGAGGTGACCATTGTTGTTTTTCTCCCTGTTTTTAGTGCAGTTGTGGAAATTTATTTTTAAAAAGGTAGCTTTTAATCTCACTTTGGCTGGCTAGCTGATTGGCTGGCAGTAAATGCGGACCCGTAGAAGAACGCTAGTAGATAGACAAAGGCTAGCTTACTACTTAATAAGCAGCATGTGTTTTGTTCAATTCTCGTCCGGACTGTCGCAAAACCTTGCCGCAATCTTTCTAAATTCCTTGCAATCCAACCGAATTCCCTGCAATCGCGCCGAATTCTCCGAAATCTTAGGATTTCCGCAATACATGGACACTTCAGCCGGAGTGGTTACCCCCTCCCTGCATTCACCTTTTTAGCCCACTTTATCCGTCCGGCCATCTGTTGGGACGCTACTAGTTCTTTATCTTAAGAGCTATTGTTTACTTTTTTCGCTATTTAGTTCGTTTCGCGTCGAGGCTTGCAAACAAGGAAGAAATTTTTTCGGTACCGCTTACAAAAAAAGTTATTGTAAAAAGACCAAAAAAAACATTTTTTACATATTCCATAATTTTACACTTTTTCCGTTTATTAACGACCCTAGAGATCGTTTATAATTTTGTATTGCTGTCTGTTAGTCTGTCCGTCTGTTCCTTTGTCTGTCTGTCCATCTATCTGTCCGTGTGAACGATAACTTTGTTTTCCTATTTCGATTTTTAAATGTTCATATTAACGCACTGTTTTCCGCTCAAAACAGTGCGTTAATGAGACCTATAAACGCACCGTTTTTAAGTTGGTATTAAAGAGGTAAACCTAAATTCACTACCCTATTTGACATTCGATTGTATTTATTTACAAATTAGGATTATGTTTTGATATACAAAAAGACAATAAGATTCCCTTTCTATTTGATTAAAAGCGAGACATGTAAGGCTGATAAAGTGTTAATCAAATTACAAGAAGAACAATATGAAAAAACCACTTAATTACTTTCTCCCAAAACTGAAAAGGGAATTAAATATTATGGTATGTAGCGTAAGAACCGAGATATCAACAATGTGGGGCTTTGAGGTAAATTTTTACATTAATGATTAATGCCTCTTTTTGTAGCACGTTCAACATCTACGTGCAATCTGTGACCAATGATTACTAGTACGAATAGTGTACCTATCTTCCAAAAAAGACCTACAGGTTATAAAGGAGATTTCGAATGGGGAAAGGATGACAACGAGGATACCTTCGGAACACATTAAACAATATTTTAAAGAAGCAGCTTATTGCTTTTAGCACTTGTTCTGCGTTATTAATATCGTGAGCCTGATTTGTGTAGTATCATTATGCTCCTAAGAGGAAGTGACAATCCGAAGCCGAACCCGTCCTAATGAGTGACACCTATCACGTAACAACAACCCACTATAAGGACCGACCTGTTAGTGACCGTTAATGACAAATCGCGAAAAGAAACCTTTGTTTTTCTTTTTATGTCGGTCACCAATATGAGTAGACGCAGTGTTATTGGCGAAATCTGTTAGCTGTTAGCTTTGTCGTTAATCGACAGTGACACGACTGAATTTCACATCTTATATAAAAGGACGAAGGACTGTATTTTATCTTTATGAATTGTTCCACAGTTAAAGGTCCACGCAAACCGACGCGGACATGCGGACGCGGGAGCGGTGCGGATGCGGGAAATATTTCTACAGCGGTAAATGCGTGCGAACCGCCGCATCGGTGTGCGTACTCGCATATCCCGCTGTAGAAATATTTCCCGCATGCGGTACCGCTCCCGCGTCCCCATGTCCGCGTCGGTTTGCGTAGACCTTAATGTACTAATTTCTGAAGTTTATTCATTAAAACAAAATTGATGAGACTGTATTTAAATAAGAGAAATATTTGGGACGTCGTACTGCCAACTTAATACAACCTGATCTATATCAAAATTCCCTAGTTACAAAAAGTTTTGATAAAAATTTCTCGAAAATATCTTCTCAATAGAAAAAATAGTATAAGAAACTTGTTTGATAAGACGCCCCATCGAACTCGTGCGTTAAACGCGCCACTTACGAAACTTGTTTCTTAATACTATTCTTAAGTAAGTTCAGTGCCTACATTGTTTACTGCAACAACAAAGTAGGCGTGTGACAGTGTTACCAACACGTATACGTAGGCAAGTATTGTGTATACGCAGATCCGAATCCCTGATTAGATGCTGTTGATGCATTATCAACCACCCCTGGCAACTCCTTTTTATCCAATTTGCCTTTACATCTTACAGTTAAATTTACTGTTAGTTTTCTTGGAAACAAGTGTATTGTGTTGTAAAAAATTATCGATGATTCATCGTGTATGTTCTTCTTATCCTTAGTTTCTCGGCGTCGATATCGGTGTGAAGTATTTCGGAACTTACCTTAATTATACTTTTATACTTCTAGTCCAGCTAGCTAAGGTAAATAAATGTGTAAATAATAGGGGATAATTGAGTTAGGTAATTTTGATGTTCGCAGGTACTTGGTTAATGTCATTTCTTTTTTCGGCCAAAGTACATTCCCTCTATTCTAAATTTAAACTTACAACAAATGATACGTCTACAAAACCTAATAAAACTTATATACAGTTAATTACAAAATTTTATTCCTTCCCGCCTAGGCTAAAAAGCATTATGTGTAATTGAAAATATTCACACCCATTACAGTGTAAAAGTAAATGTAACGCTACATAAACACTCACTTTTCACATATTATTTTATTGCGTGATAACTACCTAGTATTTAAGAGGTTATACCAATTGATTTAAGTTACTCGTGGAGACAAGAAGACGATTATCATGTAATAGCGACACCTATACGTAATATACTTCGCGATCTGAACAAGCCTGACGATGATCCGCAGTAATCATAATTAGTCAGCTGGTGGTTAAGAATCTAAATTTTCGACCTGCCACCCCTTGTGCTTCTCTCGTACCACCCCAAAACTTGGTTGGCTTCTTAACCACCATATTTCTTCATGTCATGCAAAAAAATTGGAACTACTTGTCGTTTTGCAGGAAATGGTTCAGTGCCTATCTATTTCCCGGACTAAATAGCAAATTGTAATTATTCTAAGGTCTTGAACTAATTAGTGGAACCAAACAATGCTGCCTCGCATTCATAAAATTTCCTTTCTGTTTCCGCAAAAAGAATTAGAGCAGAGCGTTTAAATTTAAAATTGCACTCTCATAAACTTAATTTAAAAAGCGATGAAACTCAGTCTCGACTTTCTAAGCAAACTCTCGGAGCTTATTTATATGTGCAGTCAGCAATTTTTTGTGATGGAATAGCGTGAGAAATTACCAAAGTAACCAAATAAAAATAAGAATGATTGATTGAGCCTACAAACCAAGTTCACTTTGGTGCTTGTTTTTGACTTGTTTCATTACCTATATTATCAAACATTAGTGAAATACTGTTCTATAAATTCGCAAGTAAAATACCAATTTCAGAATCGTATAAATTACTGTTATGTAACAGAAAGCTCGCAATGCTTTGTTTAAAAAAAGCAATGTACGTCTTTCACAATTTATTCAGTTGATTGTTCCCTGTAGAGTATAACTGTCAATCAAACATTTTATTTTAACTGTAAAAGTGAAGGTAATGTCACCTCATACTGTATTAAATGTAATGTAGAAACTTACTATTTGAATTCCAAATGAAGTCAATAGTTATTGGTATGTGCCAAAAATGCGCAGTGAAACCATTTCGACGACAATTTCATTTTAATTCTGAATAATTTATGGAGAACGTGCAAGTTGATAAGCATGCCATTGGATTTAATATTTTAGCACCCGTTCCATCAGTATGTTAATATATAGTTCAGTGGGCTTGGGAATTACCTATAATTCGATTCAGCTAATTGTTATAAAAACAGGTTGTAGGTACCAAAAAATGTTTTCATGAACCTACATATTTTTGAATAAAATCAAATTCAAGTATCATTTCATAGTTATACAGGGTGAGTTTTTTTTAATTTTAACCATTGGGATCTCGGAAACCATAAGACATACGGATTCGGTTAAATAAGGAAAGAGGTGTCGTTTTAAGCGCTTATTTAAGATATGCTTTTGTGATCACTAGGTATGAGCGAAAAACAGATTTAGTGATTTTTCATTTAACTGTTGTAGAATCGTTATTATTAAAAATACAACAAAATGACACGAATAAAAGTTCTAGACAGAGCCAGTGCGACAGCGGGCTCCCATAGGAAACTATTATTTCACCGCGTTGGCGGTATACACGGCATGACCGTTAAACGCTAATGTCACAACCGTCTTACATGCGATAACTGCTGTAGCAGTAGCACGCAAAACCGCTCTGGCGGCTATCGTGTGAAGTGACCCCTAGAATATATAGGGTGTTACATGACCGTATCTAAAAAATTGGGTGGTAGAGGGAATCAACACAAGCACTTTTTCCAAATAAACCGAGGGTCCATCGTGTTTCGTTTGGGATCCACCCCCAAAGAAGTGGTAAAATTTGGATTTCTTCTTTAATTTTTTTCTCAGCAACCATAAGAGTTACAAAGATGGGCGGTACGTCTTTGAATAGGTTTTCGGGTATGTCCCATCCGATTTTAAAAAAATGTTCGAAATTCTTACCAGGAAAGGGCGCACCCTTACTTAGGGGTGCGAAAACATATTCTGATTTCGACGATTTCCCCAGTTACCAAAACTGGGGATTTTTGATCACGCATCTGGAATTAGTTTTTGAAAATTCGAAAAAAAAAGTTCCACTACAATTCTTGGCCGGACAACGAAGAGACTTGATGACATTTTTCACGCAACTAATGTAGAAAACGCGTTGCTTTGATGGGAGAGCTCTATCTTGCTCGCTTGTGCCATGCCGAAATCATGTCGCTATTGAACCACTTTAGTGGGACCAGGCCTTTAATGAGATTGCCATTAAAGTTGCCTATCCGTTATCATTCATCAATGTTTTTCTTGATCGCCTTTGCTAGGCCCTCTATATTTCAAACATCAATCTGACGTAAGCAGATATCGCTGATTGAAGCTAGCCGACCCATCGCTTTTATCATTGCCTGTTTAGACCTTTAGTGGATTACATTACGTCCAGACGTCTGCTTTTGCCTTTGTGAATACTCTAATCTAACACTACGTTTTCGAGGTACGAGTAATCATAACCGATCTCCATAGGACGCTGAGAGGAAAAGCGGTATGTTTGAGACCTTTAATTAGAATAAATGAATATTTAGTTTTAGCCTCCATCTTCACTTTCCAACTCTCACGAGTTAGGGAGGAAAGTGGTAGTTTCGTTGAAACCTTTCATTAGAATACCAGGAAGGGAGAACCTAGAAATAGTAACTCTACTTATTTGTATATTTCCGTTCAATATATTCCTATGAATTTCATTAAAGTTTTTGTTACAAATTTGATGTCTATCAATCATACCTCGCTCCCCCTCACCCCTTGAGGTATTAAAACCGTTCAAATAATAAGCTTCACTTACTCGCTAATAACAGTAATTGATATTAATGATATAAAAAATCGCACTCAGAACGAGAAAGTGAAAAAGCCTTTTAGCGTTACATACGATGGGACTATCCAAAAGAAATAAATAATAGATCTCACGAAATGGACGTTTTCATTTACTACGGACGCACGAAAGAAATACTTATCCCTTATAAGTTGTAGCATAACATAACTCCAAGCAACAAAGGAAATGAAGGTGTTTATACCAAACAACTTGTGTTTACAGGCAAGTGATTTGTATAGTTCAGGGTTCTCAACAAATGCTTCATTAACAGAGGCATTATAATGGAGGTAGGTATATATTTAATTAAATCTCTCACTCTCTTATTTTATACCTACACAAGGTGTCATTTTTCTGTTGACAAAATTTAATCTCGCTGAAATAAATAAATCAATCAATCTGTATCTTTGAATACACACCAAATTTATTTTATTGCTAAGTTGAACTGAAATTCAATTTAAAAGGGAGAATGTTTAAAAAAATTAAATCCCTAATAAAAGCTCAACACAATTTTTCATGAAAAAACCCTTCGGTAGACATAAACATCTTGTTCATTTAGGGAATCGAATTTTCATATTCGACGAACTCGTCCCTTGTTTTATACTAGATGATATATATGTGTTAGCGTAGCTGTAAACTTCATATTCCCCAACTGAAAGTATGAAGTATTTGCTCAGAATCACATATAAAAGAATATGGAACGCTGAAAATGTATTACGAAACGGAGGTAGATAGATAGATAATAATATGCAAATTACAAATTAGCCAACTTCAGCGAATTTACTCTCTACACTCAATTTTGCATTTTAATAAAAAGTTACGCGTTACCTTATTGGTTTGCTTGATGCAAATATTGTTGTTTCTTCCTCAGCCTCCGCCATGGCTACAAAGTTATGCAATTTTACTATATTGCCACTAATTCCAGAAAACCAATCATCAGTAATTAGCGGTTGCAGTATGTAGTTCGAGTATAAATCGGTAATTTGATCAAACGTTATCGTGGAAATATGTCTCCCTTACCCAACCTGTCGTACGAAAGAGTGGTTCAAGGGAACAAACTATTGATTTAATGTGGTATTTGCCTTTGATAAGTGGAGACTGTTGTTTTTATTCAGTATAAAGGCTAAATTGAAATTGTTTAATTCACAGTTGCACTTTCATATACTTGTAGACTTCATCCATTTCAAAATGTGTGAAAAAATTGAAAACAAAGTTATAGTAGGGGAGCTAGCACGAAATCCACTGAACGAGAATGATCAACATTTTAACCGATGGAGTTCCATTTTGCCCTATTCTAGTATGCTAAAATCGATCGTCTGCCGCCTCAGGTCAAATTACTTAAGGCGCTGCGGGTACTTCTTGCGGTACCGATTCTAAAAGGTTGTTTTTCGAGAAAATAAGTTATACACCAAATGAAAACGTTGATAATAGCTCTGAAAAAAATATTTAAAAAAATCGCGCGCATTTGATAACTCCGTAAAAAAACAATTCTTGGTCGGTTTTTCACGAACTTTCTACGGATATAACTAGGTTACGGCGGTTGGACGAATGAAGCTGATTTTTTTTACAGACTGATGATAGGTACTACCACAGATCTACACATACACAGATTGCTAACCTTATGCATTTTTTGGGAAACAAATTTAGGTATACTTAAAAGCGCCCTCTATTGCGGAGCAGTATAAACATGTACCGTTTAAAACTGTAATATGACGCTTATGGATTTGTGCATTAGATGTCGCTGCAAAAAAATTGAAGCGGTAAAGTGTGCATAATTCGAATTCGTTACTCGTTATTTTTAGCATTTGATATTTGTAATCGGTGAATTTATTTTGTGATTTGTTTCGGACTAGTTGTTTCAGTTTGTTATTGTTTAATTAATTTTGTTTCAACGACATCTAACGCATAAATCCATAAGCGTCATATTATAGTTTTAAACGTTACATGTTTATACTGCTCCGCCATAGAGGGCGCTTTTAAGTATACCTAAATTTGTTTCCCAAAAAATGCATAAGGTTAGCAATCTGTGTATGTGTAGATCTGTGGTACTACTAATGACTTAACCGTGTTTTGTTTTTAAATTTTTTCTGTAGTTATAAGATTATCTTTTTATCTTAACATTATAAGATATGTTATAATTAGAGAAAAATTTAAAAAAGAAACACTCTCATAGTCATTGGCTGTACCTTCATTAGTCTGTAAAAAAAAATCAGCTTCATTCATCCAATGGTAACCTAGTTACACATTGCATGCAAACTCCTATGTTCGCATTTAAAAAAAATTCACTGTATAAGGTCGAAATTGATTTGTTTTATTTATTTATTTATATATTTTATATATTTTATGCGTCTTGTTTACAAGGTTTTTCCTGTCAAAGCTTTGATTATTATCCCTGTCATTAATATATAACGCCTTTTTCTTTTATAATCTAAACCATATAGATTAAAAAAAACAATTTTAATTTATGTCTAAACTAAAGGTTATAATTGTTTAATTAGTGTGTAAACTTTTTCTTTCAAATTATTAATGAGATTGTATGAGTTGTGAAATTCGTTCTTATAGCTAATCGTATTACTAACGTTGGATTCTAAAGCGTTTTTAAGCGTTATGAAACTATTAGTGCCTGAATTCACTATGCGTTTTAAACGCATCCTGCGAAACCGGAAGGTTGTGTGCGTTTACATTACTTGCGGCGACCGGAACGCAACCGGATAAGTGTAAATGCTCGCATTTAAATCCATTGGATGCAATCATCCGTTCAAAACGGTCCGGTCAAACGGGACCGGTTAAAACGCATAGTGTATTCAGGCACTTACATTCTCCGCCTCGGTTTCGCAGCGGTCGTAAACACGCGTGTTACAATAGTGTTATCTACGTGTATCAGTACGAAATAAGAAGCATTTCAATACAACTAAAATCCCAAACTGCATCACAAAGTAGCAGCACCAGTAACACAGGTAGAGCCGTAGCCTACCGATAGAACTAGCCGTGACACTCATCCCCACTATTGCGTTGACGTCACAAGTGACGGCGGCCGTCATATCGACTTTTAATGTAATTAATTCCAAGTAGTTTAATGTTGTACAGTTAAATTAACTATATTCGAACAGAATAAGTAAGAAACTGCCAAATACGTGCTGCGTCCCTGGTTGCAAAAGCAATTATAGTTCAAGAGACAAGGTTCCTTACGGTTTTTCGTTTTCCGAAAAATGAAGACGATCAATAAAGTGGTTAAGATGTATTCACCGGGACAATTTTGAAATTACTAGTTACCCCAGGGTTTGTATAAAGCATTTCTCCGACATTTTCATTATTCGGGTAGACAAGATGACTAGATAAGACGATACAGTATTAACAGTTCCACGAGACCAGATTAAACTTGCCGAAGACACTTATCCCACCATTTTTGAAAATCAGCCATCATATATGAAAAGGATGTAAATGATGAGTTACGAGAAAATATAGACCTTTGCAACTATAAATGACCGAAAATCTTTAGTCTCTAGGTGGTCCAGGGGCCGAGATCTCGATGGAACAGAGAGATAGGCAGACGACGGAATAACGAGCACATAAGCGTTACCTCAACTTCGTTGTGTTACGCTAAAAATGGCAGATGTGTGTATTAGAATGTTTAAATTTTGTTTGTTTTCAGCTCGGTTTTCAGTGAGTATTTGTTATTTATGTACGTATTTAATAAAATTTTTGCATAATAACACGTGTCTATAATTAGGAAACAACATATAACAATCCTGCGGCTCAAAATAAGTAATTACTAAATGTTTTCGCGTTAAATGAGTACGCACGCGAATCAAATTGCATTTAAACACATAGTATCGCGTTGCAGTGGCCCATCTCCAGTTGTGACGTCACTAAATCAATGTCACGGCTAGATCTATCGGTAGGCTACGGTAGAGCCCTCAACAGGGGCACGCACCCGCCCTATTAAATAATTTCATAAAAAACACCAGTACTAATAGAGAAACAAACCATAAAGCACCTCCTGAGTACAGGGGCGCACACCCCAGCCAATCCCAAAATGCTCCCGACATCTATTAACCAAAATTCAAATGTACAAATCAGCGTAGAAAAAGCACACCAACATTATTATGAATGCACTAGACTCCCTAAAAATCAAAGATTACTCGTACATTTTATGCATAGGCAACATCATAGGTCCAAAATAGTTATTTGTTTGATTAGTACAAAAAATCTCAGTTTTCGGGACGAGGAAGATAGTTGCTGGACGACGCGTTAGCGGAGTCCAGTAACCTTCCGACACACAAAGCCAGTAACAGATGATGTATTGTATACCTGAAAATTTGGCAGAGCAAGAATAAATGGTCTGTGGAATAAATTACAATCCTGTTTGTAGCATAATGTAGGACGTATCTAATTACGATAATAAACAAAACACCACCTTTATCTCTAAGAACAAGGTCAGTCTTTGGCGATAATATCCATGTGATAAATTGATGTAAGTATATTACAGATTGCTATTCTTCGTTAATAGGTCACTGCGTTACCTAAAAGTCCACAGTGTATACAGACTTTAGCTACACACTAACAACGCCATCTTACACGAAATCCACAAATTAAATTACAGGAAAAACGTGGAATTTGATGGCGGCAACTCACATTTTAGCGATCAGGCAGTAAAATGTACAAAACTTGAAAAATAAGTAAGTTTCATCCGAAACCAAAATACTACATCATTCTTTAGGGTACTACTTGTGACAAGACACTATCTAATAGCTTGCTACACTATTTGATACTTATTTAGTGGTGTACTTTTAAAGGTTACGTAATATTTTTTTTTCTTTTGCGAAATATGTATCTCATCACGTAGTTGTCTCAGATGAAGGTGTTAAGAATTATCTTTTACGAAAAAAGTAAAAATATTTTGAAATTTGTACATTTTAAATTTGAATTTATATTAACCTCACATTTTGGTGTTAATTCCCCCTTAAGCTTCAGACTTCAAATGTACATAACCAAGGGTATACAACGAATACGTTAAACTTCTCGCCAGGAAAGATTGCCGGCCACAAAACACTTGATCCTGATCTACAATTTATGTTTTTCTAAAGATGTGAGCGACTTCCGGGATAGTATCGTGCAAATGTTGAACAAAAAGACTTTTCGTTCAACATTGTCACGATCCTATTCCGGAAGCCGCTCGCATCTTAAGAAAACCATAGATTGTAGATCGACACAAGGTGTGCTGTGACCGACAATCTTTCCTGGCGAGAGTAATATATACTCTTTGACATAACAAACACGAAGGAAACCATACATATCCCCGCCATAACAACACTATGCTTCATCTGTAAAAAAAACCTGTCATACGAGCATCCATTGCGAAAAAAATAATGAAGACCCAAACACAAACCACCGTACTTCCAAAATTAAAAAAAAGTGCCGAGGAGTGTCTGCATGCACGCGGTGTGTAACGGTGTCAACATGTTTTGTAACTCTCAGGCTAATTTGTATAGCGTACTATAAACAGAGATTTATGTACGCATTTTTGTTCGAAAAGGACAGATTACGATGCCGATATAATAAAACATTTCAACGGCCACAACTGTTTTTTAAAATCTTGAATTGGAACAAATCCGTTATCGTCCAATGAAGAGGAACAATCGTCATAATACCTACCTCTCAAATACCTTGGATTTGTGTAGGTACCTAATTATAAGTACCTACTTCCGTGTAAACTTTTCTTATATTTGTTGCTTATTCTTATCCACCCCATCTCCAAAGTGAAAATGACGGAAAGTGAAAGTTCATAATGTAATAAGGACAGTTTATGCAGTATTCCAGGATCCAGGTATTGTTAGGTATTCCAAGGGGTTTCCATTTCAGCGGAATTACTGAACTTGCCCTTATTTATTACTTCAAACATAAGTTAAAGATGTGTATTCGCATAACCGTGACTTGAAAGGTCTAAGGTCTAAGCCTTATTGACTAAGTTTAGCCATTGACACTTTAGATTGGATTCTGTGATGTGTGGCGGTCGTGAGTAGACGTACCTAGTTCGCTCTGCATCGAAATTATAAATTATTGTCGTTTTATATTAGCTTAATTAGCAATGCCTGCCGGTACAAGATCTACTAGTGCTAGTGCTAGTGGCGATGATGATTCTACTGTTGAAAAAGTCGTCTCTAAAATGATTACTTCGCAAACATTTGTCGAGTTGGCTTCACAAATTCGTGCTTGTATTGCAAGCGAGTTTCAAGTGCAACTCAAGGTGTTCTCCGAAAAGGTCGTACAACTTGAAAACGAGTTAAGCGACACAAAATCTGATCTCTCAAAAATATCAACGGAATTAGATGTTGTAAAATCTGAATTACTTGCTGTAAAAACGGAATTGAAGACTTCTAAAGATGAAACCGAACAATATTCTAGGCGCAACAGTCTTAGAATTTTTGGTGTCCCCGAGACAGCTAATGAAGATGTAACGTCCATAGTGGCAGCTTTATGCAAGGATCATCTAGAACTTCCTATTACAACTGATATGATTGACTGTGCTCATAGACTACCTGCGAAGGAAGGTGAAACCCGCCCAATCATTGTGAAATTCATCGCGCGTAATGTAAAGAATCTTATCTTCAAATCGAAAAAACGTCTAAAGGGGAGCAAGATTGTCATTTGCGAAGACCTAACGAAGTATCGGCAACAATTACTAAAAGAGTGCATCAAGATGTATGGGTCCAAACAGGTGTGGACCAGTGAATGTAACATATTTGTGAAAAGAGGCCCAAAGGATATTAAACGCATAAAATCGCCAAGCGATCTCAATAATTAACAACAATACTCTGATGTGTAATTATGTTAAGTTGTGTATACTAGGATGCAATGAGCTTACCTGTACCTACGTAACCTGGAAATTGTTTACGGACTTATCGCAGGTTATACCAATACCAACAGACTTGCGCTATCAGCTCCTATCATTTTTGTATATTGTTATTGTATTACTGTTAAGATTAGTTTGTAAATAATGTCATGAATAATAAGGATCTACTATTTTTCTAGCAAATGGAATGCTTTGTACTACCTCTTAACTAAATTAAGGAACATTTGATTGGAATGCGTACAGAGGACATATTAACATCAGATCACTAGTTCCCTCAATCTTTGAACTCAGAACATTTTTAGCTTATAACGATTTTGATTTATTCGTAATTAGCGAAACATGGTGCCACCCAGGGATTACAGATGAAGCGATTGAGGTAAATGGATATAAATTATATCGAAAGGATCGGGATGGTAGAGCAGGAGGAGTTTGTATTTATGCTAAGCGCTCACTGAAATGCACTGCTATTAAATCCAGTAATCAAATTGAGCAGATTTGGGTAAAGATCAAAATTGGTAAGTTCAATGTGGTTTGTGGATGTGTCTATAGATCTCCTTCAGTAAACTACAAGTTATTTTTGGATGAATTAGAATCATCATTGACCTTAATGCACAATGACAGTGACTTTGTGGTTTGCTTAGGAGACATGAATATCGATGTGATACGCATACATAGTCCTGAGACAGTATACATTACCACGATGTTGGACGCAATCAGTTTCAAACAAATAATATGCGAACCCACGCGTATTACCAAAAATTCTTCAACCATTATTGACTTAATCTTGGTCAGCGATATTAAAATGGTAGGCTCTGCTGGAATTCATGATAATGGTATCAGTTCGGATCATGAAACAATCTTTTGCGCCTTAAGAGTCTTCTGTACCCACTGCATCCAATGTAAATTTCCATAAGAGCGCCCGCCATAAAAACTCTATTTGTTTTTCCAAAAACAATTTTTTTTAAGAACTATTTTATAAATTTAGACCTTTATCTACAAAATGTTCGGACTATTTTTTTTTAAAAAGTTTATAGTAACTTAATGCCGATTGTTTAAAGATTAGATGTTTCGCACCGATTATTGCGCTAATCTGTTTTATTTTTTTACTCTCGATCAAGACGATTTATGGAAAAAGTAAACCGACTGTTTTTTAGATAAGTTACTTCTAAACATGACCCCAAAAAATGAAATCATAATTTTTGTAAATAAAGTCTGTATCTTGGCGGGCGTTAAATCAACAATTTGAGTGTAACAAGTGGCGCCGCTGCACAGTGTCGGTGGGAACTAACTAAGGACCAAGACAGGAGTTGACAAAGCAAGAATATAAACTTATCTCTTGCAGCTATAATCATCTACACACTATAATGTAAAAAAGTTGCGCTTAGGTAAAGAAGACTCTTAAATATAGAGGTGATTAATAACCCAGCCATATATAAGACCACTCGTGATTTTTCCAATATGGATACGACGCAATTTGAAAATGACGTGCAACGAGTTCCATGGCAAAATATTTTCCATATGGATAATGTTAATGATAAGGTTCAATTTCTGTGTTGGAATATGTTACACTTGGTCAATAAGTACACGTCCGTTCGAACTATTAAGGTTACTAAGCGGAATGAACCTTGGATAACAACAACTATCAAAATTGCAATGAACTTACGGAATAAAGCTTTGAAAAAATTTAAAACAACTAAACTGCATACTGACTGGTCCTATTACAAAAGTTTGAGGAACCAAGTAAACTTCATGGTTAAGCAAGAAAAGGCAGCTTTTTTCGAGCACAAGATTAATTCTAACAATAAACAACTCTGGAAAGAGTTAAAGCAACTTTTATCTCCAAATAGTGTACAACCTGACTTACCCGCCCATTTGGATAATCCAGAAGCTATAAATACCTTCTTTGTAAATTCAATTCCTAACTCAAATGACCAAAACGTAACTCAGTTGATCAACTTTTATAAAAATAATAAAATAATTCATAATCAGTCTTTTAAATTCTCTACTGTCGAAACAAGCCACGTTGCGAAAATTATAAGTGGTATCAAGTCAACTGCTTATGGTTCCGATGGAATTAATATCAACATCCTAAGACTATTCTGCCCAATTATCGAACCATACCTTACTCATGTTATAAATATGGTACTTTTAACAAGTATTTATCCGGAAGCCTGGAAAAAAGCTGTGATAACTCCATTGCCAAAGACACCTCGCCCAAATGAATTTAAAGACTTGCGCCCGATAAGCATATTACCAGTGATGTCCAAAATAATAGAAAAAATAATGAATGACCAGCTCAGAGCATACGTTGACGCAAAACACATAATTCCTGATCACCAATCCGGCTTTAGGCCGAATTATAGCTGCACCACAGCTTTGATCGATACTGTCGATGACATTATTACTGCTACTGACTCCAAACTCATCTCTGTCTTGGCACTGTTAGACTATAGCAAGGCCTTTGACACTATCAATCACGGCATTCTTCTCTCTATTCTGGAAAGCATTGGATTGTCATGTCAAGCAGTGAAATTGTTTGATAGTTACTTAACTGGACGGTGTCAGTCTGTAAAAATTAAAGCTACTCAATCAGATTTTTTATCAACTTCAAAAGGTGTTCCACAGGGGTCTATTTTGGGCCCACTGCTGTTTATTATATATACTCACCAGTTTGACAAATGTATTAAGCATTGCAAATTGAAGAAGTTTGCCGATGATACACAAATGTTGTATTCATTTCGCGTAGAGGAGTATTTCACTGCTACTCGTAAAATAAATGAAGACCTTCACTCCATTGAATCAGTTTCACACATGCACTCATTATTCATAAACCCATCAAAATCTTCAATCATAGTTTTTGGGAATGAAGACAAAATCAATTCAATAAAAGACAAACTCAACTTCACTTTGCACGAGACGACCATACCTCTCCAATCTGAAGTAAAAAACTTAGGCCTCTCAATTGATAACTCTTTCAGATATAGTACACAAATTAACACTTACATAAAGAGAAGCATTATGAATTTGAAATTGTTATTCCCGCACAGAAAAACCTTACCAATTCATATAAAAGCTATGCTTTGTAACTCCCTTGTACTGTCCCACTTTAACTATTGTTCCGAAATTTATTGGTCGTCTATAACGCAAGACGTGGCAAAGCGTATCCAACGGGTACAAAATAGCTGCATGCGTATGATATTCGGCATACGCAAGTTTGAGCACATCTCCCATAAGTTGAGTGATCTGAACTGGCTAGACATGAATAACAGGAGAAAACTACTATTTGCAACACTATGCCATAAGGTGCTTTTATATAAGAAACCAGCGTATCTTTATAACAAAATCCGCTTTCGAACGGACGTTCACAACTTAAATTTAAGATTTTGTGGTTTAATTTCTCCTCCTAAACACTCCACTGCTTTATTTGAACGAACCTTTCAGTATCAAATTTATAAAATTTACAATAACATACCACCTGAGTTTAAAACGTTATCAGTGTCCTTGTTTAAAAGAAAAATGTTCCTATATTTGTTAAAACCTAATTATAATTAATTGTGCAAAATACGATAGTAATAGTAATCGTCAGAACTAATCTTAACTTCGGCCGACATCCCAGAATTTAATCCTAGGCAACAAATTAGCACAACTCTGTTATTGACTTCACGGTCCCAATGGAAGACCCAGGTAGCTGACTACCAATTTGAATTGGCACCGTGTGATTTCTCCGCATCTTTGGAAACTTGTATTGTTCTCTTCATGGTATATTTTATATACAAGATGTGTGAGAAATAAAGGCTATTATTATTATTATTATTATTATTATTTATCTCCAATTTATTGCGCAAGATACCTAAAATAGCGTATTGTAGTACAAACTTATTGGCTTTCCTTATAGGAATAATGAAACCATTCAGTTCAGATATAACTTCTCTCTTGCATCAATGGCGACCTAGCACGCGACCATATAAATGCGCGGCCGTTATCTGTTGCGTTGTGTGTTAACCAATTAAAGTGTTCACTTTGACGTGACGGTTAAAGGGAAATTTATTATAACTTTTACATTTCCTATTGATGTAAAAAACCACTCAAATGGTTCTGTAACGCTAGGTTGGAGAGATCGTTGTCTATGTTTAAGAGATTACAGTCTTTCAGACTCAATTATGTTTTAACGTGGACATGAATCTTTCGGTATAGTCTACAGGTTACACAAAACGTATGCAATGTATGAAAAGGGAACGGTGTTTTCCAATGGACTTCATAAGCACATAAGAAACGTAGGTATAGTTAGCATCATTATAAGCACTGCTTTTTAACCTGTGGAACGCGCTCCCCAAAACAAAAGTAGGGGGTCGCAAACCTATGGGAAAAGAAAAGGTACATCAAATATTGGAATTATTTATTACTTACAAACTAAAACATATGAGATGACGAGGAATAAAAATATAATTAATTAATAACTAATAGAACTAAATATTAATTTTAATTTTTAATGGCTCCCTTGTACCTGTTTTGTAGAGCAAAGCTTTTGAAAACTCATCATATAACCTTGCCCAAAATTAAACAAGCACAAATTGTGCACAACTCTTGTGCAGATAAAGTGCATTTTTTTAAACCGAAATACCCTCTTCCGACAATCAGTTCTTGAGGTATAAGGGAATATACCCGATCACGATAAGTGGTCGAGAAGGAGGGCTATGGTTGGTAGAAATTAATTCCTTTCGTTGAGACCTTTCATTAGAGTACCATGAAGGATAAATCTAGTTCCACTCCCCCCTCCCCCTCGACCCCGTACTATGATAAGAGGACAGAAAGAAGGGCAGTAGTTGGTAGAAAACAGTTCCTTTCGTTGAGACCTCCCCCCCCCCCCCCCAATTTTCTAAAGTTGGGTGAGTCGCAATTTTGTATCAGTTTCTCGGCATCTTCTTGCTCAGATTATTAATTCAACAACAGGTTGGGGATCAACTGAACAAAAACTATCAATTTGATTAATTTTTCTTTATCTACCATTGCGTGAGCGATGATCGACGGTCGAAAAAATACTAACCTCAATTCCAGGGTATCAGGACGTATGAGCGGAGCGGGAGTGAGGCACCAATACGACCGCTAACATTTAAACGCACTGTATGTTTTTTTTGTGATCGATGCTATGGTGCTATGCTATGGTCGGAGCGATGGTCGGCGCTCCGTTATGTCCGCCCACTAAGAGCCTTTAGAAGTATACAAAAGAGAGGGCTCTTAGAATCTTTAAGAACCCTTAAAAGTTTCCATGGCCTTCAAAAGTTTTCTTCAAAGTACTTTAAGGGTCTTTTAGAGATTTTAAGAACCTTTAATTGGGTGTTTGTAGTCTTTCAATTATTAGACTTCAGAGTTTTTAAGAGATGAATGAAAATGTTGTTGTTCTTCTGTATTACCTACTGTATACTTTCCCTTGATTTGATTATACCACTCTAATTAAATGTAAGGGGACCCTTCTTGAAGTGCGTTCCGAAGGGACGGGTTCCGCGAAAATTTACCCGTTATCCCGCTTCTTGAGATAATCCCTGTTAGTTTCTGAGAATATCATGCTTATAGTCTGAAAAACTCACCTTGATAGGATAAATGAAGTATAATAGTTTGATTTACATTATCTCTCAATATTTTCAGATCCTTTTTTGTATACAAAAAATATCAGCGACTGTATAGTAGGTACATCAACTACATACAGTGTAGAAAATGGCAGCAATGTCCACTCGCATATCTACGTGTCTACCTGGAACACGCTGGTGGGATTATTACAGTCACATAAACCGCGATGGGATATCAATAATATTTCAAAGTACCTAAGGATAGTTCCATGATCTCTTAAGATTGAGAAAATGGATTACACTTTCAAGGCGTAAAACAACGATGTCACTTACTCGAAGGAAGGCTTCGTATAATTTGTATAATGATTCCCTGTTCTGATGTTTCTAGTCTTATCTTGAGTTTTACAATAAAGAAAGACATTTTGCGGATTCCTATTATTCAACCCATAGTACATCTAGAGAGAGGCGGGGGGGGGGGGGCTCAGAGCGAGAAATCCAGTGGGACCTTTTGAATTTCTCACGACAGAAAAGCTTCCTATATTAAAATTTTGTTATAGATGATCGATTTACAACATAGGGTTTGCAGTAGTAGCCGTCATTAAGTGCATGTTGATGGTCCCTATTTGCGACGTTCCAGTGAATTCCTAAACTGAAACCAGCCTCTTACCCTTCAACAGGTGATTGATTCATTACATTTTCTATTTATTTTAACGTGGCGTATTTCTGAATTTTTGATTAATCCAACTTTGCATTTTTGCCTCGCACATTTCTTATGGCCGTGTCGATGGTAACTATGCAAGACAATAAACGAATGAATGGTTTCAATCCTAATCAGCCATGGAATTATTATTGGCATAAGACAAGGATGGGGAAATGGCGGCCCGCGGGTCAAATCCAGCCCGCGACATGGTACGATCCGGCCCGCAGTTAATACCAATCATCTATATTTTAATCCCCACTGTGGATGGTAAGTTGACAAGGGCCGCCAGTATCATATACACATATGACCTCCCGTACCTTTTGTACTAATGCCACCAAGAAAAAGAAAAACTTGAAAGGGATAGAAAGGGATTTACAAATACTTTCTTCCCCATTCGTTGTACATTGCGAGGAGATTGCAGCAAACTATCAACATAATAGCAATGAATTATAATAGTATATTATATACCGAGGGACTAAAGTGTATGTTTTAATCCCGAAACGTAGTTGAGGGCAACAAGCACCCGAGGGATTAGGACGCACTTTAGTCCTGTGGTATATACGCTATTTATTGTACTCCGGTAATCAGCTACGGCGATTTCAATGTTAAAGTGCAAATTTGAAAGAAAAAATTTGATTGATTGTAGGATCAATATATCTGGTAATGTCAAATTGTGACCATATAACGATAAATGTCAGTTTGATGAAAATTGCACTTTAGTCCCTCAGATGTATGACAAAACACGTTGATTTAGTCCACGGAGTACAAAAAATAATTGAGCTACAATGTGACGAAACGTTGAAACAATTTTTTAAAAGTTCAACAAAACTTGAGTTCAAAACTTTATCGAAAACTAAATTTCCCAATCTACTTAAACACGCTTAGAAAATTATTTCTATGTTTGAGTCTTCATACAGTGTGTCTCTGAATTGATATTACAAAGAGGTGTGATGGACTAAAAATTTGATTTTTAAAAACCCAAAATATTCTTAAAATTGTGTTCACACCAAGCAGCGCTTATTCTCAGAATCTAAAAATAAAATTCAAACATCACTTGTAACATCAATCCACGGACACACTATATATCTGTGAGCAGAATCTTCATTCATGAAACTTCGTAAAACCAAGCGCACTAACAAACATCTTCAGAGTGTTTTGCAAATTTTTTCCAATAATTTGGAGCCAAATATATTAATAAACAGTCGAAATTTCATTTCTCACACAAGACCAGCACATCCAAAGATCATACACGATCTTTGGCACATCAACCAATAATTTTTATCAATTGTGTTTGTTGTTACGTAGGTATAATAAATCGTCTTTGTCTCGCCTAAATGCTGTAATTATTTTATGTAGCCCTCTTTTAAGTCCATTTACCCATCCCTGCCATAAGAAATAGTGTATACTTCGAGGCAAAAATGCAAAGTTGATTCCCAAACGAAATACTAAGTGTTTGGTGTCACTGCATGGTTTTGTAATTTTTATTCTATCGAATAACATAAAAATCCAATATGGCGTCCATAAGAAACAAGAAAGTTGATGTGATTTACTCGAAACCCACAGTGATAAAAATTTTATTTTAGCACCATCAGAAAGCTGAGGAAGAAATGGCCATTTTTTGCATAAATAAATGAACCCCGGCGTATTTTTGAAAAAGACATTGTCGGTTTTTTTACCATAACTTCGTTGTTTGTAGAGCTACAAGAAACTCTGAAAGGGAAACTTACCCTGTATAACACATTGATAAGACGTGTGCTGATTTATTTGTCACTTGGACATCCATGTTGAGACTCTGGTTAAAACAGTAACACAATTCAATTTACTTAGATAGGAAACAAAAGGCTTCTAGAACATTCGCGAACGTCGGCATATCATATCCTTTACAGACTTAAAAACGCTTAGGAGATATAGTGCATATACTTGTATGCTTGTGTTATCAAAAGCGCTCATTGCTTTTAATAATCAGATTAGATTTGCTATTGAGGTGATACGGCACAATAAAAAATCCTTTCGGTTTAAATAGTTACACACGCGCACGAATTTAATGAAAATAGGCATACAGAGACCGATAATACAAAAACATGTAAACAAGTTTATTTACAAATTTGAATTCATAAAACTTGAGTCTTCAGGGCATTTGCATTTAATGGAGAGATGAGTCCAGGGTATCAGAGCCTTTTTTTTTCAATTAAAGTTTATTTTATCAGTGTTTGTATTAAAATGTCCGTTATGTTGGTATTATCCGTATAATAACAAATACGTGGACCTTACAAAATAATCAATTTTTGTACAAACACATTTTAACGTTAATTATCTGCCGAAATCATTGTTGCTTGCGCCATCTGAATTTTATTTCATATACTATCAAATTATAAGATGACCGTTGGTGGAAACTAGTCGCTTTTACGTCTCGTCTATTAAATTAGTATGGGGAAAGTTTTGTGTTTTTATTTGTGTTATTTTAAAGACTTTATTAGCATAATACCTTGTACTGTTTATATGCACGTACAGATCCGTCAGAACGCTTCATTAGAGCATATAGCCACCTATATTAGAAAAAAGAGAAACCACTCCAAAGATAAATGGTGACAGCCTAACAGACTAATCCCTCACGGTAAGACGCACGAAGTCAGTAAAGTATAGGCGCACCAAAGAATATCTGCATGTCAACAAGGCGAAAGCAGAAACTTCACTGAAAAGGCGATTGTGTAAGCAGAAAGGAAAAGAAGGGATAGAATTAGAAGTACCATGAAATAAAGTCCCTTACCAATCTAGGGACTTTACCATGAAATGCATCTGCACGACCTCTGTCGGCGAAACAAAGAACTATTGTAATAAGAAATCTATAACACTTGGAACAAATTTACTACAGGAATTACTTACCTACATCTAAAACCAGAGGATTACAAACGAAATACCTAGATGGCGTATGCATCTATGCATCTATGCATGTATGCATATGTTTTCCGATTTAACTATGTTGCATATTATGGCTAACCTGATTTGAAGAATAGTGCAGGCCCTAGAGCTCAAAACAGGGGTCCACCTTGCAAATTTCTGAGACACAGAACCAAGATGCAGTGTTTATGTTCACTGTATTTTACACGGATACCCGGAACTAGCGATTTGCGTGTTCTTAATTTTCTTTTAAAACGTCCATAATTCTCCTCTCGCTAACCTATAACAAAAACTGGCACTGGTTTTCCGCTCAATGGCTGACCGTGACGCGTTCCCACCTATTTTTATACTGTAACTTTATTTATCGCGAACCTGGAATAAACTAGGTATAGAGCGCCAGGCCTGGCGCCAGGTTAGTCGAACTAAAAAAATGTTGTACCATACAATTTATTTGTTTGTAATTCGACCTGGCCACAAATTTATCACGACTGCTCTCGTCCCTCGGGGAAAAATGCGCTCAATTATCGACTTAAAACAAATTTAGAATAACAGAAGTCTGAGAAACCCACTATCTAATAGAACCTCCCTCTCTAACAACCAGCTACCCCAACGAAACATCTCGAAAAATTCTGTGTTCTGTTCTTGTAATGTATTTCACGCGCTCGTCTTGCCCCTTAATCGCGTTAGTGCGATTCACAAGGAAAAACACGAAAACAGATTTTTATCAGCGTTCCGTAGGTACCTATCGTTTTTTTTGCAATTTTAAGAAAATATACGCCTTCAGGTTTCTATTATTCGGGTTTTCATTTCGTTGTGGTACGACGTGTAGTACTACTCGTAAGTTTACTTTTAAATGTTGTTTTTTTGAAGCCAATAAAGGACTCTTCTATGAATGGTGGCCCACTGAAAACTGTATGCCAATATTACAATCCCAACCACAGGATAGCAGGGCTTCAGAAGTGTTCCGGAAACTAAAAGCAGGAAAATTTGAGTATGAGTACACAAATCCACACATTCGTTTCAGTACTAAATTTGTTTTTCTAGTATGAAGGTAAATCTCTAACAGAAAAATTGATTTTTTCGAAAGGCGAACAACTCACTTTTTGGCACACAGATCCATAACAATTACCTATGCCTTTACGGTTTACAAAATGTTGTAGTGACTTATTTGCACAAAATCCATTACAGTTATTAATGCAGTGCACTCACAATCAGAATATTACCTTTATACTGTCCCTATGCAACCTGCCAATTCAATGTTATGAATACTTTCCTTTTACACTTACGTTAGCAACTCGTAAAGTATTGATTGAAATGTGGAGCCTTTGAAAAGTCCATACCTATTAAATTTCAATTGCCACGTTTCAATACGGATTGTGAGATATTCAGGTTTATTGAAGCACCCTTTAATAAAAATCCGATATCTAGTAATAAGACTCCTTTATTCAAATGAATCTAATTAATGCGTCTTTATACGTGGCTTCATAGATATTCAGTACTAAATATCGCTTTTTATAATTGGGAATTATCGAAATGGAAAGCGGGTAGATGTAGGTACGTAAATGATTTCAAGGTAAAAGAGGAGAAGTAAAAAAGTTATACCAAATTTGCCATCAAAATCTCATAAAACCGGATGTAAAATTTTTTATTTTTACTCTTAAAATATTTATTTCCGTATTCAAATACCCACTAAAATTTGTACCGCTCCGTTAGATGCCAAATAACTCGCTTGTCACTAAGTATTTGGTTTCAACCTTAACTTTTATACAATGTTTTTGTTACCACCCGGACAATGTTTTAATGTTACTGACTAACAATACCCCACGTTTAAACGTTTGTAACAATCAGTTAGGTACCTATAAACATATATTATTCTGCTACCTTGTACGAAGATACTATCGCGACCAAAAGATTGATTAATGAACTATGAAATTTGAAGTCAATTATTTACGACCTATTCTCTTAATTACAATGAAAAATTAATTCTACTTTCATTTTAATTTTAACCGGACGTAAGGATAAAACGATGTAGTACATCTGTACATCTAAATTTGAACCATAAATTCTAAAAGAATAATTAGCGTTTGTAATAAAATAATGTTTTTCAACGACTATCTTCAAACTCCACAATTTCAAAAAGCAAAATTATTTTTCTACTCCCATTCGTGAAATGAAATTTCACATATCGATATTAATGTGTAAAGCGAAATATTTAATACCGATGCGTGAAATGCAATGCAATTGTTATGGGATTTATTTCACGCATCGCTGCCATAAAACCGTACATACTTTTCGACATCGGCATTGTTACGGCGTAGTGTGCTTTGGCTGCAATTCTGACGTTTTGTTATTAGACGCTAGATTTACTAACGGGCGATCAAAAATGAGTTGCTGTCGAGTCGCCTTTGGAAGTTCAATTTTCCTTAGACCATATAGTACATGGACTGCTATTCGGCCTATGCTTTCAATCTTAGACCATATAGTACATGGACTGCTATTCGCCCTATGCTTTCAATACAAAATGGGTGGTCACGGATAGAGGGCACTGTAGTCGTGGGTATGTGAATCTCAGGGTAAACTAAAGTCGCGGATCGCGTAAAGAGCAGATTTATAGTAACCGCGTAGTAAGGGAAGCTTTAAATACTCTTCATTATTTGCTATACGTCCACAAATAAGAATAAGTTTGCCTTTTTTGGGATATTTAGACGATTCATTAATTGACGTGTATTAATTTATAGGTTGACAGTCTCAAATCGTGTCTAATCGGACAACTTCGGACATACTCGTTTACCCTGAAAGTCACATACCCAGGCGATGACCTTGACCATATTTTCGTTACAATTAGCAGTCCATGTACTATATGGTCTAAGCTTTCAATACAAAATGTGTGGTCACGGATAGAGGGCACTGTAGTCGTGGGTATGTGAATCTCAGGGTAAACTATTAAAGTCGTATGAACACCACTCGGATCGCGTAAAGAGCAGCTTTCTAGTAACCGCGTAGTACGGGAAGCTTTAAATACTCTTCATTATTTGCTATACGTCCACAAATAAGAATAGGTTTGCTTTTTTTGGAATATCTAGGCGATTAATTAATTGACGTTTGTTAATTTATAGGTTGACAGTCTCAAATCGTGTCTAATCGGACAACTTCGGACAGACTCGTTTACCCTGAAACTCACATACCCAATCGATGTCCTTGACCATATTTCAGTTACAATTAGCCATTGAACTATATACTCTGTAACTGGAACGGCATCGAGCGCCAAAATCGCGTGCCGCAAAGATTTTAGGCAACCAGCATAACGTAGGTATTCTCATCCTTGTCTGGCACGTTGTTTTGTATTGCATATGCAGGACAGATCACAAGTATTTGGTTAAAAATACAGATAAGTAGATAAACTGGGAGGTTGGGGTCTTAGAAAGATAAAGATAAATGCTTGTCGAAGCTTTTATAAGTGCCAATATCTATTTGTTAATGGAATATCTTAAAATATATACTTAATAATGTGGTAAACTGCGCCATTTCTCACTCACACACTCACATACTTGATTCTTAAAGTTACAAAAGTATAATGTCAATAATGTCATTCATGGTGGCTCGACGCATTCCATTTGCTTATTAACGTAAAATAAAGTTAGAAACATTGGTTGTGTTCGTTTGTAACGTACCCTTTACTAATATATTAGCAAGGAGGTAGGTACCTAATATATTACAATTGGCGTCGAGGTGAACGTAAATTTAAAAAAGCGCTTTTTTTTAGAATAAAATGAATTTAAGAATTATGGTTACTCTAAGAGCAAAAATTCAATTTACTCGTAGTGGTCACCGCATTGCCATTAGATGGAAACGAATTGACACGAATGTCTTATGCTGGTCTTATATGGAACGTTTGTTTCTCGTACGAGACTGGAATTTGTCCAACAGTCCGATGGATCCTTTGTTTTCGCAACTATACCTTGACACATCCAACGTAACTACCAAACAGACGAGTTGTAAGTGTTGGTGGTGCCATTGACAGTATCGAAGAATTGAGGACAAATACCCATTGGAACATCCACAGCGAGCAGCTTGAGTAATGCATAAGTGCAAATTTCGTTGATGAGCAGCGAAAGGTTTCTGGCGCATCTAACCACGGTAATTGGACCAGAGGGTTTATAAGGCATTGCGCTACTTATATAACCCAGTTTTGCCCAAGATGAACCGTACGCCGAGTTATGTGAGGGCAGAATTACACCTTCTACAAAAGGTCTCCCATATTTTCCGGAAGTCAATCACCTTTATAACTTGGTCCCAGAAAAACCATTGTATATACATTGGAAAAACTCAAGACCTGCAAATCCTTCGGAATATTTCGTAGGGAAATGAAAAAAGTTTTTCGTATATAACTGCTTCTACACCATTAAAGCATATGTGGATGGATATGGATGTAGAAAATGCAAACTATGATATTTTCTAATTTAACTTTTGTGATATGTGTACCTGTGTGATATGTGTATGCTTTTATATTTTATCTTTACTCTTTGACGCCACTTAATGTACGTTCATTGTAGACCGAAGGAATCGGTAATAAATAAAAAAAATCAATCCTTAAAGGTATTTTTCGCCCCATTAGTGAGCAGTATCAATAATAACGTTGAGTGAAAAATTAAATAATAAGGAACTTCATATTCAAATTAGTAGGTAAGTCAAAACGGCTTTATAGGTTTTGGCGGCGTTAACGCTTTTCTTCACATTATACTCTCTGGCGAGTGGAATATCCTATTGAATTAGTACTAAAGAGTGCGAAAGAAGAATTATCATTCATAAGGACAGTATAAACGAGTGTGAGGTACATTAGTAAAGAAATCTGAGCGGTGCAAATCCCGTCATGCGCAAAAATAATAAATGCGCACGTCGATGTTGGAAAATGTTATCAAAACGTACCCATGAAATTGAATATTTGAATTTTTATTATAAAAATGATTGTACGTATATGCAACACAGTTCATGACCATTCTTGCAAATCTCTTAATAACTTATTTTAGACAAAAATAAGCAAAATGTAAGACGTAGTATAAACCATCCCATAAGCCCACATGAGTGGAACAAGGTAAGGGATACCTACCTCTACCCATCTCTCTCTCACAAAAATTCGCCACGGCCCCTGGCAATGGCTGATTTATGGGCGATGCCGTTCCAGTTACAGAGTAGTTCAATGGCTGCAGGATTTACCTTTTCGGCAATCATTACTTTTGTCAACGGCTGTACATTACAACACACAACTTAACTTCTCTGTATACAGGATGGTTCAAATTCGTGGTTCACCATTGGGATCTCCGTAACGGTGAGAGATACACTGTAGGTTAAATGGGGACAAAATTCCCCCTTTTTGTGACTAAAAAAACACATTTGAAATTTTTGAAAATAACTGAGAAATGCGTTTTCATTTTCCCCAGCTTGAACGGTCAGAAATAGACGGTTCCAGTTAGGACCTTCCATAAGCACTTTTTTTTGGAGATTCTGAATCGATTGTCAGAATTTCCATAACACGCTAGATTGGCGCCAACATCCACGGGTAAATGGATCTCGCTCAATCAACATTGCCATGCAGGCGATGCATTCAAATGAATTTCTTTTTTGTCCTCTATCCTATATGGCAGAAATCAATATGGCTCTATAAGAAATAAGCAAGTAGTAACCTGCAGTTTCTACATCTAGCGTGCTATGAAAATCATGATAACAGATTCATATTTTTCGAAAGTAAAGTGCCTAGAGAAGACGCTAACAGGAACCATTCATTTCCAACCGTTGAAAATGAGGAAGTAGGGAAAATGAAACAAAAGTTGACATTTTCAGTTTTCCAGTGATACCTATCTGTTATTTTCAAAAGTTTTCAAAAAAAGAGAAATTTGCCCTCGTCTACTGACTGAACAATCCTGTACACTTATTAATGTGCCGCCATGGAGTTTCCAAAATGAAGAATGTTCGAACATAATTATGATGTAATAATATACAGGGTGTTCCACATTAATTACAGATCTTGATTCAGTAGAACAGAATACATTATTTTGATAATTTAATCATCTTTTTAACTCTTCAACTAAGTAAGTTAGCGATATTATAACTAAAGCCGGCCATACACGGTCCAACGCCGTTGTACAACAATGTCGGATGGAATTGTCGTACGAAAATCGTGAAAATTGAATACAACCATACACGATCCAACAACGTCGTACGATAGAGTTGGATGTGATTTTTTTTAAAAGATCGTTCACACTGTACTCAACAGTGCTTGCGACTGCATTAAGAATATTAAGATTAACACAATATGATAATAATAAAGGTTTTTAATTTCGCTGTGTACACGGATTCTGTCGGACCGACTTGATTGTAAGCGCGCATACACGATCCAATTTCGTCCAACTGCGTCGCATACAACTCGATTGTACTGCAGCAGTCAGACAAGTTTGATATTCATTCTCATCCAACCAACTTAGTCGGATGTGCCCATACACAATCAAAAATCGTACAACTTAGTCGAATTCGACAAGATCGTACGACGGCGTTGGGCCGTGTATGGCCGGCTTTAGANAATACCCATTGGAACATCCACAGCGAGCGGCTTGAGTAATGCATAAGTGCAAATTTCGTTGATGAGCAGCGAAAGGTTTCTGGCGCATCTAACCGCGGTAATTGGACCAGAGGGTTTATAAGGCATTGCGCTACTTATATAACCCAGTTTTGCCCAAGATGAACCGTATGCCGAGTTATGTGAGGGCAGAATTACACCTTCTACAAAAGGTCTTTTCCGGAACTCACCTTTATAACTTGGCCCCAGAAAAACCATTGTATATAATTACATTGGAAAAACTCAAGGCCTGCAAATCCTTCGCAATATTTCGTAGGGAAAATGAAAAAAATTTTCTAATAGGATATCCAACTTTTGCTGTACATGTAGGTGAAATCCACTGCAAGCGTAGAGATAAGAATGAGAGGAGGACGTTCTTATTTTACATGTGAAAATGAATAGTATTTTTCCCTGTATAACGATTTAACGAAAGATGTAATTAACACAAATGGAAAGCTGTGCTGCCAATCTAAGCTACACTCTTCATAAACGAACAATTTACGTTTACATTTTTGATCACATACCCTTCTGTAATTGATTTTGTGTATAACCATACCTCTTCTATGGTTATTGTATTTCCTCTATGGTATAACCATTGAATTTATTAACCAAATCTTGAACGGTTGGGAAAACTATTTTAATGTAGGTAGTTCTATGATTTTTAACCCACCTGTACCTATTTATCCTCACTACTGTCATCCATTTCTCACGATAACTAACTATAAATTGAAACTATCGATTCAAATATTATCTACAAAATCTACCTATAGTTCTGTGCAAATTGGAAGGCCCTCAGTTGAGAAAATTACATCCAAAGGCACGATAAATGTGGAACAGTGTTGTTGGAATAAAAATTAAATGTTGGTTTATGGTAAATTCTCTCAGCCTAATCTCATTATTTCAAACTCGTCTGACCCACAATAGCTCAAGTATTAGGATGAAAAGATATCTAGCTGCCACTATCCGTTCGCATGTAAAGGCAGGTGGAATATAATGCATAATACACATCGAGATCATCTCTACTTGTATGTTCGCAATGTTCTTAAGTTCGCAAACAAGTTGAAAGCAAATCCTCTACTTTCCGTTTGAGTGTTTAAGGAAACAATTTAGTACGACTACTCTTTCATTTTCCGAGGAAATAGCACCGTATTTTAAACGAGGTCATTGGAAAGGCAGGTACAAGAAGTATCGCTTCAGTTTAAGTTTTTTTAGTCAAGGTGTTCCTGACGTAAAAATCTACGATACTGATGACGTGAATAAGAAAATACGATTCCTTGTATGCAGTTCTCCATTATAGTTTTTCTATTTTGGTGTCACAATGATGATTTTGTACAACTGTTCTCGGCCGAAAACAGTTGTACAAAGACAGTGATTATAGTCGTTTTTTTTGGTAACTAATCTCTTAAGTTGGCAGTTACTAGTTAGTACAAGTAGGTCATTGAACTATATACTCTGTAACTGGAACGGCATCGCCCATAAATCAGCCATTGCCAGGGGCCGTGACGAATTTTTGTGAGAGAGAGATGGGTAGAGGTAGGTATCCCTTACCTTGTTCCACTCATGTGGGCTTATGGGATGGTTTATACTACGTCTTACATTTTGCTTATTTTTGTCTAAAATAAGTTATTAAGAGATTTGCAAGAATGGTCATGAACTGTGTTGCATATACGTACAATCATTTTTATAATAAAAATTCAAATATTCAATTTCATGGGTACGTTTTGATAACATTTTCCAACATCGACGTGCGCATTTATTATTTTTGCGCATGACGGGATTTGCACCGCTCAGATTTCTTTACTAATGTACCTCACACTCGTTTATACTGTCCTTATGAATGATAATTCTTCTTTCGCACTCTTTAGTACTAATTCAATAGGATATTCCACTCGCCAGAGAGTATAATGTGAAGAAAAGCGTTAACGCCGCCAAAACCTATAAAGCCGTTTTGACTTACCTACTAATTTGAATATGAAGTTCCTTATTATTTAATTTTTCACTCAACGTTATTATTGATACTGCTCACTAATGGGGCGAAAAATACCTTTAAGGATTGATTTTTTTATTTATTACCGATTCCTTCGGCCTACAATGAACGTAGGTACATGAGGTGGCGTCAAAGAGTAAAGATAAAATATAAAAGCATACACATATCACACAGGTACATATATCACAAAAGTTAAATTAGAAAATATCATGGTTTGCATTTTCTACATCTATATCCATCCACATATGCTTTAATGGTGTAGAAGCAGTTATATATGAAAAACTTTTTTCATTTCCCTACGAAATATTCCGAAGGATTTGCAGGTCTTGAGTTTTTCCAATGTATATACAATGGTTTTTCTGGTGAGTTCCGGAAAATATGGGAGACCTTTTGTATTTGTATTTGTCCTCAATTCTTCGATACTGTCAATGGCACCACCAACACTTAGGTACAACTCGTGTGTTTGGTACAAGGATACTATATAATATAAGGATTGCTCGATCACTGAATTTTTTCGCCGCGTGTAGTGACGTCACTCGCGGACCCAGTACCAGCGCATGCTTTGATTAAGGCCGATTCCCATTATAGCAGCATCGAGCAGCGCGGCGCGGTGAAAAGCTGCTCTCATTGTTCGCATGTAAATAAGTAGATCCGTTTTCACCTAGGCAGAGCAGAGCGGCGCGGTGCAGCGCAGCAAATTTTAAACGCGTCGGGAAGCATTGGAATACGCGGCGCTGTTTTGAAACGCGCCGCTCTGCGTGTAGACGGACAAGTGGGAATCGAGAAGCGAAACAGATCGGCGTGGTGCTGCGGCTTGTGAAAAGCATTCATTTGTATTCTGTGTTGAGCTTGCGTGTGTTAGTGGATTCGCTATGGACGGACAAAGAATAGAAAAATTAATTGTACTCGTCCGCTTTCTTTTTCTTCTTTTTTCGTCGTGTACATGGCATGGCACAGTGCCGCTATAAATATTGTGAAATCATCTGGTGAAGATGACGATGATGGCTCTTCTTCGAGCGTGTAAGAATACATTCTCCCTTAAACTGAACACAAACAGAAACGCTGCTTCGTCACGCTTCCAAATCGTGCTTAAGTGGGAATACCCCTCTACAATTTGCTGCTAGCGACGCGTCGCGCTGCTCTGCGCCGCGCCGTTCGGTGCTGCTCTAATGAGAATCGACCTTTAGGATTACCATAAAATACGTTCAAATGGGTGTTGTAGGCAGGCATTTATAGTATTTTACATTATTAGCATGGTAAGAAGGTTTTTACTGGCGATAGGAGAAGTTGACTGGCGAGCCGTCAGGCGAGCCTGTCATCTCCTAAAGCCAGTAAAAACCGTTACCGTGCGTATATTGTATAATATTTTATTCGTTTATCACTTGTAAAATTTTAGATTGTAAATCATAATAAGTTCTAGAAATTTAGAAATTACTCCTAAAAAATTAGGAAACTTAAAATCGTATGAGCTTTTAAACTGATTTCCCAGGAAACTCTGGTAATTTGTTTTGTTGTTTACTTATGCCATTTTATTTATCGTTTTCGTCAAGATTTTTCGATCCATTAAAATGAGTGTACCGCAAGCGATTATTGATGAAGCGACAAATGTGGCGGCAAGTTTGTTGCCCGAAAAATCTTCGGCAAGATACGAGCACGAGTACGCCGAATTCAAAAAATGGCAAAACGAAAACAATGTGACTGGTATTACAGAAGACGTTCTATTAGCGTACATCAGTAATTTGTCTAAAAAATTCAGCCTAAATTCTTTATGGTCAAAATGGTCAATGGTTAAAAGCTGTTTGTAGGTTAGAGAAAACATTGATGGCCGGAGGTTTGTTTTTATCTTTTTGCAAATAGAAAATTTTTATTTGACATTTCTAGATTTCATAAAGTGATTGCATTTTTGAAAAGGCGAAATGAACGCTACGTTCCCAAGAAAGCTAAAACTCCGAGTAAAACTCTGACGAAGGAGCACGTGGAAAAATTTATATTAGAAGCTCCTGACGATAAATGGTTGCTCGCCAAAGTCATTACAATTTTTGGTATATTTGGTTGTTATCGGTGCGATGAACTTTTATCCCTCACTTTAAATGACGTGGAGGATTTGGAGAAATATATTGTTGTGACCTTACGCGAAACTAAGAATTTAACAACTATGAGGTTTACAATAACAGATGATGGGTGTAGTTTCAAACCCTGTGTTATTTATCGAAAATATGCCGCTTTACGTCCTCACAGAAGTAAGGACCTGCGGTTGTTCTTGACCTACCGGAATGGAAAATGTGTCGCCTTAAATGCAGGTCAACATACTGTTGGAACAGTATACCTAAAAAGATTGCTGAATATTTAGGATTACAAGAGGCCGCGCTCTATACAGGTCACTCATTTAGACGAACTGGAGCAACGATGATTGTTGATGGTGGTGGTGATATTTTAGCTCTAAAACGTGCAGGGGGGTGGAAATCAACAACAATTGCAGAGAGCTATGTGGATGACTCAATTAATAAGAAGATTGAACTGTCAAAAAGTATGTTCTCAGTTAAAGAATCCATGCCGTCTACTTCTACAGAGTATCCACATTCCACATGCAAATATAAGAAGTGACTTAACATCGTCATCTGGAGTGATCAATATTAGCGGAAGTAAAAACTGTACTATGGTATTTAATGTATATCTACGATAAAGCACAATTTGCTAATGTTAATAAATGAAATAAAATTTTAACAACATTATGTTTCTTATTTAATAAGTATAAAATATACGAGCACGGGTGTAAAACTTTTACAGGCTAGCATGTAAATGATTTACACGCGGGTCAGAGTTAACTGACATTTTCAGAGTGTATACAGTGACTTGATAAATTGACATTTACAAGTGAGAAAATTAGAAACACTTGTCCATTAATCTCGCTTGCAGCACCATATCCATTCCTTGCGTATTAATCCATCGGTTTTAGGGAAGTTATGGTAAATGACTTCCGGGTTAGTGATTTTTGTGCAAACACGGCTGTTGTTACAGTCTAATATTGCACATCGGCGTCTTGGCGTCCATACAAATACGTTCACAACTTAGCAAATTATAACTGTCAATTCTGACAGCCAGGTCCGTTGGTGACGTCACATATGACTTAAACTTGGGCAACATTACAAGTATAGGGATCGAGCAATCCTTATATTATATAGTATCGTTGTGTTTGGTAGTTACGTTGGATGTGTCAAAGGTATAGTTCTGAAAACAAAGGATCCATCGGACTGTTGGACAAATTCCAGTCTCGTACGAGAAACAAACGTTCCATAAGACCAGCATAAGACATTCGTGTCAATTCTTTCCATCTAATGGCAATGCGGTGACCAATACGAGTAAATTGAATTTTTGCTCTTAGAGTAACCATGATTCTTAAATTCATTTCATTCTAAAAAAAAGCGCTTTTTTAAATTTACGTTCACTTCGACGCCAATTGTAATATATTAGGTACCTACCTCCTTGCTAATATATTATGTACCTAAAGAGTACGTTACAAACGAACACAACCAATGTTTCTAACTTTATTTTACGTTAATAAACAAATGGAATGCGTCGAGCCACCATGAATGACATTATTGACATTATACTTTTGTAACTTCAAGAATCAAGTATGTGAGTGTGTGAGTGAGAAATGGCGCAGTTTACCACATTATTAAGTATATATTTTAAGATATTCCATTAACAAATAGATATTGGCACTTATAAAAGCTTCGACAAGCATTTATCTTTATCTTTCTAAGACCCCAACCTCCCAGTTTATCTACTTATCTGTATTTTTAACCAAATACTTGTGATCTGTCCTGCATATGCAATACAAAACAACGTGCCAGACAAGGATGAGAATACCTACGTTATGCTGGTTGCCTAAAATCTTTGCGGCACGCGATTTTGGCGCTCGATGCCGTTCCAGTTACAAAGTATATAGTTCAATGAAGTAGGTACTTCGTTGGGTACTTCCATGTTTGAACTTCAAAATGTCAGTCTTACTACGCTGCCAACCTAAAACTTAACGGCATAAAAAGTGTTCCCAACATAAAACATGTTAGTTCTAATATTCCCTATAGTTTCTGATAATGATTTTTTTAATTAAATTAAAGCACCGAAATAGAAAAAATAGTATGAAAAACGCGTGTTACAATGCTTTATTGTAATACTCCTACCTTGCAGACACTCGTGGCTACGCTTCGCGTCGCCACTCGTGCCACAAGATAGTCGTACAATAGGTCGCATTGTAACACTTGTCTTTCAATATAGGTACTATTGTGTGATTACGTTGAACAATAATAGTACATTATATATCAAGGTAGAGAAGTCCACTATTATTGCCTGAGCACCAAGATTACATCTCGAGGCGCTTGCGCCGAGGGGTGTAAGGTGCGAAGGCAATAATAGACTTCTCTACCGTGGTATATATACTATTTTTTTCACTACTAGCACTTGAAATCCTCTAAATTAACATATTATATTGATAAGAAAGTGAACGGTTGGACAGAATTGTTTGTTTCTTAATTTAACATGTCAATCAAGTACGTGGAAGTACAAGTCAAACAGGCCGTATTTTGTTCTGTCATTGAGATTTTTCAAAGAGTAATTTCGTTCGAATTTTTTCAAAATGTGATAATTTTAGGTATGTAATTTCTCTGGAAATTGCGAATGGTGGCAATTATTCGTTTTAGAGAACTTGTCTAAACGTTCATTGAGCGAAATTTCGGGTTGTGTTTTCTAAAAGTGACAGCGTGACAGTTCTCATTATTGACTACTAGTTAATAATAAAAAATTATTAACCACTTTGAACAAATGCCGAGAAAGCCTACTTTACAAGTGGAAAAAAGGTTAATAATCATGTCATCAGACGCTAGTAGTGAAAAAAATTAATTAAAAACAAACTAGTCTTTTTTTTATTATAGTTTCTATAGCCGATCGATTTCGGGTGATATATTCCCATCATCAGGCCGTGCTGAAATATGCTTACATTGGAATCGCCCATTATGTAGGTATGGAGTATAGTATACAGACTGATTCAAATTCGAGGGCACCATGTGGAATGCGGAATTGTAAGAGATAGGTAGGTAGTTTAAATTTAGCAAAGTTGCGGACTTTGATGCTTAACAAAATGCAGTTTTGAAACTGAACAAATTCCGACTACTTTCGGAGATATCCGGAAAATAACGAAATTTTGCAAAATCGTTTTTATTTTTTACTGCCGACCTTTATACAGGACATTGCTTTAGGCGGACGTCGGCAACACTACTAGCAAATGCCCTTAAAAGACACGGAGGTTGGCGATCCTCATCTATTGCTGAGAGTTATGTAGAAGAGTCGGTGACCAATAAAATCGAGATAGCGAAAAAAATTATTACGGTGGTAGTGGCAACTGGCAGTAGCACCAGCACCAATAACGTTTGTTTGCAAATTGGAGCAGAAGATGCTGCAAAAGTTCAAGTCCCTGGTATCAATCAACCAATTTTTAACAATTGTAATGTTAATTTTCATATTTATAAGTAATTTTGTTGCTTTGTATCTATTAGTGATGAATTATGAATAAATAAAAGTTCAGCGTGTGTATTATGAGTGGGTGAAAATTTTTCACTCACTCTTTTCGCTCACCCGTTGCTATGGAAATAGTTTGAATGAGTAAAACAAACACTTTCACATTTGGTAGATATCTAAGTAAGAAACACTTGTTTTCAATGACAGGATTGAACAAAAATTATTTTTTCTCCAACCACCTCAATAAGACGCTATTTTGTTATAGTTTTTGGTACAAAAAATGGGCGATTTGGGGAGTCGTCAGTATCACCATGGTAACTGTCCAAAAAGTAGGTACTTTTCGGACTAGTCCGCAAAAGTAATTTGACCAATCAAAAAATTACAAATAGTTGTCATTGACCTGTCATTCAGAACATGACTTGAGATGTCACTTTAACAAAAACCGTAAACATGTCTATTTTTACCTATATTAATCAGCACTTGCACATCAACTTTCAACAAGATCGAAATAAATGGCAACTTTCTATAGGAAGCGCTGTCAAGACTTGTTTAGACGTGCAAGATTTTATTGCAGAAATGACTTGCCTGAAAGTTTTCGACTTGCTGGGCTGAGCTCTTCTATCACCGTTTACATTATGAGAGTTATTGGGAAGTGCTCTCCGACACAAATTTGTGATAGTTTTACTATCCCGTGTAAATTACGCTTTAGTGCGTGAAAGAAATAACTACCTACAAAATGTTGTTTTACATTAAAACATTTACAGATTTACAAATGGAATTGAAAATTACAGCTTCGGTAACATATGTTCGCAGTTAACATGTAGGAGTAGCAGTTCAAATTAAACTTTTTGAATCAAAGTGAACATTCCTTCAAACATAAGAAAAACTAAGACTTCACAATAACTATTTTGTGAAAGCGTTTCGAAATTGACAAATTTTGATGTTGATTAGAATTTCGAAATGACACTCTTTTAGGCACTAGTGCCTAAAAATAAACATGAAACATTAAAATCAATGAAAATATCTATTTATTATAAATACTAAATGTACAATTATGTAAACTTTTGAACTGAATGCAATAAGGTTTGTAAATTTGCTAATATATACGTTTTTGTTCAGATAAATCATGGTGCGGAGCATCGAATATTTGCTCCACAAAGTTGACGGTCTTAAGGTGGTGGATAGCTTGAGGAAATAGGCCTATAATACCTTTTCTGTAAAGTTCTCAGTACGATTTACTTTGGCCCAGGTTTCAAAGTTGTCGTAGGTCTTTTCGTATAAATGTTTCGATTTTTCTGGTAACGTAGATAGCGCAGCTTCAGCAGCTTGTTCAATATCCAAAGACTCGTCAATATCACTCATTTGCAGTAATTTTGTCGCAAAACTGCGGGAAAGACGGCAACACGCTACGTTCAACCTTAACGTCACACTTGAAATTTAAATAATGGATAAACAATGCCTTAGAAACAGATTGCCTGCCTACTTTTCAAAATGTTTATAAATACCTACTAATAAAATTATTAAATTCTCCGCTTTCACAAAAAATCTTGTATATAATTCGTTATGAAACGATGTCTTTTAGTCACTAGACGTGTTTCACGTCGCGTGCCTAAAAGACACTCATTTCGCAACTTATTGTATAAATAGTTATTTTATTATACCTGAATCATAATCGCTGTTTAAAGGCCGTATGACACAATGCATTTTTTTAAACATAATTTTGTGCATTAAAAATGACTAAATAAAATAGAAACGGTTCTATTTTCTTGACAATTTCTGCGCCATTACAGCGCAGTTCGTAAGTTCTTCTCAACAATGACAGTTAACAGTTCTCCTAACCTTATTCAGTCCTGTTCCTTATTTAATATTTTAATCTTGATTTTCGTTTATGTTTGTTGTGTATCATGTCGTGGGCTCGGGTGCATACGCAACAATTAATTGAAGCGGTTAAGTGTCAGTGTCACCCCTGTTTGTACCAAGTAAAATCGCCGCAGTATGTACAAGAATCGCCATGTCAGGAACGATGCTTGGCAAAATTTTTTTAGCAGAAATGAAATTAATAAAAAGGGAGGTGACAGTTAACGACCTGAAGGCCAAGTTCAACTCTTTAAGGACCAACTTTATGGCCGAGCATAAAAAAGTAAAGACATCAAGACAAAGCGGTGCGGGTGCAGATGCTATAAGTTACGTTTACATCTCCAAATAATGATAAATAATTATTTACTTAAAGGTATATGAACCAACATTATAGTACTATAAAATTCTACTGTTTTTACTCGATATGTGTCAGCCACGCTCATCAATTGATTCAATTGCATCGGAGGATACCACAGAAAGATCATGTATTGTAGACGATGAGTTTGACAACGATATTCCACATGATTTAGAAAGTCAGGTAGAAGGGGACCATTTCTATTGGCAACAAGTTGTATGTCGCTTGCCCTGGAACTATAGAATTTATATTATTTTCTTTGTTCAGGTAGAAGAGTGTATCGCCGACAATGACGGATACCATTATACATGAGGAAGATCCAATTCCTACTACATCAACGGGTTCAAGCAGTAAGAGAAAGAAAAGCAATACAGGGGATACATTAATGAGGGATGCGTCTACCGCTTTAAATTTAATATCATCAACATTAAAAAATGTTAACTGAGAGTAGAGTCGAATCTCTCCTCTCTACTGGTGAGCAGTTTTGTACCGTGATAATAAATGAAGGTAAAGAGCTAGCTAGGTTTTTATTTTGGTGTTTTAATTGAGTACGGTCTTTCGGGCCTACGGATCAGTGCACACAGCAATAGATAGAATTATGCTATTATATGTAAAATATATTGGATACACAGGTCAATTCGCTAGAGGAGACTGTGATCTTTTATTTACTGTATTAGCATTGAATAAGTAATTTACTTAATCAATGGTAGAAAATTGCACAGCGCGTATATATTAGAAGTGGGAATATGGAATAAAAATACAAAAGAATCTTCATCTAATAAAATCCGAGGTGAAATGAAGCGTAGTAGTTATTTTGGAAAAAAAATCGTTCCTGTAGGCAACAGTGTTTCACACTCAACTTAATATCAAACTAAGCAAAGACGGAAAACGTGTTACATCCTTTTGATCATAAATTTGCTTTGTTGTTCAATGTATCTATATTTTATTTATTTTACATCTCGAGTAATTTGTCTAAAAAGCGTTAAGTAGTCAGCGATGCGACAAATATACTTCCAAAAATTCAAATACAAAAATAATCCCGTGGCATGTTCTACATTATACGGTCAGCTGCTTAAATCTCGTGTACTTTCAACCAAGAAATTGTTTAAAATCAATGATCTGCGAGAGTTTTATAATAATTTTCAAAAGGTATATAATTACGCAAGCTGCACAAAGCGTCGGTATATTGCGGATGGCTAGTCAAAGCTTACATATTGACAGCAGCAGTGTGTAGGTACATATGAACTAAGACCCATTAAGATGGTTCACAAAACATCAAAGTATTGTTTCTCTTAATGAAATTAAGCCGCATTACTACCGCAAATATAAGCTGGCGTGAATTATTGGTCAAACGTGTGCACACACGTATGTACTATACAAGCGTCTTACACATCGCTGCGTATGGAAGCGTCGGTCGGTTTAAGGACGCGCCCCTCCCATTATCGACGTTCCTACTTACATGCTTTAATTCGGGCTTAATAAAGGATTAAATGCGCGTTTACTGTGCTTTGTTACAGTGAATTATTGGATAGTTATCGGTTTGCTCTCACCCCTTTGATGAAACGTTTGTTTCTAAGGAGGAACCATAAATTTTGCGGAAGCGTAAAAAATTTAATTAAAATTTTATAAACTTAAATATTTCACCCTAATTGCAAAAGTAATCGTTATTGCACCCTTTCTACATTATCGTAGAGTGATATATTTCTCCGGAAAGTTAAGACATCTGGAAACGGACATTACCTATATGTGCTTCAGAAAAAATCAATAGGGGGACGATATATATTGTGCTGCAGCTGTGCTAGGAGAGCCGGAATTGTTAAAATGGGCAGATTGGAATATATTTAGATTGAGTGGTTGAGAAATAAAAACTATATAGTTATAAAATAATCCCTACAGAAGATGTAACATTTTTCTCCTAGAATGCCAACCGGAACTTGTCTGTGCCAAAAATGATATATTGCGTCATATATTCTGGATAACTAGTTATGCCTACACAGGTCGTGTTCTCTCAAGACATATTTATTATCAATACCCTAAATTAAGTACAGTCCCGAGCTGAATTATTGGCATAACATTTTTCTAATAACCATGTATATTTTTACATACTGAATAACAATTAACTTCTGGAAAAAAAACCCTCAATTAATAAATAAATACCAAAAAAGCAATGATCTTGACAGGACTATTACGATTGTGTACACAGGGTGTTACATGACCGCATGTAAAAAAATTGGGTGATAGATCCAGACAAGCACTTTTTCCAAAGAAACAGAGGATCCAACGTGTTTCGTTTGGGAGCCACCCCCAAAGAAGTGGTGAAATTTGAATTTCTTTTTTCATTTTTTTTCTCAGTAACCATAAGAGTTACAAAGATGGTTGGAACGTCTTTGAATAGGTTTTCGGGTATGCCCTATCCGATTTTGAAAAAAAATTTCTAAAATTCCTACTGGAAAGGGCGCGAAAAAAATTTCTGATTTCGACGAAATTTGGTATCTGGGGGTTTTTGAACATGAACATGAATGACGAATCTGGAATTAGTTTTTGAAAATTCGAAAAAGTTTCACTGCAATTCTTGGCCGGACAACGAAAATGGGGAGAATTGCAAGAAATTTGTTGTGTTCATACTTGATGAGTTAATGAACAAAATTGTCGGAACAGTTTTTTAAAATCACTTTTCAAACAATAGTTTAAGTCGATATTACGATACTTGCAATAATACTTAATTGTAAATTATATTGTAAAGGAACTCTACTTAAAAAGCGTTTTTAGTCGATAGTCGGAAAAATGGCATATTATTGTTTTGTTTATGTCATCACAAAGCATGTGATTTCCGTACTGTACGGGAATCTTAATTCCTGTACAGTATTCTTGTGAGCATGAAAAAATAAAAGAACAGTTATACACGCAAATGAATAGTTTATTGCCTATTAATATGTACATTAATAGTACAATTATTGCAGGTTCCAATCAAATTTGATAGTCCAGTCAATGTCGACTCTACTTCATAATTAATTGAAGAAGTGGACTCCGTATTTGTTTTGGAGATGGTGCTAGTAGAGACGCCAACATTGCTTGCACCCTTACACTGAATATGTGCGCCAGAAATTGAAGTAACTATTCTCTCTGCCACATCCATTTTATTTTTTAAGGATTCTTCTATATATCCTTCCGCCACATTCGACGATTTCCAACCGCCGTGACGTTTTAAAACAGTCAAATCTGCACCATTATCTACCAAAATTGTCGCAGATGTCCTTCGAAAACAATGTCCCGTGTAAAGGTTTGCATCGGACAGTTTCAAAAAGTTAGCAACGATTTGTGGAATGCTGGCAAATGTATGCACCCCCACTACTTGCTTAAATCCTTTACCATTATGGTATTTGAAGAAAAACCTATTGCAGTGAAAATTGGATGGTCGAACGGCTGCATATTTACGGTATGTTTCTAAATAAGTGTCGTTTACTATAAACGACCGTGGTTTATTGGTTTTGTTGCATGGAATCTTCACCAGTAGTTGTGAACCCAAATCCTCAATGTCCGTAAGCTTTATGTTACATAACTCCTCTCGCCGACAGGCGCCATAAATTCCGAAAATTACCACAACCTAAAAAAATTAAATTATAATCTTCAGGCCTTTCAATTAAAATCTTACTTTAGCCATGAGGTAAGTATCATCTGGAGCGTTCATCATAAATTCTCGGATTTGTTCGTTGGTGAAGACTTTCGACTTCTTTGCTTTGTAACCCACGGATTGCTTTTTCAAATATGCTCGCAGTTTGTTATATGAAGTGATGTCTACATTTTGCTTTAACATAAGAGTGGCCTTCAATGGAGTAATTTGCCCAAAGTGTTGAGGGTTTCATCTTTTTCGACAAATCAAGAAAATATCCGAGTACCACATTTTCCGAAAACGAATAAGTCCCTTTACTTGATCTATATTCCATAAAACGTTGATAAGCATTTTCATACTTCTCCCTCGATTTAGTTGGCAACAGATTAAGAGTAGCTTCATTGACTGCCTCCAAAACTTCAGGTGGTGTTCCACAAAATAAATCTTCATCAAAATTACCATCGATATCCATTTTATATTAATATTGCACATCAACTAATTATAAATTCACTCAAACGAAAAAATTTTTGATTTGTTTACGTCATGTCCATGGTAACGTTCAAACAATGCATGCTCGGAAAACAAACTTGATGTTTGCATTTATTAATTACTGTAAATAAAAAAAAGGCGCCGCCCGGGTTCGATCCTCGCACCTATCGCATACAAGCCTAGACTAATGACATTAGACCAAATGACAATTGGTGAAAATTAAATTTAGTTTGAAATGGTATATTTGGTGTTTTAACTATTGGCTATCGACTAAAAAATAGTATGTACAACACGTAGGAAAAGTATATTCCTGGACTCTGATAGTTGTAAGCCTCGGCTAACGCCTCGGCTTACAATCACTATCATCGTCCAGGAATATGCAACTCCTACTTGTCATACAATCTACTAATTTTGTACTCATTGAATGGAAAGATAATGTTTCCAAGCATCCTCGATGCACGGGAAAACGACTTTCCCGCATCGCGGTGTTTTTTAGTTTCCGCTGGAGAGAAGGGGTTATGCGCGTTCTTCGGTTGGTAGTACTTATTGAAGTCAACGAACGTCATGTCATGGTTAACTGTCATCTGCTGTAAAATCAATTAAACCGTTGGTTGAGGGTATTTAGTGCGATTAATCGGAAACAGACGTACACTAAGTTTTACGTAAATATATAAACAAGAACTTATAACGCAATCAAATTATTTTTCAGAATTGGAACTCAAGAAAAAGTAAAATTTATTGTTAAAACGTCTTAAAATGTGACCAGTGATATTCTGCAACTATTCGCATATGCAGTTTAAGAAAGCACATATTAACACACACAAAGCTTCCAAGGATTTTAAATGTAACGAGTGTATTTACGCAACTCAAGATATTCAGTGCAAACGATGCAATGCCGTGACCAGTAGTAGCACTCATTGCAAACGCAAAATATGTATTAACCAAAGATGTGGAAGTTTTAAATGTGACCAGTGCATTATTAAAAGTGGGTAGTTACAAAATTATGTTACCAACCAAACATATGATTGTGTTACCAACTCATGATTAAAAAAAAGCTAATTTACAAAACTTTATTAATTTTGACCTTTTTTTACGCAATTCGTTACAAAAAATATTGTACCTAACTCTTTCGGAAAGAATTTTCCCGCATTCGCACTAAATGCAGCACTCCCTACGGTCGTGCTGCAAACAACGTGCTCATGCGGGAAAATTAACTTACCGAACTTGTTAGGTAAATAACTATTTCCCACGACCTGCAGCCACGGAATGTTTGGAATCGAATTTGCAGACTTGAATACCATGGTCGACATATCGAATTTTTTGTGATCATTTAATCATAATATTGACTGAAATCGTTATTTTTTTGATATTTGCAACATTTTCAAATTACTACATGCGAAATTAGATCACTCACTAGTAGGTGGGGCACACTTTGTAACCCGAAGGCCCAATCTTCAAATGAGTATAACTTTTGTTTGAAAATTATTTTAAAAAACTGTTCGACAATTTTTTTACTTAACTCATCAAGTATGTACACAACAAATTTCGTGGAATTCTCTCCATTTTCGTTGTCCGGCCAAGAATTGCAGTAAAACTTTTTTTCGAATTTTCAAAAACTAATTTCATATTCGTCATGTTCATGTTCAAAAATCCCCAGATACCAAATTTCGTCGAAATCAGAAATTTTTTTCGCACCCTCATTTAGGGGTGCAGCCTTTCGTGATAGGAATTTTGAAAAAATGTTCACAGAATCCGAAAGGGCCTACCCGAAAACCTATTCCAAGACGTGCAACCAGTCTTCCTAACTCTTATGGTTGCCGAGAAAAAAATTAAAGGTTACAAATCCAAATTTTACCACTTCTTTGGGAGTGGCTCCCAAACAAAGCACGTTTGGAAAAAAGTGCTTGACTTGATCCGCTCTATCGCCCAATTTTAGCATTGGAAATGCTTATGTTTTGTATGGGTATGAATTTACCAGGTTTGCCGAGGAGAAAAAAAAAAGACAGTGGTGTCGCGTCTAGTGTTGATTGTACCGTACTTAACTGCAATCGGTAGATTCAGGAAGAGTCGCGGATACTGTCGATACGGTACTTACTTAACAGTGCGCAGGGGTTTTGTTAATTCGAATTGAAATTTCTCGCACATCGCCCGCATACAAGCATGTTACGCCACTTATTATTCAGAAAGTTTACGTTTGCGACACGAGCGAGCGAGCGAGCTTGCAATGTCTCCGATGGTTGCCAGGATTGCGAAAGTGAATTTTTTTTCTACATGCGGTCATGTAACACCATGTATAGAAGATTGTGTAAACGGTGAATGAGTGCTCTCTCCTCAAATACTTCATCGAACCATTCTCTATTTCAAGTTCGTCTTGAACCACCATCGTAAATGCTGTAAAAGTGAAACGAAACTTTTATGTACCTATGTACAAGTAATAGTTTATCTGAAATATCAGTTTACGAATAATAAGCAGTAAAGGATAATAATTGCATACGATATCCAAAAAGAAAACTTGCACATATTAAAAATAGAACTATTTACAACAACTTAAAACAGCTGAATTTTTCCGCGGATGAAATCCCGGGGGGTGAAAGGGGTGGAAAGTGATATTTTGCAAATTGTGGCAAAACTATTGATTTTAGACGAAATTGTTAAATATAAAAGTTATAGAGATTAAAAAAATTAACAACTTTTGTATCTGCACTATTTTCACATAACCTCCAATTTTCTTGAAAAACCCGAAAACTGCTTTTTTCGTTTTTTGTTATTATTTTTCGAAAAAAAAGTCGTAGGGGTTTGAAATCTGAAGGAAACATAGCTTGTTTTATCATAAAAAAGGAGTAAATTTTTTTGGGACCTTAAAATTGAACCGTTTCCGAGATCTCACGATTTCTGAGAAAATTACCTCTTTTTCAAGGGGATGAAGAATCTATTTTTTTCATCGTACAGCGGTGCGCGGGGTAGCAATATTTTCGGGAAGACTTATATTTTAATAAACAAAAATAAAAAATATATTACTGCTATATAAAAACTTCCAGAAAATCGCCAAAACCTGGGAAAACAGTTTTAAGAAATACTTACACGGTTTTTTGACATGATAAATCAGCGTGTTGGGTGTTAATAAAGATTTTTTCGAAATCTGTCTTCTTGCTTCTCTTTCATGTTTGCTAAAATATTGTCTGTTTTAGATCAATAGCGATAATTCCAAATTTATGTATAATTTTCAAAGCGAGTATTCGCGAGGGCAATTTATCTACTAAACAAAGCGACTAACCTTTTACGGCTGTTTTCCAAAACTCAATGAATTCTTTTTCCTTAATAAATGTCTATAAATTGTTAAGTCCATGCATGCGCACAATATAAACAAACACAACAACACAAATAATATAACAAATCTCTAACATTGTGTTTTGTTTCCTTATGCTCAACTGTTTTAGTTAATACATCTTTATTATTTCTTTTTTCTTCATTTTCACCACAATAAAACTAATTCGAAGTAAAATCGAATTATCTTGCTTCCTGAGCAATTTGTTTTTGTTAATTTCCTCTTCTTCCTCACTGTTTTACAGCTGATGCATTTGCGTTGGGTCTCTTGGTAAACTTGCAAAATCTGCAATAAGGACTTTAGTTTTACCGGACAAAGCAATAAATGATTTGAGATATAAAACCTGGAAAAAACTTCATAAGGATTTTATTCATAATTCTTGTAAAATAACGGTCAACAGGGCTCAGCGCAATCGCATCAGCTGTAAAACAGGAATAATATAGATGTTTTAATTAAGGCAGTTGCGCACTAGGAAACAAAAGAGGAGAGAGAAGACAGATTTCCAAAACTCTTTATTAGCGCGAATCCAATACGTAAACGCAAAAAAAGCTAGGTATTTACCAAGATACGTTTATCGTGGTATTTACTATCTCAAAAACCGTGTATATCTTAAAACTGTTCCCTCAGTTTTTGCCGCTTTTCTTGAAATTTTTCTATTGGAATAATTTTTTTAGTTTTGATTATTAAAATATAAGTCCTTGCGAAAATTTTACTAACTGGAGCAACTGTCTAAGATGAAAAAAATAGCATATTAAGATACAAGTGTATAATCAAGTCTTTAAAGCACGCGCAACGAGTTTAAGGGCACAACGCAAAGCGGAGTGCCTTTAACGTTGCAAGTGCTTTAAAGACCAATTATACACGTGTATCTTATAGTATTTTTTATTATACCTGCAGTATAATTTAAAAATAGGAAATTCAATGAAATCATATTGACGTTATACTCGAATACAATATGTCTAATTAAGTGGGATGGGTGTTCGTAATTTCACGATTGCCTTGGAAATGTCACTTGACGTTTGCTTATAAAAATCGTCGTCTTTGTGAATAAAACGATTTCCGTTGAAAAAGATAATACACCGTCCATTAAATCGCTTGTTGTAAAATCTAAACAAACGCTGGTAGGTGTAAAATCTCAATCCAGTAAAGCCTATTATCAAGCATATGAAAAGTTGTTTCCATGGATGAATAGGAAGTTACTTACGAATAAAGTCTTAAATGCATCGATAATGCTGGCATATATGAAGGAAATGTCAAAGGTATTCTAAATATATCTTTTGGTGCATTCATTCAAAACTTCACTTATTGCTGGGACTAAAAAGTGGAACAGATTTGGAAGCATACCATAAATTACGCGCGTTTGTAAAAGCTTCAAATAAAGGATAGGTACAAGCCAAAGAAAATGTTCTGCATTTACAGAAAGCGACCTAAGAGGATTTTTTATTTCAGCCCCAGATGACAGTTTCAAAAGTCATACTTGAAGTATCGTTACTTAGCAACTTTAAAGCACGTGTGTTTTAAAGGCCTTTTTTATTATACCTGAATCACAATCTCCGTTTTAAACACTCAAATGCGTGCGAAAAAAGGCCTTTAAAACACACGTGCTTTAAAGTTGCTAAGTAACGATACTTCAAGTATGACTTTTGAAACTGTCATCTGGGACTGAAAGAAAAAATTTTCTTAGGTCGCTTTCTGTAAATGCAGAACATTTCTTTGGCTTTTGTACCTATCCTTTGGTTGAAGCTTTCACAAACGCGCGTAATTTAGGGTATGCTTCCAAATCTGTTCCACTTTTAATCGCAGCATTGCTTTAAAGTTTTGAATGAATGCACCAAAATATAGAAGATTTAAATACCTTTGACATTTCCTTCATATATGCCAGCATTATCGATGTATGTAAGACTGTATTCGTAAGTAACTTCCTATTCGTCCATGGAAACAACTTTTCATATTCTTTATAATAGGCTTTACTGGATTGGATTTTACACCTACCAACGTTTGTTTAGATTTTACAACAATCGATTTAATGGACGGTGTATTATCTTTTTCAACGGAAATCGTTTAATTCACAAAGACGATTGATTTTTATAAGCAAACGTCAAGTGACATTTCCATGGCAATCGTGAAATTACGAACACCCAGCCCACTTAATTAGACATGTATTCGAGTATAAGGTCAATATGACTTCATTGTATTTCCTATTTTTAAATTATACTGCAGGTATAATAAAAAAATACTATAAGATACACGTGTATAATTGGTCTTTAAAGCACTTGCAACGTTAAAGGCACTCCGCTTTGCGTCGTGCCCTTAAACTCGTTGTGCGTGCTTTAAAGACCTGATTATACACTTGTATCTTAATATACTATTTTCGCACGCATTTGAGTGTTTAAAACGGAGATTGTGATTCAGGTATAATAAAAAATAGATTATTCATCCCCCTGAAAAAGAGGTAGATTTTCAGAAATCGTGAGATCTCGGAAACTGCTCAACTTTACGGATCCAAAAAAATTATTTCCTTTTTTATCTTAAAACAAGGTGTCTCCTCCAAATTTCAAACCCCTACGACTTTTTGTCGCAAAAATAAAAATAAAAAACGAAAAAAAAACAGTTTTTCCGGTTTTTATAGTAAAATTGGAGGTTATGCGAAAATAGTGTAGATACAAAAGCTGTCCATTTTTTTATTCTCTATAACTTTCACATTGACCATTTTCGTCTAAAATTAATAGTCTTGCCACAATTTGCAAAACACCACTTTCCACTCCTTTCAACCCCCAAGTCTTCACTCGCGGAAAAGTTGAGCTGTTCATTATTTTTTCCCCTTTTCAAATCAGTTCCCTGTCTGAAAAACCCGGTTTCGCCCGGAACTAATTTTTTTTGAAAATAAATTATTTGAGAGCTATTTATCCTGGACTATAATATTGTCGGAGTTTTTTGTGGAAAATTTAGTTCGCTGCAACATATTTTGCGCAAATTTGTTGTTCCGTGCGCTTACACAACAAATATCTTCAAAGAAGGGTCGATATCCTTTTATACGAAAAACATAGTACACTGAAAAAAATGACTTCCTTGTGGTAACAAATTTAGAATTGCTACATGCATATTGTTGCAGCAGCAAAAAGAAATGGTTTTTAGAACTAAATAATTTACTGCTTTAGTTTTCCCAAGTAGTTGCGATTTCCTGGGGTTAATAATGAAACTTTGTTGGAGGATAGCAAACATTTTTTGTTAAGAGCGCCAACGAGCATTTTGCATTGATTCCATGAACATAAAAGTATGCCTTCATTGTAATAATGTCTGGTCTCAGGGAAAATTAAATAAATAAAACTCACACATTTATACCTAATTTACTATAACATAATTTATTTAGGAGCACACAATACGCACAAGAAGTGCGTTTCGCGGTGCTATCATGACTACTTTACTACTAAGTATAAGTACTAATCAACCGATCATATATGACGTCACAACGTTGGACGTCATGACCGTATTAATTCATTACACCTTTCCTTTTCCTAAAGAAAATTTTGATTCCTATTGAATTAAAATTTTCCGACTAAGTATAATGCTTATTATAAATGGCATAGTGACCTACATCATAAATGTGAACGACTACGATTACATACCTACTATTGTTACATGATTCATTTACCTCTAACTTATACACTATACCTACCTACCTAGTTATAATTACAAGAATTGAGCTAACTTAACACTATTTTCAAATATCCGTTTTCCGAATGCATTCTTTACACGGTTTTTTAATCACTAAAATAACTTTTCACTCTGTTTTTATGCACTTGCACTAAACTATTTTTGATTTTCAAAGTCACATTTGGAGGGTCCTCTCGTATTACTTTATAAGGTCCGGTATAAACTTCGTCAAATTTATTTCCGGTTTCGTTTCTTAATAATACCTTATCATTAAATCTATAAGTAACACTACGACAATTTACATCTAACCTATTTTTCCTTTTAGCTTTGGATTGTAGTAGATTATTTTTCGCATCGCTCCATGCAGTTTGCAATCTAAACTTTAACTCATGAGCGTAATTATCAAAATTATACAAAGGATCAATACGTCCTAATACATCATGTGGTAATTTGCATTGTTTTCCAAAAACTAACTCGTACGGGCTGTATTTGGTTTCAGTGTGAATGGAATTGTTAAATGCGAAACTCCAGAATGGTAGCCATTTTGCCCAATCATCTTGAAATTTTGATGTTTGAATTCGCAAGTAGGCATTTAAATTTTTGTGAGTATTTTCCAAAGAACCTATTGTTTCGTGATGGTACGCCGTGGAAGAAATTTGATTAATACCTAGAAGTTTGGCGGCTTCTTTGAATGCTTTTGCCAAAAATTCCGTGCCTTGATCTGTTGCGATTTCTCGCGGAATCTCGTATCTCAATATGAAATTGTTGGTAAACGCCTGAGCTACTGTTTTTGCCTCTTTATTTTCTATTGCGTATGCTTCCACAAATTTAGTTAATTCGCACTGGACTGTGAGAATGTAGCGATTGTTATCGACATCTTGATTTAACGGACCTACTAAGTCTAAATAAACTTTTTGAAATGCTTCCGAAGCTGTAGTTGTGATCGTTAGTGGTTCTTTATGAGGAATGGAATGTTTATAACGTTGACAGTTATCACACTTTTGAATAAATTTAACAATATCATCTCTTAAGTTACTCCAATAGTAAAATTTTTTAATATTTGCGTACATGCGGTTAATACCAGCATGACCTCCCGTTGGAAGAACGTGATAATCGTTTAAAATTAATTGTTGGGTTTCTTTGCAATCGATTCGTACTGCGCGGCTTATAACACATACTTTAAGGTTCAATTGTTTGAGTAATTCTACATTTTTACCTAATTCGGTGAGAAGCGCTTCATTTTCTGGAACCTTAAAAACACAAAATTGTGGTATACCATTTTCTATACTTAATATTTGCAAATGTCTCAACTCTGCGTCTAGGGCATGAGATGATAAACAAAATTGCTTTATATACATTACTTCATTTTTTATGTCATAAAATACTTTACCTAACCTGCGCACGTACCTACTCAAATTTATATTTTCTTCTTTGCGACTAATCGCTCTTAACTCTACTGCATCTCGGGGTCGTTTTAATAATTCGACAATGACCGGCTGGCCAATCCGTTCATTAGCTTCATCATTAAAAGTTACCTTCGATTCAGTCTTCTGCAACTTATTCTTAGTTTGGGATCTAGTTACTGCGAATATGTTTTTTGAAAACTTCGTGAGATCTGATGATTCAAGTTTTATTCTTGATAACGCGTCGGCTGTTGAGTTTTCGGCACCCCTAACGTAATTAATCGTGAATTGGTAGTCTTCAAGTATAAGTCTAAACTTTGTTAATCTGGATGAAGGATTGTTTGCACCAAATAAATATATTAGAGGACGGTGGTCGGTGAAAATGTGAAATTTGCGACCAAATAAATAAGGTCTGAAATGCTTTACACTCCAAACAATGGCTAGAAGCTCCTTTTCTATGGTGGAGTAATTGATTTCCGCTTGGTTCAATGCTCTGCTGGCGTAAGCAACGGGCTTATGATTACCATTACATAAAATTGCACCTACTGCATATCCGCTAGCGTCGGTTTTTAAAATAAATTCATTTCCCGGAGAAAAATCTGGAAATTCTAAAATTGACGGTTCCATTAATTTTTGCTTTAAATTATCAAATGCGGTCTGGCAAGATGCGTCCCAAATAAATGTAGTAGACTTCCTGGTTAATCGATTTAATGGAGTTGCAATTTTGGCGAAATTTGGAATGAACTTACGATAATAATTAGCGAAAGCAACAAATCGCTTAGTTTCGTCTGCATTTTTTGGTACAGGATAATTTTGAATAGCTTCCAATTTACTAGAATCAGGAGAAATTCCCTTAGGTGTAATCATGTGACCCAAGTATACTATTTCCTTTCTTAAAAATTCACATTTTAATGGATTTAATTTCAAATTAACCTCCCTGAATCGTTGTAAAATTTTTACTAAATTTCGATTGTGATTTTCTAAGGTGTTTCCAAATACTATAACGTCATCGAGATAAACAAAACATGATTCATAGTTTAAACCAGATAATGCAATTGTCATTATACGTGAAAATGCGCTGGGACTAATTTTTAACCCCATAGGCAATCTCTTCATTTGAAATTGACCTTTCGCTGTAGTGAAGGCAGTAAATGTTCTACTAGATGGTTCTAACTCCACCTGATAAAATCCCTGTGATAAATCTAAGTGCGTAAAATATTTTGCGGAACCAAGGGCGTCATAGATATCTGTTATATTAGGCAAGGGAAATTTGTCGTCCTCAATTTGTTTGTTTAGTTGGCGGTAATCTATTACTATTCGCCATTGGGTGTTACCTTCGACACCAGAATTTTTTGGAACAATTAATAAGGGTGAAGACCACTCGGATTTACTTTCCTCTATTATTCCATCTTTAAGCATGCGGTCTACTTGATTATTCACTTCTGATTTTTGAGCATGTGGTAATCGGTATGGTTTGACGTAAACAGGACGAGCATCGCTCTTTAACCTTATATCTACTGTAGCTAGGTTAGTTACCGTAACTTGATCGTTTTCTAAGAGAAACACATCGGCATATTTTGCACAAATTTTATGAATTGAATCCTTTTCTTCCATATTTAAATTTTTAACATTAAGTGTATCTAATAATTTATCCACCCGATCTACACAAATTTCGTTACCCTCAAAATTAAATAAATTGAATTTAGATAATTTAATTACTGCCGGTTTAAAATTCCTAATTTGTACTTCTTTATCGCTAGTGTTTAATATTCTTACAGGTATAATACGATTATCGTTGGGTTTTACTATAATTCCGGCTGTAAAAAGACCTTTTGAAATCTCATTTGGCAATACGACACATTCGTCAAATTCCTCTATTTGGAAATATTTTATAATTTCGCACCGAGGTGGTATGCATGTTATTGTTTTATATTTAGATTCTAAAGAAGACGTGAATGAGTCAGTTTTACTAAAGAGAGATATTGTGAAACACCCGTAATCAATTACGGCGTTATATTTTGTGAAGAAATCTAATCCTAAAATGCCATGAAAATCTTGAGTGAAACTGTCAATGATATAAAATTCCTGGTTGAATTCAAAATTTTCTAACCGAAGTGGGATATCAACAAACCCAATTGATATTATAGATCCTGAAATCCCATTAATTCTTACTTTCTTGTCGAACTGTACTTTTTCATTTTGACTTAAGGAGGCTGGAAAAATTACACTAATAGATGCGCCTGTATCAAGTAAAAATAACAAACTTTTGTTTTCATACTGAATTCTTAAACAATTTAACCCATTTATATTTAATATACATTTACTGTAAATTTCCTTATTAGGGACGAAAAAATTTTCCTGCATTATTGAAATTACCTGTATTTGAAGTGTTGGAATTATTTGCTGAGCTTTGGCTATGGCATGCATTGACATATCTAGGGGGCATGAACCTTGGTGAAGAAGTGCTGTGTGTGTAATTGTAGGATCTACCTCTATAGGAAGTGTTGTAATTTCTATTGAAATTTCCACGCGCGCAATTTTTTTCTACATATTGATGATTCGGCGAGTGATTCGGTTGAGTATACTTTTTGAAGTTTTGATTGATTGATTGATTATACGACTTTCGGGGTTGATATTTTTGAAATGTATTGGAATTATTTCCTCTAAATTTATTAAAGTGATATACATTGGGAGTTGATTGGGTAGGTTTATTTAACTCTTCATTTTTAGCAACAGTTATTACATCTTTCAACTTCTCGCAATTTCTAGATTTAACAATTGTTCTTACCTCGTGATTTCTCAAACCATTACAAAATGCATTTACAGCAATCTTTTCGTTTACCGGACGTAAAGATTTTAACAAGTCGTTATCGTTTCCTGCCTGTGCCAAAGTTAGATCACCTAGAAGTTGCTCAACTTTTTCGGCAAATTCGTCTATACTTTGGTTTAACTGTTTAATAGAGTGTAGCTGATGAGATAAAACCGTGGCTGACTTTTTCGTAATGAAATTGTCACTAATATCACTAAGTAAAGAATCTACGGTAGCGTACGACGTATTTAATCTAACCTTAGCATTTTCCGAGAGTCTCGTTTTTAAAATGTAGTTAATTAGAATTCCATGATCTTCTTTTTTTAATAAATCTGCGTATAATCTACTAGAATCAATCAACTGCTTCGTAGTAGCCTCTTTCCCATCCATACAGGGTAAAAGACTCGAAGCGGTTTTTAACGCAAAGGATTCTCCCATTTTGTCTAGCTTACCTAAATTTAACCTACTTTCTATTAAATTACGACATTCTGCTAAAATATCTTCAATAGACCCTATCGTACCTTTCACCTGATGGTCTAATTTCAATTTTGAAGACTTACGTTCTTCGTAAAACCTTAATCGCAAATTATTTAATTCTAACGCAAATTCTCTTAAATCATTTAGTTTTCTCCTATTGTACTCTAAATCACTACGTTTTCCCTGATTGTCTTTTTTCCTATTATTTAAAAACGCACTGGTCCTAGCATGTAAATCTAAAAAATCTACTAATTCTACCATAACTCTTACTCGTTTTCTTCATAATTCCTTCTTGGGGCGGTTTGTGCAGGAATTGCAAGTAATTCGTGGCTACGGATGACCTCTCTACGTACGCTGCCTTCCCAATTCTTCTTACACTTTTCCCATATGAAATAGGCAATGGCGACGGACAGCAGGACAATGATGACGATAACTCCAATTTCTGTAAATTTGGTGCCCTCGACGTCAGAACTGGGTTGATTGGCGTTGTTGTTACCCGATCCAGCAGCCTCGATGATAATTCTTTCCTTTTTATATTGCGAACTGCACGTTATTATAATATTAAACATTTTACACTATTTAAAAATCTACGTTAAACACTTTAATCGTTCTTTTGGCAGGATCGCCATGTAATAATGTCTGGTCTCAGGGAAAATTAAATAAATAAAACTCACACATTTATACCTAATTTACTATAACATAATTTATTTAGGAGCTCACAATACGCACAAGAAGTGCGTTTCGCGGTGCTATCATGACTACTTTACTACTAAGTATCAGTACCTACTAATCAACCGATCATATATGACGTCACAACGTTGGACGTCATGACCGTATTAATTCATTACATCATAACAAAAAGCAGTTTGCTGATAAACCTAATACCACTGTATTTGTGACAACATACTAAATTCCTTAACTTGAAGGACGAAAATAATATAAAATTTTATTTATAATACTGCAATCATGCAATTCCCAAGTAGTTGACAGGATATGCTTATCTCACCTTGCCTTGCATGTCCCAGAGTGCCAGCCAGATGTGAGAGGACATCATTACAAAGTACTCTGTGACCCTGTCCAGTGTCATAATTACTAGCTCATTTTTTCATGGTAAGTCGCCAATCTTGTACCTACTGAATTTCGGTTATTTACATTACGAACTTTTAGTATTTTAATGTTTTTTCAATGGCTGGTGTAGGTGATATATTGGAACAATGGGGATTCCCGGAACTACTTTTGGTGTTTGAAGGTAAGTCTAACTTTAATCCATAAATTGTTTTGAACTATCTTTTGTTTTCCGGCATTTTCATTTTTAGATTTTTCGAACAACGACAACTCGAAAAGTGCCGGTCTGATCAGAAACTGGTCGAGGAACTTTTTATTCAGTTTTCTTTGTATAACACCATCCCATAGTCCGTGTGCGCGAATTTCGAAACACGCTGTATATGTAAAAGCTGTTTACATGTAGTGTAGGTAAGTTTTAATCTCGGTTTTAATTTAAGTGTTTTATATTTTGTCTTTGGAGATGTTAATGATAAAAAAGTTTTTTTTTTGTAGTTAGGTAAACAGTAAGTGATTTAATAAATGTGTATTTAAAAAAAAAGTGATTTGTTTTAATTGACATCACCAAAACGCGTGGACGATGCAGACAGAGCGGAAAATTTATTGTTCCAACCAGGATTCATAGTTAATCCAACTAATCATTTGAGACAATTTATGAGTTTACAGCATAAATGGTATGCTACTACAACAAAGATAAAAAAGGACAAATTAGGAGGTCCAGCAAATACTCGTTAGTTTATATAACAATACCGCTATGTTGCTGCGACTAAGCATTACTTGTTACAGGGACAAATTTTTTTGCAAGCTTATTTAGTTCCTCAAACAAAAATGGTATGCTTTCTTAACTAACTTGTATAATTTGTCACAAGTAATTGTTTTAGCTACTGGAACAAATTTACTTCCAACAAGTTATGTTGATTTCCTACAGCAAATAATTTTGTTGAGGCTATAGCTACTAAAAAAATTAGTTGGAGTAACTAATTGTTAGTTGCGACAACATTTCTTTTTTTTCAGTGTAAGCATTCCATGTACAGTCCACACAATAAATAACGAAGCTTAATTTTTACACGCAATACAAGCTTATTGTGTAAAGTTATGTCTGTGTTAAATTTAATGTGTATGATAAGAGAATAATTGATAACATTTTGTTTACGTCGATAGAAGTATTTAAGTGTCGGGAATGTGCACGTTTTACAAAATATAGAAGTGTATCGCGATCGCGTCCTTTTAAAAGGAACGAAGAAATACGGGGCATTCTCAGCATTCAGTGCATTGGAGTCATTGATTGTTCAATTTCTGTCGACGTTTGATAGTTGAGAAGTCGCGTTGATTAATTTATGATCTCACCAACGTTTTAATTTTTATGTTTGATGTTTTTGTGAAAATTGTAATAAACTGTTTGTGTTATACCGGTATTCAGTTTTGCCATCAGTCACGTTCAATTACTATCAAAGCCACGATTAAGGAGCTAGCTTTATTTCAATAATAATAGAAGTTACGACCACGTACGTAGAAGGAAGTCTAAAGTTAACGAGATGATAACATTTTTGTATTTTCTCAGTTGTTTGATGGATATTAAATTTGTTTCGGAGTAGATTAAATTTGGTTGTGGGTAATTTTAGGGAAAGTTAGGGTTTCATTTAAGACTTGTTGGTTTCACGTTAGTTTGGGCATTCAATAAAATCGTTTTTATTCAATGATTATTTGGGAAAGCCGAGTGATTATTTGCAAAATAAAATTGTTTAAAGGTCTTTCTTGAAATAAAGAAATCTAGAAGTTTTGCTTCTTGAATTCATTTTCAGTGATAAACATCAGGATGACTGGTTCATTTATCCAGTAATATACTTAGAAACCTGAAATTACGCATGATAATTTTGTTCTGTTTTGCGGGCCATACTGATCATACAGGTGAGTTACGTTACACAACAACAAATTCGCCTCTGTTACGTTATGTTAAAAAGAAAGTCCGAGTTTATTCCCGGAAAACATTGTAGCAAATTGGCAAAGATTTATCGTTTGTAAATATGGGGAATAACACTAAATAAAATGATGACAATGAAAATGAAGCTGACAGACGCTGTGCAATTACTGCAATTATAGATTAGGTCGATAGCCCGTTATGTCTTTTATTGCGTACCCATTCTCTTTTAAATGGCCGTAACGAAATGCTTCCATTGTTCTCACAAAATCAAAGATGTACCAAACCATTTCCTCTGTTAAGTTATATCGGATGCAGACGTTGGCATATCTCACTACCGAACAGCATTTGAAGGCTCCGAATAAGTACAGAGCTTAGATTAGGAAAGAGTATGGATACCGCGTATGCCGTACAGCCCGTGTATGAATCGTGTTCCCTTTTTAAGCAAGTCGGACATTTTATATGTGGCACAAATGTCATTTAAGTTAAAGTAACATCGTTTTTTATGAGTTTTTGCGCTTAAATTGAGAGGAAATACACAAAAAACAACTTAAAATCATGGTGAATTGTGCAGATTGTGGATGCAAAAGTCGGGGTGAGAAGGAGGAACCGGGAATTTCATTTCAAACGTATATAACGTGAGGTTAGTTCGGCGCTGTAAAACTCAAACCCCGCCGCATAAACGGCCAGCTAGCTCAGATTCTTAATTAAAAGAAGGGCTCGAGATGAGAATCTTCCACAGCGGTTTGTTCGTTTGGGCATATAACATAAGTTTTTGATCTTTGGTAGTCACTAGAAATGATTAGTTGAGCGCCACCCAATTTTGCACAAATTCTGACCTCTCCTGTATAGAAATTGGGAAAACACAAGAGAGCCAAATAATAAATTCACTACGAGCAATTCTGATTTATTAATCCTGACAAAACGGTGCAGGATCGGCAAATAAAATGTATCTTCAATACGACAATAACAAATACTTTAAATGACAAAAATAATCCCCAAATAAATTCATGAACACTTCCCTAATAATTACGTTACCAGCCCCCTACAACAATGATCGAGCAAAAATGTAGTTAAGATTTCAATGGATTCAAAGATTGAATTAAGTTAACCCGAATAACAACTCATATAGGCAACACTGGGTACAAGTAAATTAAAAATCTTACCTTGAATAACACATACGCTGTCTTCTCCGAAAAAGAGCTCTCCTTCGAAGTTCCAGTTCTGTAACACAAAAACAAACCCCAAGCTACAACGCTCGGAACGATTATATGAGCCGGAAGGGCCAAAAATAGCTTACTCGTAGCCGGCTCGTTTACCCATACGTTAAATACAGGTGCGTTGCTCTTGAAGAGAGTCACGACCTCAAACACTTGATGCGAACAAAATACAAAGCTCCGATCATAAATCGTCGGAAGGTTACACTAGATTAACGGTATTGAAGCAAATAAAAAAAAGGTTGTGTAAAAGATCGTATCTTCCGAAAATTCCACCATCAGCTGGTCGCTCCCGGTATCGTTTAGGTGTTAGCGCTTATCTACTCGGTGGTACGCCGGATAGCTGCCGGCAATCAACAGGTGTTCGTACTCCGGAATATTCGCAAGATGCAAATTCATTTACATACAAGGATTCGTCTGTACAAGGATTCTACTACATGGATTGATCGGTACAAGAATTCATCTACTACATGGATTGATCGGTACAAGAATTCGTCTACTACATCTACTACATGGATTGACCGGTACAAGAATTCATCTACTACATGGACCCCCTAAAAGTAATGAAGATGTAACACTCCCTTAACGAGATTTTTAATAACATACCTGAAATCGTCAGGAGGGTAATGAAAAATACTTAAATCAATGAAATATGGAAATTATCCAAGAGGTTGTGAATCTGAAAGAATTTTAGATAACATAACGTAAAAGAAAGCCAACGCCATTTCACTTACATGTAGGTAGGGCGATGAACTTCCACCAGATATAGCCTCACAATGGAGAAAACGGCTTCTGAGTTACTCTACTCGACAACGCCAATAAACAGGTAAAATTGCCAGAGATTTTACGTGAATGATGGCAAATATTACCCACTGGTTTTAGAAGAATTCACAATGCCACGCTCTACAAGTACAACCTCGTTGGCTTTAAAACGGAAATGAAGTGAAAAAATTACGCGATTCTGCGCGAGGAAAGAAGCACGCGTACAAGTGACGCCATCTCACCTATATCCTGCCTAACGTAGCAAGCGGTAATTTTGAAATTTGAATATAAATAAACTAAACTGTTACACCCCCCCTCTCCTTCGACAGGAGGGAAACTACAAGTTTTCCGACGATCGAAAAACCCAGCACACACACTCGAAAAGGAAGCAAACAAATTGAAAACCCGAAAACCCACCCCAGTGTAAAAAAAACTCCCCCCCAAAGAATTTCACCTTCAAAGAATTTTCCCAGGTTCTCCAGCAGCGGAAAAGGTATGCAAAATCGGGTATTGACATGCCCTCGCGTAAAGATGGAATCTCGCGCCGTCGGGTATCATGACAATAGCAACCCCTTTCCCACAACCCCAATCCAACTACTAGTCACCCCCAAGAAAACCAAATCCAGTGCCCACCCAGAAGAAAGAAACCCTACAGTTTCAAGTGATGCAGCACCAAAATCCCCAAAATAAAGAAACCCCCCTCCCTGACTAAAAACGACACAAAAGCCCAAATTTTGACCCCCTTGCCGAAAAAGTGTAGAAGGAAACCCCCAAAAAGAAGGTACCTTTCCAACCCAACTCCACCATGCACTAGCGCAATGAAATGAAGAAGGTGCTATGGATAGAAGACAGTAAGAGAGAAAGAAGAAATCACATTTGCGGAGAAAAAAAACTCATTCATGCCGATTCCAGGGGTCCCATGGTCACCGAGGCTCGCACAGGGAAGGCGCACCCACCCCCTTCCTCTTGTGTATCACTCATACATCCATTCAAACATTCATTCATTCTATGGAACGGAAATGGAAGAAAGAAGAGTAGAAAAAGATAGAATATAGGAAAGCGAAAAGAAAAGGGCAACCTCTCCCAAATTTCCCCTGAGGAAATTAGAAGAAGAAAAGTGTTTGAGGTGCAGATAGAAAAAGAAAGAAGGAGGATAATGGATCGGGACGAATCCCCTAGCAGGTGTTGTTGCTACGATCCGAGAGTCCATCCCCTGTGCCCAACCAAACCACCCAAAGAGTAAGAAGAAGAAGAAATATGGAACATATAACATATAAATACATATATCAAAGTCAAATCCAAGAATAAGAATACGTCAAAATTAGTGGTTCAAAATCGTCAACAAACAAGCAATCCGGCGACAATAAATGTCTAACCATGATCATCGGGTTCAATATAAGGTTTGAGATCCTGGACGTGCCACGTTCCAGAAGATTTACCATTAGAATCTTTCAACTCATAGGTCAAATACCCCATTTTACGGCTAACCGTAAATGGTCCTAAAAATCTGGGAGCTAACTTCGCTGAATAATCTTTAGTGGCATCAGACAAAGTCTTATTTTTACGCCAAACCAAATCTCCTATCTCATAGTTAACATGCCTACGTCGTAAGTCATAATGTTGCTTGTTGCGGTCATGACTGTCTTTAATGCGTGCAATAATTTTGTCGTACAGTCCTTGCTGTTGCGCTAACCGTTGTTCTACGTCAATCGGCTCATTGTCCGTCATGTCAGTGTCGAAGCTGTCCCCTCGAATACGAAATTCTTTCCCAAAATTAGCACGATAGGGAGTCACACCTATGGTTTCGTGCTTAGAAGTTCGAAGAGCACAAGCTATCGAAGCTAAATGAACGTCCCAATGTTTGTGATTGTTCTTAACGTAAGTGGCTATCAATTGCTTTACCACACGATTCACCCTCTCCGCAGGATCAGCCTGTGGATGATAAAAAGGAGTAAACCGAACCTTTACACGGTAGCTTTCACACAGATCTAAGAAAAGTCTACTGCGCATCTGCACGCCATTGTCACAAATAAGGAATTGTGGAGCTCCATACACAAGAAATACAGAATCTTCAATACATTTGACAAGAGTTTTGGCATTCGCCGTCCTTATGGGAAAAAGAAGTACAAATTTACTCATATAGTCACTAACAACTAATAAATGAGTTCGCCCTTGAGTGGATCGAGGTAAAGGACCAATAAAATCTAAGCTGATCATCTGCCACGGTTCATAAATTTGAGGATGTGAACCCATAAGCCCTGCAGGTCGAAGTTGTTCAGGTTTATGTTGTGCACAGGTGGTACAGCGAGAAATATAACGCTTAATATCGCACTTCATTCTCGGCCAATAATATCGGTGATGAATGCGCCAAAAGGTCTTATAAACACCAAGGTGTCCTGAAGTAACATTATTGTGGTTCTCTTGTATAAGAGATTGTCTAAAATCAGAAGGAACAACAAGTTTCCATTTTTCATAATCATGAGATTGTAAAGCGGACTTGATATATTTATACAACAACGAATCTTTCACTCGCCAATCGGGATATTTATGAGGACTTCGCTCTAATCTTTCAAACATACCAAGGTACCAAGGGTCTTTAGAAGTTTTGAAATCGTTCGGATCCACCGTAACATCTGAAGAATGTACAGCTTCGATCACAGGTACAGTACGTGACAAAAGATCGGGAACAATATTGTCCTTGCCTTTACGATGGACAAGAGTAAAGGTATACGGCTGTAAACGAAGAGCCCAGCGTGCTAAACGTCCTTGGGGGTCTTTCAAAGAATGCAACCACAAAAGAGAATGGTGGTCAGTAATGACTGTAAAAGAAACTCCTTCGAGGTAATGTCGAAGTTGCTCTACCGCCCAAATGACTGCTAAGCACTCACGTTCAGTCGTGCTGTAATTTTGTTCCGCTCGGGATAATGATCGGGATAAATAACATACCACTCGCTCCCCATCCGGAAAAGTTTGAGTCAAGACAGCTCTTAGCCCATAAGCAGAAGCATCGGTCTGAAGGACAAAAGGTTTGGTAAAATCCGGGCAATTGAGCACAGGTGCAGTTGCCAAAAGTTCTTTTAATTTGAGAAAAGATTCCTCACATTCAGACGTCCATTCAAATTTAACATTTTTCCGAAGAAGTCTGGTTAAAGGAGCAAGAACGGTTGAAAAATCAGGAATGAACCTACGGTACCAACCGCAAGTTCCTAAGAAACGTCGTATATCATTCACCGTAGTGGGTGTTGGAATATCTAAAATCGCCTTGACTTTGTCAGGATCTGGGTGTAAGCCAAAGGAATCCACAACATACCCTAAATACTTAAGTTCTGAACGGCAGAAGTGACATTTGTTTTTATTCAGAGTGAAGCCAGCAGCAATTAATTTGTCAAAAACGGTGTTCAAAATTTTTAAATGTGAGTCAAAGTCTTGTGATATAATAACCACATCGTCCAAATAAACCAAAACGTTGGGTTGCAATTCAGGTCCCAAAATGGTATCGATAATGCGCTGAAAAGTCGCAGGGGCATTAGTCAAGCCGAAGGGCATCCTTCGAAATTGGAAAAGACCACGACCAGGCACAGTAAAAGCTGTGAAAGGGCGCGAATTCTCAGCAACCTCTATTTGCCAATAAGCTGACTTAATGTCCAGGGAACTAAGATATTTAGCGTCACGTAATTGGTCTAAGATGGTATTGATATAGGGCAAAGGAAAAGCGTCGCGCTCAGTTAAAGAGTTAAGTTTCCTATAGTCCACACAAAATCTATAGGTTTTGTCTTTCTTGGGAATCAGACAGACAGGTGAAGCCCATCCGCTGTTCGATGGTTCGATGACTCTGTCCCTAAGCATCTCATCAATGGTGTCGTTAATGATTTTCTGTTTAATCGGATTTACTGGATAGTACCGCTGTTTAATAGGAATAGCGCCCTCTACCAGGCGTATCTCGTGTCTACCTACTGGGGTTAATCCTAACTTGTCTCCCATGAGCGAAAATTTCAGATCTAAGAGGGTTTGTAAAGAATGGTGTTGTTCATCAGTGAGACGAGACTGTTCCACTATGGCCACACTAGGTTGAGTTGGCGTGCAAGAAGTAAAATGCCAACAGTCATCGCTAATATTCGGAATGATACCCATCCTATCCCAAAAATCTACTCCCAGGATTAAATTAGTAACCAAATCAGGCATCACCAACAAATCTAACAGCACAGTACGATCCTTTAAGGTAATTGGCACAGTGATGTAACCAATCGAATGTGCATCGGAGCTATTTGCTACCGTACAAGAAATAACTTTCGGTACAAAATTGAAATTGAGTATTTGCAATTGAATTAAAGTATCGGAATTGATAAAAGAACGTGAAGCGCCAGAATCTAATAATCCCAAAAAAGGAATGTCTAAAATTTTAATTTGGACATAAGGTCTCAAGTCATTTCCCACATGCTGTAATAAAAAGTCAAGTTTAGGTTTGGAAGAAATTTTCAAAATTTTTGTCGCCTGTACTAAAGAAACGTCACGACGACTTAATGAGCGTTTCTCGGAGCGTTTCCCGAACAAAAAGAACAACTGCGCACCGTAACGCCTTGTGCGCCACATTTCCAGCAAAATAATTGCCTTGGTTCAGGACAATCAACACGATGATGACCTAATTTTTGGCAATTAAAGCAAGGAGAATTTGGAGTTTCCATTGCATAAATAGGTGGACGTGGTGACATTTGTCGACTACTGGTGGGACAGCTAAACCCAGGTTCGAGTAATGGTAATGATGTTCGGTTGCGTAAGGCATGGTGTCTGTCTAAATCATGTTTGATATCGTCAAAACGTCTGCATTCAATTAAAAGTTCATCTAATGTCTGAGGAACATTAGGACCTAATTTAGTCAAATAAAATGGTGATAAATTGCGTTTAATTAAACGGACTTGTTCATATTCTGGAGGTGGTAATTTTAGTCGTGAAAATAAACCCTGCATTACTGCAAAATAAATGTCTACTTTTTCATTCTGACCCTGTAAACGAGCTTTAATTTCGTCGAGCAAATCTTCCTCATAGTGTGGTGGTAGAAATGCATCTCGTAGTAATTGCACTAAGTGCTCCCATGAAGTAGCTTTATGAGAATTAATGTTGTACCAGGTGTTCGCAGTACCTTCAAATAAATCGTAGGCGGTCTCAAATAAAGTTGGATGATCTACTCCACGAGCACGAGCCATTCGCTCAACTCGGTCGATAAATGAATTCAAAGTTTCACCTCTACTATCCCCGGAAAATTTTAATCCCCATTTATGTACAGGAGTACTCGGTACGGATAATCTTGGTTGTAGTTCTGCAGTACGTCTAGTAGGTGTAGAAGAAACTACAGCAGTTGCTGAAGGCATAATTGAGTCGTTAAAATGAAAAGCTTTGTTATCGAGTGAAGCTCTTAATTGTCGAAATAAACCAACTAATTCCCCAAGTTTACTTAATTGTTCAGCAGAAGGCTGCAATAATGTGCGAGTCCTATGTAAACGTCTGTCGGCATGAGCTAGCATGGTAACAATTGACAAATATGAACCTCCCCCAAAAGCATCATCAAAATTGTCAATCTTATTCTGAAGGATCACTGTCAATTCAGTAAGAGCAGCTAAATCCTGAGCAAAGGTAAAAGGGTACTCTGGAGCAACATAACCAGGTGCTTTCTCTAACTCTAACAATTTTCTGAGAATTAAACGACTTTCGTTCATATTACTCCCCATTTGTCCCGCTCTAATCTCAATTTCATATTGGAGTTCAGTCTCTCTTAATCGGTTAATTTCCATAGCCATGATCACACAATAAATTCAAAATACAAATATAAAAAGATAACACAATATAGGTACCTGTTAAATACCAAGAAATACACAAATATCAGTAATAACCACAAATAAAAAATAAGTTGCAAGTACGAAGTTCAATTTAGAAGAGATAATTTAAAAATAAGGCCAAAAACTTAAATTTAAACAAATTATGCCCAGGCCACACGTTGAAGGGTGTCACTTTATAACGTGAGGTTAGTTCGGCGCTGTAAAACTCAAACCCCGCCGCATAAACGGCCAGCTAGCTCAGATTCTTAATTAAAAGAAGGGCTCGAGATGAGAATCTTCCACAGCGGTTTGTTCGTTTGGGCATATAACATAAGTTTTTGATCTTTGGTAGTCACTAGAAATGATTAGTTGAGCGCCACCCAATTTTGCACAAATTCTGACCTCTCCTGTATAGAAATTGGGAAAACACAAGAGAGCCAAATAATAAATTCACTACGAGCAATTCTGATTTATTAATCCTGACAAAACGGTGCAGGATCGGCAAATAAAATGTATCTTCAATACGACAATAACAAATACTTTAAATGACAAAAATAATCCCCAAATAAATTCCTGAACACTTCCCTAATAATTACGTTACCAGCCCCCTACAACAATGATCGAGCAAAAATGTAGTTAAGATTTCAATGGATTCAAAGATTGAATTAAGTTAACCCGAATAACAACTCATATAGGCAACACTGGGTACAAGTAAATTAAAAATCTTACCTTGAATAACACATACGCTGTCTTCTCCGAAAAAGAGCTCTCCTTCGAAGTTCCAGTTCTGTAACACAAAAACAAACCCCAAGCTACAACGCTCGGAACGATTATATGAGCCGGAAGGGCCAAAAAAAATAGCTTACTCGTAGCCGGCTCGTTTACCCATACGTTAAATACAGGTGCGTTGCTCTTGAAGAGAGTCACGACCTCAAACACTTGATGCGAACAAAATACAAAGCTCCGATCATAAATCGTCGGAAGGTTACACTAGATTAACGGTATTGAAGCAAATAAAAAAAAGGTTGTGTAAAAGATCGTATCTTCCGAAAATTCCACAATCAGCTGGTCGCTCCCGGTATCGTTTAGGTGTTAGCGCTTATCTACTCGGTGGTACGCCGGATAGCTGCCGGCAATCAACAGGTGTTCGTACTCCGGAATATTCGCAAGATGCAAATTCATTTACATACAAGGATCGTCTACTACATGGGATCGGTACAAGAATTCGTCTACTACATGGATTGACCGGTACAAGAATTCATCTACTACATGGACCCCCTAAAAGTAATGAAGATGTAACACTCCCTTAACGAGATTTTTAATAACATACCTGAAATCGTCAGGAGGGTAATGAAAAATACTTAAATCAATGAAATATGGAAATTATCCAAGAGGTTGTGAATCTGAAAGAATTTTAGATAACATAACGTAAAAGAAACCAACGCCATTTCACTTACATGTAGGTAGGGCGATGAACTTCCACCAGATATAGCCTCACAATGGAGAAAACGGCTTCTGAGTTACACTACTCGACAACGCCAATAAAAGGTAAAATTGCCAGAGATTTTACGTGAATGATGGCAAATATTACCCACTGGTTTTAGAAGAATTCACAATGCCACGCTCTACAAGTACAACCTCGTTGGCTTTAAAACGGAAATGAAGTGAAAAAATTACGCGATTCTGCGCGAGGAAAGAAGCACGCGTACAAGTGACGCCATCTCACCTATATCCTGCCTAACGTAGCAAGCGGTAATTTTGAAATTTGAATATAAATAAACTAAACTGTTACACGTAAATATTGAAAATGTGCCTAATGCCGTTGCCACATATTTTCCTATTTTTCATCATAAAGCTTTTTCTTTGAATATTCTTCTTTTAATATGTTAAAATTCATAGCTTAATACATAATTTCTCACAACAGAACCAATCCCATGCATTCAAATTTTGATAACAAACGTCTTCAAGTACGGAATTATTCAATAAACTCCATAGGCGTAGTCATTAGCACTCCGCGTTTTTCGAAGAGAAAATTGGTACGACAACAGCTTTTACGTGAAAAATCAAACAGAAAACAATGAAGATTCATATTTTAGTATAGTCTTTAGCTGGAGGGACAGTTAGTTTGAAAGGCATTCCCGAAAAAAGAAAAGAGGAAGTTTCGTTTTTATAGCCGTGTCTGATTAATAAATAGCCCAACGTACGAATTTCATTCGTATGTTTAACGTGCTTTATTATTAGTTAAAAGTAGTTTGCTTTTTAGGTACTTCTGCTACTATTCGCATTTACGGATGCTACGCCACTGGCCAATTTCATTATGTGGCTGGTGGTAACACAATCGCTTGCTAATTAGTGCCTCAGCGACGTCGGAAGTGAATAACGGTTGGGGGGGGGGGGCAATAGTCAGCGACCATGGAGTCTGAATGGTCCCTCCCATGCAAAATTGTGTACTAATTAATGCAAAGCAGTGGGTTTTTTAAGTGGCCCTGAAACCTGTTTATTTAATACCTAAGTCAAATAATGTATTTTTGAAAGAAAAGTTTTGAAAAAAAATTAAAAAAGTGTCGGAGTCTAGTTATATGCAACTGAGCAACTCAGAGATACTTGACTCGATTGAAAAAACCATAGCCATAGATCATTAATATTTTATTTAAAAAATATTGAAGAACTAGAACATACAAAAGTTACAAAAATGTTGTTCCTATTTATTGCACTATTGGGCATTGTAAAGAAAAGCAAGTATAAAAAATTAAATAGATTCAAAAATGTTCCGCCTTTCCGCAGTTTTGCTGACAAATTCTTTCAATATATCCTCTACTTCTATACTTCTCTCTCTGACCCATACTTCCGACGTCGCTGTAGTGCCTGAATACACTATGCGTTTTAAACGAATCCTTTCAAAACTCATCCTGCATAACCGGAAGTTTGCGTGCGTCTACATTACCATCGGAAAACGCATCCTTTTATTTATTTATTAGCAATTGTAATGTCGTCAAAGGTAGTGCTGGTTTGCGCTGTTGAAGCCCTCAACTGCTTAAAAGAGTCCCAAAAGCGTCGTTACTGGATACATCCGTTGCTTGCGGAGCATGAATCCAGCAATCGGTTTTGGAATCTTTTTTAACACTATACGCAAGTACGAAAATAAATGTTTTGAATATTTCGGACGGCAACCAAATCGGTTGATGAATTATTAGACACATTCGATGAACTTTTCAACATCAAATATTATAAAAAATTATATAACCGCAGCGGTACAACCGGATAGTATAAACTCCTACATACAAATGCACGTGTTTTTGATATCATCCCGCCATCCGGTCATCCGGTTGAAACGCAGCAAGTTGCGGTCGCTTGCGGCGACCGGAACGCAACCGGATAAGTGTAAACGCTCGCATTTAAATCCATTGGATGCATTAATCCGTTCAAAACGGTCCGGTCAAACGGGACCGGTTAAAACGCATAGTGTATTCAGGCACTTATGCGTCCATATTCTTTCCTTATCTAAGGTACAGAGTATTTGATAGTGATAGACAAACTGAAGTTACACGTTTTGATGATTAGGAGTCTATACAGGCTGTTTCAAGAAAACCGCTATCTAATAGTATATTACATACCAAGAGACTAAAGTGTGTGTTTTAATCCTGAGGGTGCACCCGAGGGGTTAGGACGCACTTTGAGCCTCGGGCGCGGGTGATGACCTGGGACTTTGGTCTGAGGTATCTGCTTAAACTTAGATCCTTTTTTACCGACATACAAAGCCAAACTCAACAAGTTAAAAAGTAATCGTAAACGATTTACATAAAGCGCATATCCACTTGCATACATTTCCCATTTGTAAGATGCAACTTCTATTAAAATCATAAAAATCCGGCCACAAATATGAAAGATAGCGTGGCACATGGGCAATCCATTTTTGACGTGCTACTTCAATTTCAGTTTATGAGAAGAATTTCATTTCAATGCTTTTCTAAATAAGAAAGTTGGAACTGCGCATGCGCAAACCTAATTTTGAAACAAATGTTAGATTTTCCTTTGTTCCAAGCGCCTAAGTATCAAATTTCACTTAAATGCTCCCATAGATAAAAAAAGTTGGCACTGCGCATGCGCAAAATAAAATTTTGAAACTGGCGCTAGATTTTCCTTTATTCCAAGTGCCTATGTATCACATTTCATTTAAATTCTTCCATAAATAAAAATGTTGGCACTGCGCATGCGCAAAACCCAATTTTGAAATTGACGTTTGATTTTCCTTTATTCCATGTGCCTATGTATCTTCCATAAATAAAACAGTTGGCACTGCGCATGCGTAAAACCAAATTTTGAAATTGGCAGTTGATTTTCCTTTATTCCAAGTGCCTATGTATCAAATTTCATTCAAATACTTTTATAAGTAAAAAAGTTTGCAATTCGGTTTTAAATGGTCGAGATGCGAAAAGGGCACTATGAATTTTGAATCGATTCGATTCAACTTTTGGCATTGCGTATTATATGGCTAAAGCTATGCCCATATTGAATTTCATGCAATTCAGTTCATAACTAACGGAGATGTAAAAGCGATCGAACATTTCTAAACAAAGTTATCGTTCACACGGACAGATAGATGGACAGACAGACAAAGGAACAGACGGACAGACCAACAGGCAGACGACAGATAGCAATGCAAAATTATAAACGATCTCTAGGATCGTTAATAAACGGCAAAAGTGTAAAATTATGGAACATGTAAAAAACGGTTTTTTGTTTTTTTTACAATAACTTTTTTTGTAAGCGGTACAGAAAAAATTCCTTCCTTGGTACAAGACTCGACACCATAACGAACCAAATAGCGAAAAAAGTAGAACAATAGCTCTTAAGATAAAGAACTAGTAGCGTCGCAAAACGAGCGGACGGACGGACGAACAAAGTGGCCACAATGGCGCATTTTTTTTATTTTTGTGGAAATGCGCTGAAAACGTTTGCAAGTTCTAAATCGCAGTTTTTGGGAAGTCTCAGAACAATGACCCCGACGACCTTGGGGGAAACCCGTGGTTAAAGTAAGGCCACGACCTTGTCAAAACCGAGATAATGATCTTAATTTATTAATATATGCAGAAGTTTTTCACTAAAAAGTTATATCACTATTGAGCTACGTTTTAGAACAAGCAACTTTACATTAAAATTGATAAAAAAACTTTCTGTCTCAAAACAATTTTTGTAGTTTGATAAAGAAGTTCGGAAAATATTTGGATTACTTGGGGGTTTTCTCATGCCGAGGTCATGGTCCAAGGCCACGACCACGGTTTAACCTGAGGCCAACGACCTTATGGAAAAGATCACGACTGTGGGGCAAACCCGCCGTACAAAGTCCAAGGCCATGGCTAGGGAAATGACCTTGTTTTCGAATGCCAGAAGGCTTCAGTTAGTTTGCGGCAGTTCCAGCACACGACATGGGTGTGTAGACACCTATATTATTACTACTAGTTTTAACAGCTTCACGATTATATTTCTGTTAAAGTTACGCGATTATAGTGATAACTGTGTATCTCATTCATCGTCTTGTTTACTTATGACACGTTTTGGTTTTACTTTGTAGGCACTTATCTCACAGAAGGCCACGCCTTTGGGGAAAAGTCCAAAATTCGACGCGATGACCTTTATGCAGAGTCCAAGGTTATGCCCTTAGATTCTGGATAAAGGTTACAAATATTTCAGACACGTTTTAAGTTTTAGGAGGACGTTTAAAACGTTTTAGACCGTGGAAGCATTTTCGAGTTTAACTTTATATGTTGGTGAATAACAACTATTTTCTTAAACTGAGAACCTTTTTTTCCAACAGACAAGGCTAAGTTCGAAAATACTTGCAAGTTCTAACACATATCTTAAATATCTTTTTAAAACCAACTAAGAATAGGTTTATCCAAGATCGTGGCCTTGGACTTTGACCTCGAGTTCTCTCCAAGGTCGCGGCTTTGGACCTTGACGTAGGGTTTTCCCAAGGTATTCTTATATTTTCTTGTTGTTTGTTTACGCTTGTTAATAATGGTTGTAAATTTTTTCAATTATTCAACACCTCTCTGGTAAAGAAACTTGTCAGGCACTCCATGTAATCTGGGATTTGATTAATTAAAAAATGAGAAAACTTGTGCTCAAATTCACTTAGTATTATTAGATCGTCGTCGTTGTTCAAAGCGAGAACCAGATCATTATAATGTACATATTTTTGGTTGCGTTGATCAAGCATGTCTATAACCTTATTTGTATAATCTTTAAAACGAGAATCGTTAGTTTCCAAACCATTTATCATTCATCTTCTTCCTTAAAAATCCATCTCTCATTTCATGCGCGAAACTTGAAAATGCATGTAAGTAAAGTTTATTTCTTTTGCCTGCTTGCTTTCTTGTTTTTGCCTCTTCTTTGTAAAATTTTGAATTGCATAATTTGTCATTTTTTAAGAGTAGTTTAGGTTTTGTGCAATACAGCCTCTTTCTCTAATAACCTTATTTATTTATGACACGTTTTGATATAGTTTTGTACTCACTCATCTCACAGGAGACCACGACTTTGGCGCAAAGTCCAAACTTAAAAGCCGCTTATAGCTTATAAGACAGACGGACGGACAGACCTGCAGACGGACGGGCAGACAGACGGACGTTCATAATCATCAACAACATCGGGTCTCGATATATTCTTCGTAGTGAAGCAAGTAACGAAAGTAAAATCATTTACAAATTCTCTGTCGGTGGCTCGTCATTTTTTATTTTGTACCGTAGTGTACGGCCCCTGTTTTTTAAAAATTTTTTTAATTAGGATTTTTGAAAGGGTTTCTCATAAGTTAAGGTGTCCATGACTAAACATTGAAATCTACTTCTCTTTATTAAGAAAAAAAACGGCAGGTAATTTTAAAATTTTTTAAAATTTTAATTTGAGACCGCATGTGTGGGGAATAATGTGTCCAAACAAGCTTTGTAAGATTTTCTTTCTTTCAGAGATTTTGCATTAATTTTTTTGTGCCGGAAATTTTAATTGTGTGTTTATTCGAATGCATTGTGATGCCTTTGCACACAAAAATATATTTAAAAAATCATTTTTATACAATTATTGTGCTGTAATTTAAATTTCTTATATTATTATTATTGATTATTAATATTATTGTATAACGTTACCGTTCTACCCTAGCAGAATATATTGCAGAGCATTTTTCTGCACTTTATAAAAACCGCGTTACTCCTTGAAGACTGACGATACCTACCTTGATATTCCGTTATAGTTGGTTCGTCTAATAAATTCAATCATAAATCCACATTTTATTTAAAAAAAAGCTGCTTAGGGGATTCATCTAATTATTATTTAAAACGAGTTTGTAATAAATGCTGTATATTAGTTTACAGTTTTAATGAAATGCTCAATTTCAATAAAAGGTGGAATTCAATGACCTACTTCTGCACAGATCTACGTAAAAAGCAAGCAAAACAGTCTTCAACTTGATATCAAACATGCATGGCATCATAAAAGCGTTTCATCCCCCGCAGGCTATGAATACCGTATCTACGTTATTCAACTCCCACATGCATCCGGTTCCCAAAAATAAGGGCAACCAAGATTAAGCAAATATGTATAAAATGAAATAGGTACGTTCCACCATTTCGCTAAATGACAATTTGCACCATGAAATTTAAAGGGAGAAATAATTTCCACTTTCTCAGAAACAGTAAACATTCGTCAATATCGCGAAATAATTCACAAAAATTCATCTACTAATAATTGATTTGTCTCAGTCGCAACTTATTTAGCATTCCATTGCTTGCTCTACACTTCGTAGCGCGTCACATTTCTAGAACACATTAGAAAAAGAAAGAGTGTCTTTTGCTTTGTATTTATTACGTACGGTGAAGAGACCTCGATGCGGATAATTATATACACAGTATTACATAATAATTTACACCTCCAACCGTACCCTACTTGCTGTTAAAGTATACCCACTTGTTATGTGCGACGCATGAGCATTGAGCCGCCGAATTTGGCATGCACAATGAACTTGCGCGGAAGAGGAAAAGATGTCAAACAAAACAACTGAGACAAGTCCGGCCGCAATCGGAAGAACGGCGTCTATATTGAAACAACAGCAAGTTCTCGTGCATTGCATATCGTTTCTCGATAATGGTCGTCTTCGTTGTTTACTGCGTCTTATCTAAGAGACCTAGAAGTACATCGAAACAACATGTAAGTTCTTTCGCTCACATTTTTTTCGTAATAGTTCCTATTTATAGTACATGTGCTACGTGTCGATTCACTAAACCAAGATTTACCTTTATATGCATTTTAATCAATTCCATTGAAGTATCAAAATTTTTCCTTACACGCAACATTATAGGTAAATATTCGGTACGCTCACAACGGAGAACAGAAGAGCACATGAAAAATAAATGGAAGTCAAATTTGAATTTCGTGTATTCTGTCTCCATTGCCCAGGGTCGGCCTTCGCCTCTTTATTCGATGGTATTTCTTTCTGGTGCATAGTCCATAATAATCGAACTAGGACGCGGAGCACGAAATAAAATGAAGTTTAAAACAAAAACATATTGTTTCCTTGGAAACGACGGGGAACATAAGGTTGCTATTATTGACGTCTAAATAAAATTTCGAATGTTTAGAAGTTTATAATCATGTATATGGCTTCTGCTATAAAATAAGATTTTGTACTATCATACACGACCAATCGGGTTTCTGAAATCCGTTGGTTAAACTAATCTAAAGTTTAAATAACATTGTATAACCGAGCCTTAATCATTACATCTCTTTATCGTCTTGTATAATAAATAACTATTCTGTTTTTAATTTAACATTTCTTTAACCGTATTGTTACCATAGACAGTGTTTGACTGAATGCGCCTTTAGCTTGTTAATAGAGAGTGACTTGGTACCACTGGGATTGGGATAGAGGATATGTCACTTTCTCTTTTGTCGTGGTAATGACAGGTAATTGCTATACGAAAGACGTGGAAATCTCATGAAATTCCAGAGGCATCAGGTTAAAATTTGTGAAATGAATTATCTAAATGTATTCACGTGACTTTGGTTTTGGTAACCTTAATCTAGGCATTTTTCAATATTTTTTATTGTTAAAGTTTGGTTTATATTACAGGTTCCTGGCAAATTCAATGTTGATTAATATATCATCTATTCTCTGTTGTATTTATATGGGAACCCAGTTACTGTGGTAAGCTAGGATAATCGTATAAGCCTATTAGGTTTGATTTCCCTATTTTAGCTTCTTTCCCGGATATCGTATCTGTACTGAAACAGTATCTTTCACACTTGTGAATTCGACAAAATAGTAGTTTGATCTATTAAGATCAGTGGCGCAATTAGAAATTTGCTTTGGGAGGTGCTAGAATTACGAGTTGTCTTAGTACCTACCCTTTTTTAGGGGAGGGGAGGGGGGTACTGAAAGAAGTAGTACAAAGCTCAACCTTTTATTTTGGCTTAATACAAGGCATTAATAACAATCGAATTTAGCTTAAATGTAGGCAATTAAAATTTAAATGATGAAATCAAGTCTTCGTGGATTGCGTGCTAGGGTGTTTAACACTTCATCACTGGTAACAGTAATTTCGCGATTTCGGGCGATTTCCAGGGGATATTTAAGCAATACGTATGAAGTTAACGTTGGCAACCCTGACACTAAGACAATCGGAACATCGAATTCATTTCATTTGCCCCCTTCTTGTCTATGTGTAAGGACTTATTCTCTTTAGAATTTTGGGGGGTGCTTTAGCCACAAAGCACCCCCCTTGGTTGCGCCACTGATTAAGATACCCTCAGATTGGGTAAGTGTGGTGGATTTCCATTCACCGGAGTCTTACCTACTTCGAGTTGCCGAAGTTAGATTCTTCTTTTTTTTAAGCAGCATAAAGGTGGTAACATTATTTATATAAAATGTGCCTTGGTTGTTAATGGCCGTATATGGGTTGGTCATTCAACATTTATTGAAGCTTACATTCTTAGTGTATATTTATACCCTTGTTGTATCGTTGCATGTATTTATTGTAGCAGGTACTCCGCTTGTGGACCTATTGTCCATGTTTATTAATTGTTAAAGAACTTCTATTACACTTATCGATTATGTCCTAATGAAATTCCATTGCTGTATTGGTTCCCTTGAAATAAAGTCTTACAGGAACAACTGTTCTGATTATTTTTTATTTTTTTTTATTTAGGCATCGACAACCAAAGTCATTAGCCATCGCCCCTTATTACTTGGTGTTCAAAGTTGGTCCTTTAATCCCGATCGCTTAAAAAACTCTAGGACGTTATGTATTTCCTTTGTCATCAGATCCCTCATATTCTGTCCCACAACGAAACTCTGCCTTTGTTGAACGAACAATGGGCACTCAGTAAGAATATGGTTGAATGTTAGTCTTGTGTTGCAGTTTTCACATTGCGATCGTCTTTGTCCCGTTAGGAGATAGGAGTGAGTGATGTTCGTGTGTCCTATTCTTAATCGACAGATGGTTATCTAGTCTCTCCTAGAGGTGACTGGGTATTGCCACCGTCGGACGGTGGTTTTTACCATTTTTAGCTACGTGTCGGATGAATCACATTCGTATTGCCAAATTTGGTGTCCAATTGCTCTTGCTGTGGATTTTAGATCTTCCAGGATTGGTGGTACTATATGATTCGCTTCCGTTGCGCAGTTTGCTTTATTGGATTCCTTAGGGGCCCATACAAACTCGACACTTCTTCCGAAGGATTGTAGGTAACCGAATCAAAAATATTATCCAGTATTACATTGTTTTTGATAATGTTCTTCATTTTCGCTAAGGTTTGTAGGGAGTTGGTGAGTATTAACCCTGACTTTAATGATGTTGAAAGGAACAATTCTATTCCCTTCCAGATGGAGATTTCCTTGGCTGTCTGTACTGTGGCGCTATCGTCTAGCTTCCAGTCCATCACACGACCACCTGCTGATACCGTTGCCTTTTTTTGCGCTTGGGTGATGGATCCGTGAGTACCGTGAATTTTTTTTAAATGCGAACATAGGAGTTTGCATGCAATGTAACTTCCCTATGTTCGATTTAAAAAAAACACATCAATCTATGAGGTGTGCGCGGTTCACATTCCCAAATCGAGCAACTTGTGTGACTAGGAACAGCAACTCTATAGTCTTTATGATGAAGAGCACTCGGTATAAGATTTTTTTAAAGAAGCCATGTGAGGCCATAGCAACTTTAGGATACATTTTTCTTAAACTTACGATAACTTGACCTCACAGGCCACGCACTGATACCACAACTCATTGTGAACCAACCTTAATTATTTGTAGGTCATGTGCACCTGGTATTTTACTAATTTGATCTATTCAATACATAAATGAAGAAAATAAGAAAATAAATACCGAAAACAATTACAATAAAATGTTCGAAGTGTCCTCGTTGACATTCTAAGCAATAACCTAACCGATTTCGTAATTAAATTGGACGGCGGTATTTTTAAAAATGTGACAGCTATCAATTGTATCTACTACTCATTTGAACTACTCAATAGATTGATGTGTTTTTTTTAAATCGAATATAGGGAAATTACATTATTATCCTCGCCATTAGAGATTGCCGGTACGTCATAGTTCACAATCGTATGGTTTAATATGAAAAATATGAGTCAAGTTACTTCCGTAATAATGCCAACTTGATTAGAAAATATACTCCGAGATGGCGACAGTTGTCATTTATTGGATGTTTATTTGAAGGTGCAAAACTGTCAAATCGCAGAAAGTATCGTTAGTCGATTTTGGTTTTTAATTGGTATAAAATATAACATAATATAAAGACGGTGAGAAAACAAAATCCTTGTAATCTAACAGGTCATTAATGCGTTATTTTTACAGGCCATATGGTAAGATAAACCCACTGTTCTAAGCTGCCTCATTACAATGGAATTTTTCCAAAAATGTAAACATTTAGTAATTACGTTACGTCAGAATTATTACAATGGTCGGGTCTTGCATTCATAGGTGAGTTTGCCGATAAAGAATTATAAATTCACAATTAGAGTATTCAATTTATAGGTTATACGATTTTCATACACCCAGCTGCACATTGCAAGACTATCAGTTTTCAAAGTTACTCGTGTTACTTATGATGGCTTACAATAAGGATAAATTCAAAATGATACACTAAATGGATATTAATTATGTTCAAAATATATTTTTCTACACTCGATATCCAAAGTAGGCATTTGCGCTCGTATTTGACAACGCAAACGTCATCTTTTTCGAGGAATGTCACTTTGTCGCTTATAAGCGACAAAATAGAAAAAACGCTCGCTCTCCTAATTATTAACTATAAATCAAATATGCATTGCTCAGAGTATCCAATGACAACCAGTAAATGACATCTTTCATTTGGGCATAAGATTAAAATGATTTGAGTGAAAAATTTAAATTTTTGGAAATATGTGAACTGCTCGATTGTAGAAAAAACCTTGTGTGTAATTCGAGCGCAAATTGATTGTCGATTTCAAGAGATTGCCGCGCTCCTTCGTTGCGCGTCAACTGTCTCTTTCAATCGACAATATATCATTTTGCGCTCTTAATACACAAATAGCTATATAATATACGACTGTCACTATCACTCTACTTTTATTTCATATTTATACTTTTTTTACATTTTTAGCACAGTGTTAGATTACTAGGAATCAGAAATGAGAAATAAGCAGCCTCTCAACTGGCACTCAAAAAATTTTCGCCTCCGGCGTTTTACCCGTAGCTCCATTTTCCCCCCTTTTTTTTAATTGTGCACCCTCAAGACACACCACTACGCGCCGCCACTGTTTGTTATTGAAATAAATAATTATATATGTTAGCTATCGCTGATTATTCAGACAGGAAGTCAGACCCCCATAGTGCCTGAGCTTTGCAAACTCGTATGGTTCTTCGTTTTTTAGCGCATTTCCACAAAAATAAAAAAAAAACATTTCCACAAAAATAAAAAAAAATGCGCTTTTAAGTTTTAAGTTGAAGACTCCACCAGCACTTGCTAATATTGTAACGATGAGATGCCAAAAACAATGTCCGGTAATTAAATGTAGGTAATTTGTCACCTTTTAGAAATAGATAATGCTATTTTTTAGGGCTATCGTATTGGAACAGGTGTTTAGTGACTACCTGATTGGATCTGGAGAATAAATCTTTCCTTATTGACATCTACACAGATTATAATACTAATATTGTAACCCAGTCTAAATCTGTAATCATAAAAGATCGCTGTGGGTACATTTTAGAATAATAAAACTGACATGGTCATTAGGCATTAGGTTGGAATGTGGATCACAACATTATTTGGTCGTTCATAATGTGGATGATTTCTTTACCTTTACCTCATTAAAATAAGCAAGTAAAACAGGAAGTTTTACCTATACCCTTTCCTGCCCACCATTGTTCATTCTCTTCAAAAATTCATTCGGGGAGTAAATTTTTTACTACACTCAACTTCCCTTATTTGAGGGGATGTACATTGAAATTCTTTAGTATGTCCGTCCGTCCGTCCGGCTGTCCGTCCGTCCGCTCGTTTTGCGACGCTACTAGTTCTTTATCTTAAGAGCTATTGTTCTACTTTTTTCGCTATTTGGTTCGTTACGGTGTCGAGGCTTGCACCAAGGAAGGAATTTTTTCTGCGTTTGTTGCTAAAAAAGTTATTGTAAAAAAACCAACAAACCGTTTTTTTACATGTTCCATAATTTTACACTTTTGCCGTTTATTAACCATCCTAGAGATCATTTATAATTTTGTATTGTTATCTGTCGTCTTTCTGTCCGTCTGTTCCTTTGCCTGTCTGTCCCTCTATCTGTCCGTGTGAACGATAATTTTGTTTAGAAATGTCTGATCGCTTTTACATCTCCGTTAGTTATGAACTGAATTGCATGAAATTCAATATGGGCATAGCCTTAGCCATATAATACGCAATGCCAAAAGTTGAGTCGAATCGATTCAAAATTCACAGTGCCCTTTTCGCATCTCGACCATTTATAAACCGAATTGCAAACTTTTTTTCTTATAAAAGTATTTGAATGAAATTTGATACATAGGCACTTGAAATAAAGGAAAATCAAACGCCAATTTCAAAATTTGGTTTTGTGCATGCGCAGTGCCAACTTTTTTATTTAGGGAAGAATTTAAACGAAATTTGATACATAGGCACTTGAAATAAAGGAAAATCAAACGCCAATTTCAAAATTTGGTTTTGCGCATGCGCAGTGTTAACTTTTTATTTATGGAAGAATTTAAATGAAATTTGATACATAGGCACTTGGAATAAGGGAAAATCTAACGCCAGTTTCAAAATTTGGTTTTGCGCATGCGCAGTGTCAACTTTTTTATTGATGGAAGCATTTAAATGAAATTTGATACATAGGTGCTTGGAATAAAGGAAAATCTAGCGCCAGTTTAAAAATTTTATTTTTCCCATGCGCAGTGCCAACTTTTTTTATCTAAGGAAGCATTTAAGTGAAATTTGATACTTGGGCGCTTGGAACAAAGGAAAATCTAACATTAGTTTCAAAATTTATGTTTGCGCATGCGCAGTTCCAACTTTCTTATTTAGAAAAGCATTGAAATGAAATTCTTCTTATAAACTGAAATTGAAATAGCATGTTAAAAATGGATTGCTCATGTGCATCGCTATCTTTCATATTTGTGGCCGGATTTTTACGATTTTAACAGAAGTTGCATCTTAAAAATGGGAAATGAATGCAGGTGGAAATGCGCTTTATGTAAATCGTTTACGATTACTTTTTAACTTGTTTTGTTTTGTTTTTACTTTCATTTCGGCAGGATCTTGTGACTGTCTGGCTCCAACTCTGTACGAGTTTACATTCGCTATGAATTGTTTCACCGGGAGACTTACTCTTCCCTGACTAGGTGATAAGTATTGTACAGAACTTGACCTTGCTGCACCTCCTCTCTAGTTTTCTTGTGTTATACCTTAAGCCACTTTTGGCATTCGTAGTAGTTATGTAGTCGAGTAAAGATGATACAGTCCACTATTTGCTATTAAATTATTTAAAACGAACATGCGAGTATTTATTTTTTAACGAAGAATACAACACTAGCCGGTCAATCCCGTTTTCTATCCCCAATGAATCGCTACATTGAATGAAATTAATTGAAGTAACGGAGAGCTTGATAGGCTTATTTTATATAAAATGGAACCAACCAGAAGCAAATGGGCGTTTTATAATAAGTTAAGATTTGAACTAGACACACAGCAATTTTTTTTTTCATTTTAGCATCTGATGACATGATTATTAACCTTTTTTCCACTTGTAAAGTAGGCTTTCTCGGTATTTGTTCAAAGTGGTTAATAATGTGGACATTATTAACTAGTAGTCAATAATGAGAACTGTCACGCTGTCACTTTTAGAAAACACAACCCGAAATTTCGCTCAATAAACGTTTGGACAAGTTCTCTAAAATGAATAATTGCCACCATCCGCCATTTCCAGAGAAATTACATATCTAAAATTATCACATTTTGAAAAAATTCGAACGAAATTACTCTTTGAAAATATCTCAATGACAGAACAAAATACGGCCTGTTTGATTTGTACTTCCACGTACTTGATTGACATGTTAAATTAAGAAACAAACAATTCTGTCCAACCGTTCCCTTCCTTATCAATATAATATGTTAATTTAGAGGATTTCAAGTGCTAGTAGTGAAAAAAATAGTATATATACCACGGTAGAGAAGTCTATTTTTGCCTTCGCACCTTACACCCCTCGGGGCAAGCGCCTCGAGATGTAATCTTGGTGCTCAGGCAATAATACTGTACTTCTCTACCTTGATATACAGGGTGTCCCTAAAAGGTCTGTACAACGCGCTACCAGGTGTTCTTGGTATCAAAATAAGACGATTTAACCCAACTTACCTCTATCCAAAAGTGCTTCGGTAAGGCGCTATCTACCGCCAAAGATTCAAAAAACAAATCGTTAGTTTTATTTTATCGGAAAATGGTTTTGCCGATTAAAATGAAAGTCGGGATGTGAATGTCTAATGTAAAAAGGGTCTTTGTGATATCATCGTTTTTGATTGTAGTTGCTATGTAGGTGGTAAATACTGACCATCCACATCTGAAGAGGTCTAAAACTTTTTAATTACTATTTTGATGGTTCTGAATGTTTAGACACTGATAGACAGTAAGCATTTTTTGTCTCTTGATGAATATCGCTATCTTTGATGGTTTACGAAAAAAAAAATAAATTTAGGCATGATGAATGGCATGCACCATACATGCGATTGTTGCTCAAAAAATCAGAAGATGGCTGTTAAACCTTAAAATGGCGTAACGTTTGTTTGTTGTTTCTTAAACTTTAACAATTTACGTTTTGCTTGAAGACTTAAAACTTTAAAAAATAATGTACCAATGTTGCAAAGGGCACAGTTTAATTTATTACGCCGTATGCTTTGTATGCGTGAAAATGGTGGTCACTTTGAGCATTTAGTACATTTAAATTAATACATTACATTGACTTACTCTGTTGTGTTCGTTTATTCTACATTACTTGCTTGCACTACGGTTTCATAGCCTACTTCTTGCTTGCACTTATGGTTTTTGAGGAACAATCGCATGTATGGCGCATGCCATTCATCATGCCTAAATTTATTTTTTTTCGTAAACCATCACCAACAGCGATATTCATCAAGAGACAAAAAATGCTTGCAAGTAAACTGTCTATCAGTGTCTAAAAATTCAGAGCCGTCAAAATAGTAGTTCAAAAGTTTTAGACCTCTTCAGATGTGGATGGTCAGTATTTTACCACCTACATAGCAACTACAATCAAAACGATGATATCACAAAGACCCTTTTTACATTAGACATTCACATCCCGAACTTTCATTTTAATCGGCAAAACCATTTTCCGATAAAATAAAAATAACGATTTGTTTTTTGAATCTTTGGCGGTAGATAGCGCCTTAACGAAGCACTTTTGGATAGAGGTAAGTTGGGTTAAATCGTCCTATTTTGATACCAAGAACACCTGGTAGCGCGTTGTACAGACCTTTTAGGGACACCCTGTATAGTAATGTACTATTTCAATGCTAGTTTATAACAGTGAATTTTTCTTAAATGACATATTATGGGCTATAACATGTCAAATATGTCAATGCATGGACTAAATGGCGATAGGCAACCGACATGTTTTTAAAATTCTTTCTTCCTTCAAGAATTTCATTATTAAAAATTCAAACCCTATAAGATATATACAAGTGCACATAAGAAAAAGATCTCAGCAAAAATGCAGGGGATAATTGCCAATAGTGCTATAACGAGTGACACCGATGCCATCGCTGGTAACTTAAACGGAGTATTTACATATACAACAGTGCACGAATGTTTATGCAATAATAAATGACATGTCATTATTCTTTGGGCTATATTCACGTTAATTGGTACTTTAATAACTTATGAACTGTACAAATGTAGCATCTCTTTTACAGAGAAAGTACTAAATATAAAATTTTACATGGATGATATTCAAATTAATCTATCGGAACTGCTTTCGTGTTCAAAGTTTATAATAATAGTAGCAACGTTTTTCTAATTGCTTTTCTCTTTCGTACCACTCGTGTATTACAGTTTCCGTATCCTTAACTGAATTGCGCCACGTTTCGGAAGTTATCCATTGTAGTGATTCTTGTCACATGTTTATGCAATTTTCAATGCTTCGTCCATCTCTACCGTGTCGATTGTAGTAATTTTTCGCTATGCCCCAAATATGTTCGATAGGATTACAAACGCGATGATAGGGTGGTAATCGTAAAACGAAGTAACCGTATTGCTCAGCTAAGTGGTCAATGCCTTATGCGGTACATTTTAGCTGATTTAATCCTAAAAGTATCAACAAGATGTATATAACATCAAATAATTTGCGAACGTACTTACTGTGCAACCTTTTCAACAGTTCGGCTGTAAAATCATTTTCGGAGAACTGCACATTATGATCACCTAACCACACTTTAATGTTGTCTGTTTTCCCGTTATCGAACACAATTACTGGCGGGTTATCTAAATTCTTCAGTAATTTCTCTTCAAACCAATGCACAGCGAAAGACGTAGAAAATAATCAAAATCAAATCAAACGAAAAGTAAACCAAAAGCAACCTGTCAAATTTACAAATTTAAACACGACAACATAGCGAAATGCTACCATTGTTGCGGCTAAAATAAACTACATGCTTAATGTGTTGCCTAATAAACGAAAGTAAGTTTACGTTGGTACGTCGTTTTCTTCAGGTAATGACGTGCAACGGAAGATATACTGAATAGACCGTATGTATTATATAAGGAAATGATTTGTATTCATATTTCATGTAGGTAATAACCTTCCTGCACGGAAATGGAGATCTCCATTTAGAAACCTATGAAGAAATAAGTATAAAATATGCGAGTTAAGGGCTTTATTAAAAGATGCATAAACCTACCCACTTTAGCGCACAACACATCGAGAATTCCGTTAGTTTTTGTGGCAATTTTCTTTTTAAGGTGTAGATACTACAAACCACTCCTTGAAAAGATGACTGTATTATTAAGAAGTCAGTAAATATTCATGCAATCCCCGATTTTATTAATTCGCTATCTGAAAAATGAAAATCCTCTATTCTTTTCTTTTAACCTTAAGCTGCAAAATAAATAATTGTGAAGACGATATGGTCGCGGGTAAGGTAATTTGAGTTGGATTATTATTATAGAAACCTAGTTCTCGAAGCAAATTACCTATGTGTATCACGTTCCCTACGCTTATTCGCTCGGCCTTCCTTGCCATTTCGAAATGATGTTTACTCGTTGTTTTGTGCCAACGTTGTGTGTGTATGACGACTAGTACAAGTCGAGCTAAGATTTGGCAGAAACCATTACAATGTTATATTTAAAAAATAATTTGCACTTTTTCTGTAACGATTTGGATTTGATGTGAAGGAAAATATATTTTACTAACTATTGTGATATCAATAGTCGGTTGAGCAATTAACTAAAAGATAGCTCAGAGATGAAAGAGATAATATTTGTTAATTTTTATGACATTTTATTACGAGAGTAAAAAGCTTGTTTCAAAGACAAGCCAGTATAGTAGTTGCAGAATCTCTCTAAATATGCTAGGGTAAATATTTAACTTTATGAATACTTCTGCTATTAGCTGGCCATACACAGAGAGGTTAATCCGCCGGTTTGAATCGCTACAGAAAAATCTGTCAGTTTGATGCGTCACTGACGGACAATTCTGTCCTGGTTAAACCTAGCGCGTGCTTAGTGCTTACCACGGTCGGATAATATACAAGTCTGGAAACTCGAGCCCTATTTCCTATATATGAGAAGTGAGGCTCTTACGCGTCGTCGATCGCGTAGTACCATAAAGTCGTCACGGGCGGAGCATGAGTCGAGGGATGTTCTTTGACAACTGTCATGGCTGACTTGTAATAATTTGTAATTGTAAACACAAGGACTACCTCAGAGTAAGAAATAAAGATCTGAGAGGACTACCGCCGGCGCCGCCTTGAACCTCTACGGCTACGCAAAAATAAAACCGCTGCTTTGAGAAAAATGAAGAAACCGCGCATTGTGCCGAAATGTAAAACGAGGTACAAAAGTATGAAACAAAAACTTCTGTTTTTAAAGTGCCGAAAGATGCGGCAATGCGTGAAAAGTGGATGCTTGTGATTCCAAAAAGTTGTTTTAACGTTGAGCGCGGTGAGCGGAGTTCAGCGACAAATCATAAGTAAGCACAAGAAATTCCCGTTGAGTAAATTGCGTACACCTGCTGGCCAAAAAGCAGATTATTAGCGTAGCCGTTAGTTATACGAGTTACTTACGACCCACCGGCGCTTACCTACCTACTACTGTATGGAATATGGCATAGCCCACGGCAAGCACCAACTAAACTAATTTTATGTATTTTTCATTAATAAATCGCCAAGTTCCTTTCAATAACGTTTTGATTCATTCATTTAGTTGTTTAAATCAAAACTACTTAAATTGTGTATGTGATCACAACATAATGGCAGCTTCTGAGGTTAAGTACTTAGGTATCCTAATTGACAGTAACTTACGATGGAAAGCCCATGTGGACAATGTAACTAAACGAATAAGATTGTTAACGTACAAAATTAAATTACTTAAACCAATATTACCTGACAATTTATTAAATATGGTATATTACGCTACAGTACAGTCGGTTCTGTTCGCTGAATCGGGATTATTAACGATTCGACAATTGTATCTGCAAAAGATTGCTACTTTTACTTTTGAGCGCAAAGATACATATAGATAAAGTGCTTGCCCATGAACATTATACTAGAAGCAACCAAAAAACGTTAATAATTCCTAAAACGAGTACTTCGCATGCCCATCATCATGCATTATACTTGGGTGTTAAGCTTTATAATAAAATGCCTATCTATTTAAAAAATTGCGAGACCCTACATTCGTTTAAGAAAAGGTTTAAGGATTGGCTATTAGGTGTAGAATTGGATTTTTACTCCAAGCTAACGTGATCTATATTTTTGTTTTGTTCTTTTTTTTTGTATTAGTGTACTTACATGTAATATACTCGATTACCCATCACGCACGAGCCTTGGCTTATGTGATTGTTGCCATTTTTTTCATTATATCAATAAATAATTATATTATGCTAAATAAATACAAATACAAATACTGTTAACTTTCACGTAATCTGTTCCTGTCGCATACAACTATTTGATTCAAACCTTTATGATTTTTTCAAAGAGAGTTCGAGAACAATGCATCTTAACTGAAAACGGAATTATTTCAATTGTATTCACAGTCGTAGTATAAGTTCAGCTTAACAACTGTTGTGGTAATGAAATTTGTCAGATTCTGTATATCTGCTACAAAGCAGAGATTAAGTTTATAATCTCCAACATTCTGCCTGGGGATGAAGACAAAAGGTCATTGTGTTTAACTCAAACACACATGTGAATTTCGTTTTTGTTTTATTACATAACCGCTCTTATTTGGATCTTGTTAGAGAATTAATTGAGTAAGTGATAACAACTATAATTACAAGAAGCTCCATGAAAGGCTCACCAAGTACCTTACCATTGTTTAAATACTAAATACAGCTTACCTACATTAAAAATAAATTGATTTAAATAGCAACACGCATCTAAGTTTAATTTAAAACTATGATTGCGCAGCAGTTTCTCAACATACACCGTTTTAAAATAAAAACTGTACAAGCTAAAACTATAAGAAAAATTAAACTATACTTACACAACAACATTATACAAGTTAAAAATATTGATGAATGCTGACACTTAAAGAACTTAAATACTTGCATTTCACGATTGTTTGAATTTAAATAGCAAGATTTCATGAGACCGCTTCCTTAATCATTAAAGATTTATTTTTCTAAGATTAAATTTTGCTAGTATTAGCAACACTTCAAAATACTAAAATACAAGATTTCAAGTGCAACTTGTGGTAACTCTCACCTATTGTACTTTAAAAAATTAAAGTCAAAAATTTTTGGAATCTCATAAATACAGGGTTGGGCAGGGAGGTATGGATGATTTGATATAACAGTTACACACTCATTTTTAAACGAAACTCAAAATTTATTTTTTTAATGTGTACCTTAGATGTTGCCATTATAAAAATTAAAGAGGAAAAAATTAAAACATTGATTACGTACGAAAAATAACATCTGTTAAATGCTGTCCGTTTTTGTCCATACACTCCTGTAGACGCTGTGAGAAGTTGTCCCTACTCCTCTGAAGCATTGCACGTGGTACCGCTCGAATTTCTTTTGTTATTGTTTCACTCAGGGCTTCAAGTGTAGGTACGTGGTTTGCTTATGTATACACGTTCTTGCTAAAACTATAAGAAAAATTAAACTATACTTACACAACAACATTATACAAGTTAAAAATATTGATGAATGCTGACACTTAAAGAACTTAAATACTTGCATTTCACGATTGTTTGAATTTAAATAGCAAGATTTCATGAGACCGCTTCCTTAATCATTAAAGATTTATTTTTCTAAGATTAAATTTTGCTAGTATTAGCAACACTTCAAAATACTAAAATACAAGATTTCAAGTGCAACTTGTGGTAACTCTCACCTATTGTACTTTAAAAAATTAAAGTCAAAAATTTTTGGAATCTCATAAATACAGGGTTGGGCAGGGAGGTATGGATGATTTGATATAACAGTTACACACTCATTTTTAAACGAAACTCAAAATTTATTTTTTTAATGTGTACCTTAGATGTTGCCATTATAAAAATTAAAGAGGAAAAAATTAAAACATTGATTACGTACGAAAAATAACATCTGTTAAATGCTGTCCGTTTTTGTCCATACACTCCTGTAGACGCTGTGAGAAGTTGTCCCTACTCCTCTGAAGCATTGCACGTGGTACCGCTCGAATTTCTTTTGTTATTGTTTCACTCAGGGCTTCAAGTGTAGGTACGTGGTTTGCTTATGTATACACGTTCTTAGGGGTCTAGGACAACTCGCCGCCGCCGACTGGCCGTTGGCGATTCGCCGTCGCCGACCTGCCGTCGAACAAACTCGCCGTCGGGCAAACTCGCCGTCGGTCAAGTCGCCGTCATCAGAATAAATAATAAAAAATACTACTAATAGTGCAGCGGAGAGCCGGCGCTAACTCGCTTATTTGAGGTAGTTTTTTTTTTCGGAGTAGAAAGAATTGGGACCCACACCATTTTGTTCAGAAATGTTTGAACCTTCAGAATCTCGCTTTACGAAATTTTCCCGTGGTCCTGACAAAAGTTATAGGCCGCTAAAGTTGAAATTTACTCATTTTCGCGCGCGCGACTAGACCACCGAAAGTATTTATTTTCTCAGCAACTAAGCGATATACATCAATAATTCCTTTTGTAAAATGAAAGTACATTATAGCAAAATCTAAAGCAATCATATTTACCTACCTTGTTATGCACAGTTTTTAGAAAAATGACCGTCAACTTCCAAAATTCGTGTAGCAGATGAAAAGTGCGCACTTTGAACTCTCATAACTTTATATTTCACGATATCGATTTCCAATATTTATAGCTCATTCGATGCTCCAAAGCATTGTGATTATTTTATTTTCTATAACATTACCGTGAATTTTTCATAATAAAAAAGTTACGGTCATTTAAGTAAAAACCTATCGACCTCGCCGAGTCGGTAATCGCGAGTGAGACGGAGAGGGAAGGATAGTCAGCAGCGTTCGCTAAACAAGGAGCGATGCGTAAGAGATTTTACTATACTAAGAAATTTCTCTCCGAATACCAAAACTAGCTATTTTGGCCGTTTAGTTTACAAATGCATTCCGCCGAGTTGCATTGTAAAATCTCAAACAATTCATTAACTCCATGTATCTCAGTTCTTTGGTGAAATATATAGGTACAAATAGGTACCATTCCCTGTAAATTTTGGGGGTTACTCTACACTCTCACACTCTTGTGCTGTGCTGTGCTGTATATTGCAAGATCAGCTGCGACAACGGTATGATTTTGTCCCAAAGATTCAGGCTTGTTTTTTGATTTCACTAGACGATGGTTAGGATGGTATTGTAGCTCGCTGGTGGAGAATTCAAAAACGGCATAGGTATATTATATTGAATGGTAGATACCGGAACTTACTTAAGAGGATTATCAGCAGGTACTTAGGCTGTTAAAGTCAGTTATCTGGTCGTTATCTAGTGATAGGTAAACGAGGAATTTGGATTTCTTCTGTCGATGTATCTCGCTTTTGAAAAAAGACTGTGCGTTGAATTTTTTTCGTCTGTTTCCACAGAATATGGAATTAAATAAAAATGAATGAATGAATGAATGAATCGTCTAGTGAAATCAAAAAACAAGCCTGAATCTTTAGGACAAAATCATACCGTTGTCACTGCTGATCTTGCAATATACAGCACAGCACAAGAGATACCTAATGTGGAGTAACCCCCAAAATTTACAGGGAAAGGTACCTATTTGTACCTATATATTTCACCAAAGAACTGAAATACATGGAGTTAATGAATTGTTTGAGATTTTACAATGCAACTCGGCGGAATGCATTTATAAACTAAACGGCCTAAATAGCTAGTTTTGGTATTCGGAGAGAAATTTCTTAGTAAAGTAAAATCTCTTACGCATCGCTCCTTGTTTAGCGAACGCTGCTGACTATCCTTCCCTCTCCGTCTCACTCGCGATTACCGACTCGGCGAGGTCGGTAGGTTTTTACTTAAATGACCGTAACTTTTTTATTATGAAAAATTCACGGTCATGTTATAGAAAATAAAATAATCACAATGCTTTGGAGCATCGAATGAGCTATAAATATTGGAAATCGATATCGTGAAATAAAAAGTTATGAGAGTTCAAAGTGCGCACTTTTCATCTGCTACACGAATTTTGGAAGTTGACGGTCATTTTTCTAAAAACTGTCCATAACAAGGTAGGTAAATTGAATGCTTTAGATTCTGCTATAAATGTACCGTCATTTTACAAAAGGAATTATTGATGTATATCGCTTAGTTGCTGAGAAAATAAATACTTTCGGTGGTCTAGTCGCGCGCGCGAAAATGAGTAAATTTCATCTTTAGCGGCCTATAACTTTTGTCAGGACCACGGGAAAATGTCGTAAAGCGAGATTCTGAAGGTTCAAACATTTCTGAACAAAATGGTGTGGGTCCCAATTCTTTCTACTCCGAAAAAATTTTTTGAACGATTTCGCGGCTCTCTCCGCTGCACTATAAATGTTTGTGAGTGCAATCAGTTTGTTCTTATCAAACAAAACACTCTAAAATTACAATAGTACATTATATATCAAGGTAGAGAAGTACAGTATTATTGCGTGAGGACCAAGATTACATCTCGAGGCGCTTGCGCCGAGGGGTGTAAGGTGCGAAGGCAATAATAGACTTCTCTACCGTGGTATATATACTATTTTTTTCACTACTAGCACTTGAAATCCTCTAAATTAACATATTATTGTAGCGTTCTAAATTTGCAGAAATTGTGGATTATGTTTATGAACAATTTATTCTTTTTAAATGGGGCGGGAACGGTTAAATAGTGTAACCGATAGAGGACACTATGTCTGATGTAAGAGCGCATGCATGTAAACACAACTTATGATAAGAGGGATTTTTGAGCGGGACCAAGAAAAAGGCGAATGGCGGTCGTAGAAAAGAAACGTTCCCACGGACATAATAATTAACGTTGTGATTCGAGACTTATTTAAGTCAGTGGGGCTAGGTAGCGAAAATAACGCGTGAGTTACTGAATGTAAAATTAATTTATTGACAGTAAATAATTTTAGGATTTTGGTTACCTACCTATACTACGTGCAATTATTCCGGTACAAACCTAATTAGGCAATAACTTAATCTACATTTCAATGGTTGTCTAAAATTCTTTCAAGAGCCGTTTGTCACCTTAAGTAAGTTATTAATTCGGAATATTCGTCATATTAGCGTACGCGTTACCTTTTAGGGCTCTTACCCCTAAGTACTGGAAATTGGAAAAAATATATAGTAGCCGCCCCTGACGTCACGTGGGACGCAAATTTATTACCTGCACAAGTAACTGCGGAATACCAAGCGCTGTTCCTGATGATAAGATTTTAATTCTATGGTGATAAGCCGCCATCCCACCGTCCACCTGTATGTACGTGCTTTGATACCTTCACACAATGCTCTGAGGTTTGAGATAACAAAATTTGAAAGGAGATGTCAAGTTTATTTGTTTAAATTAAGCATATTTGTCTATTATTAATTGTCCATCCTAGAATTAATTGATAATGTTGTGCTGTCCTTAAATTGTCAATTGTTATTTAGAGTTATCAGTCCAATATTGAAGTCCGTTGAATGATCATTCATCTGAAACACAAAAATTACGTTATCGATATCATCGTCAAGTTATACTTACCTACCGAGTCAATTACCTGTTTAAATAAATTAATAATAGGATCGATTTTTGCATTACGTTATGAGCTTGTCCGATTTCCTGTCATTGGGCAAGTTGGTTTAAGACAGGTTGGCGCCCCCTTCAAACAACACTCAGTACAAGATCCACGACTCAGCTCCCAAATCTTTGAGCACTGTTAACACCCATTATAGCCAACAAAAAAAAGGGAAAGTCATATTATATTGATAATAGAGTTAACGGTTGGACGGAATTGTTTGTTTCTTAATTTAACATGTCAATCAAGTACGTGGAAGTACAAGTCAAACAGGCCGTATTTTGTTCTGTCATTGAGATTTTTCAAAGAGTAATTTCGTTCGAATTTTTTCAAAATGTGATAATTTTAGGTATGTAATTTCTCTGGAAATTGCGAATGGTGGCAATTATTCGTTTTAGAGAACTTGTCTAAACGTTCATTGAGCGAAATTTCGGGTTGTGTTTTCTAAAAGTGACAGCGTGACAGTTCTCATTATTGACTACTAGTTAATAATAAAAAATTATTAACCACTTTGAACAAATGCCGAGAAAGCCTACTTTACAAGTGGAAAAAAGGTTAATAATCATGTCATCAGACGCTAGTAGTGAAAAATAGTACTTTGTGTACCAAGGCGGGAAAGTGGTTGTTTTCCGGGGCGAAGGAAGGATTTGCTTTAACGCGTCAACGTGCACGCGTTTGTTTTGTTTATTTCCATGTTTCCTGCTGACTACGCGAAAAAATTTTTACGAAACGGTGCAATCTAAGTGGGCCCACGAGTATATTTTTTACTCGTAGATTTACCCCTTTCCATTATAATACAGTTCAACGCAAATTCAAATTCTAGAGCGCTTGCGATTGCACAGTGCAGAGTCACCGAAGGGAGTCACGGTGCAACAGAGCAGATGTGCAAGTGGAGAATACCGATCATGTGCGAACTGAGTTGACATTTCCGGCATTTCACTGGCGCGTGATTATTTCCTTAGAAAATAACGGGATTTAAGGGGTTGTAATTAATACCAGGCGCATTTGAAATTATTACTGGTCTTGTGTATTAACAAATGTGTTTTAAAAATGAATGTGTGTTTTCAGGGACAAAATCACACCGGTTACATTTTAAATCCTTCGCAGTATCCATGTCTTGTCAAATGTTACATGCTTTTAAGACTGGATTTATGCTTGGCGACGAAAGCGCAATGGGCGCACTTTAAATCCTTGATGATCTTGTATTTTTAAAAAAACGTTTTTTATAAATAGATTTATTCATTCCTTACAGTCACACTGGACACATTTTAACTTCGGGGTAGTCGCGTATGTTAAAATGCTAGGTACTTATTACGGATAAGCGGTGTTAAATGTATTGACACAGATGCTCGTTATTGAAAGTAAATGGGAGATTATGACTAAGTTTGAAACGTTTGAATTGGTCACGTGATATTGGGAAAGTATTCAAATTCACGAAACATTGTATTATAGGTTCGCGGTAATTAAATAAATCCTTGAATTCAGTAAAATAAAGTGAACATAGGGTAAATTTAATTATTAAATCAGTGTTGACGATTTTATGTTTCTTATTTAATTAAAAAGAAATAACTTCTTTGACATTTTATTACAACCGCGCCATCTAGCTTACATAAGGCGTATTTTTTTTCTCGCCTAGCCGACAAAATTGAATTTTCTCGCTCCATGCGTGCAATTGTCTTCTTTCGCGTCCTCACACAGGCGAGAAAATGTAAGTTTCTCCTTGTATAGGATAAAAAAATATTTTTGGTTATACATTATACATTTACATTTCATAATTATGGGCTAACCCCCTAAGATATTCCGAAATATCACTATCAATCCGTGTATTTTACGACGGATACAGGTAAAGGATTAGTCTGTCAGCATTAGAAGAAAGAAAGGATAACATACTTTGATGTCCAAGCACGAAAACCGAAGTGCAATTATAATTTACAACTGTTGTGAATTCTTAAAAGGGTGTAGGCGGTTATTAATTTTCAAAGAAGGTCTTTTTCACAACGGTTTAGGTACAATTTTTCTTACTATTTTGCATACGATAAAAGGATTTAGATCGTTTTGGGGGGCTCTTGGATCTGGATCGAATCATGATTTTTAAATGTATCTGGATCTCTATCTTGATCCAGAATTAAAGGATCTTACACAACACTGCAAATAACTACAGCATTCCAATGATGAAACGAGATTGCTAAATAATATTATATGACTAAACTGATTGCAGTTATAGACATCTAAGTGTTAGATTTAAATATTTTAAAAAAATAATCTTTATTTTGTTTCTGGTGACGGCGAGTTAACCGACGGCAAGTTGACCGATGGCGAGATTGCCCGACGGCGAGTTGCCAACGGCCAGTCGGCGACGGCGACTTGTCCCTGCCCGTTCTTTTAGGTAGCCCCATAAAAAATAGTCACAATGTGACAGGTCCGGTGACCGAGGAGGACACTCCATATTTCCACGCAACGAAATGAGGCGCCCAGGGAAGGTGTGCCTCAGAAATTCCATAGCTGCTCTTGATGTATGGGTACCACGTGCAATGCTTCAGAGGAGTATCGACAACTTCTCACAACGTCTACAGGAGTGTATGGACAAAAACGGACAGCATTTAAAAGATGTTATTTTTCATACGTAATCAACGTTTTAATTTTTTCCTCTTTAATTTTTATAATGGCAACATCTAAGCTACACATTAAAAAAATAAATTTTGAGTTTCGTTTAAAAATGAGTGTGTAACTGTTATTTCAAATCATCCATACCTCCCTGCCCAACCCTATATAACACTCGCGAAAGTTGACATTATATAAATTTATACTTGGGATTTTTTAAGTTAAATATTTTAAGTTACCAGGAACTCATTTTGGTAGCATTGAAAAAATTGTATTTATGCATAATATGACATTCGGTTATTTTAAATCACAAATTATTCAAATTTATAACATATTTAAGTAAAGTAAGCTATTAGCTAACGCAGCAAATGAGAATAGGTAATAATTTTATATCATTTAAAGAATTGTAGTTCACAAATCGGCAGTTCAAGTTGTAAGAGTTCAAAATTGTCGAGTCTCATATTTTAAGGTGATAATTGAGGATTTTTTTTAAATTTATTTATTTATTTAACGGAAATACCATTTTTCCTGCCATTTTTATAAAGAAATACAAAACATAATATCTATAGCAAAATGTAATAACAAGACGAAGTGTGACTATAAATCAAAATTACTGCTAAACTTAACAAAAAATATTTCAAATAAAAATCAAATGCATTATATTGAAAAAAGGAATGGTAAATTTCATTGTTTCTAAAAACCCTTAAGTAAACACCTACGTAAAAAAAAGAATACAAACCCAAATTATACTGTTAACCGTTGTGTAACATCAGCTTCCTTCGGAATTCGATAAACGTAGTACCAAAAAAGTTAATATTAGTACATAGTACATTTGCGGAATTGCACATCCTTACTATAGAGGAGAGTATTGTCCGTACCGTACCGTCCCTTCTGTGGAAGGGAACATGGAATAATTGTATATTACGTAAAATTCTGGAGGGAACGTTTAAGCATATGTTTGACAATAAGTATGGGCAATCTATATCAGAGTTAACTCATTTAAATAAAATGTACACATCTGCAAACTTCCTACGGGTACTTAAGGATTGTAAGTTCAAAACACACTGTATTTCTTTATAAGAAAAATCGTTACTATGTATTGCTATCTTTAATTTAAATGCCGCATATCTAAGAAACTTGTGTTGAATGGACTCAATTCTATGGATGTACTTATCAAAGTGTGGGGACCAAACAGGAGAGCAGTACTCAATATTGCTCCTTACTATCGAGCAGTACAACGACCTTATCGCCTGTATGTGTGTAAAATGGGCCGTAGTGCGCTTCAGGAAACCAAGTTTTTGTAGAGCTTTCGAAGTTAAGTTATTAACGTGCTGATGAAATCTTAGGGCCGGATCAAGAGTAACACCAAGGTCAACAATTGTTGAAACAGAACACAAAGAGACATTACCTATCATATAATTGAACAGATAGGGCCTAGAGATTCGATGAAAACGCATCACACAGCATTTAGAAAAGTTGAGGCACATATCATTGTTGTGGCACCACTGTAGGACTTCATTTAGAGAAGATTGGAGCGTTATGGCATCTGAAGCGGACCTTACAATTGAATGCAACTTAAGGTCATCTGCAAATAGTAAAAATTTTGAATTTCTACAACTAGAAATATCATTAATAAAAATATTAAACAATAGCGGGCCTATATGTGACCCTTGCGGAATTCCTGAAGTTATTGGTATTGCGTAGGAAGTAAATTACTTTATTTTAACTATTTGCTGACGCCCTGACAAATAATTAGTAAACATGTTAACAGCGGATTTTTTATGCCATAACTTGATAATTTATTTAGTAAGAGTTGGTGATTAACTCTATCGAACGCCTTTGTAAAATCCGTGTATATTGCATCAACTTAGTGACCGTTCTCTAACGCTTTTAAATATATTGTTGGTAAACTAGCAAGTTTGTACATGTAGATCTGCCTTTCGTAAAACCATGTTGCTCTTCAATTATAATATTAATAATAATAATAATAATAATAATATGATTTATTGCCCAACAGAATCAAATTCCAATTATAGGACAATTACTAATCTAAGAAAGCACAATAACTAAGTATACTAATATCTTAACCGCTAACCTAATAAAAACCAAATTAAATAATATTAAACTTGAACAAGATTAAAAATAAGAATAAAAATATTCCATCAATCTTTTAAGATCTGATACTGAGCAAGTGTTAATGTCACACATATTAGCAATTTTGTTAAAGTTGCTTACCATAACAAATATTGGTGATTTACAAAGTAAGTTTGTATTGGCCTTAGCACAATTGAAAGTATATAAGTACATTACGAGCCGAAGAACGTGGCACATGGAACCGAATGAGGGAAAGAAGAAATGGACAATCTAGGTTATTGTGTAACAAATTGAAGAGAAAGTTAAGGCTTGACAGAGTTCTGCGAACTTCTAAGGAATGTACCTGAAATCGAGATAACAGTAGTTGATGATTTATTGCTAAATAAAGGGGTGATTTTATCAACTATAATATTTTCAAAGATTTTTGGAATTATATTTAAGATTGAAATTGGGCGATAGTTACGAATATTAGATTTGTCGCCTGATTTATGTATGGGTGTGACATAGCTCACTTTCCAGGTATCGGGAACGTAGCCGGTTGAAAGCGAATAATTAAAAAGTAGTGTTAGGGGAGGAGAGATAACAAATGCAGTTTCTTTAAGGAAAAGTGCTGATATGCTATCAGGACCTGGACCTGTTGAGCAATTCAAATTGTTAATTTTATTAAACACTTCACTTAAACTAATTTTTAAGTATGGCGCAATCTACAGAATCATTCTCGTGAAATTTAGCCACGGGTACATAATTCTGTGTGTACACTGACGAAAAAAAGTCTGCAAACATGTTTGCAATGCCAAATCCATCAACTGATTTTTGATGGTCTAAACACATAACACTAGGTAAACCCTTATCTTTACGATTTGAGTTAATATAGCTCCAAAAATATTTAGCATTAGCGGTTATAGAGTCTTCAACTGACTGCGTATAAATTCTAAAACACGAATCTGTAAGGATTTTGCATTGGGACCTTAAAAATGAAAATGCAATGTAGTCGGCCAATGAGTTTGACCAAATCTCCTACTGATGGTGACAATATGGAAGGAAGATAACAACGTCAGCAAACTGCCACAACATAGAATGATGACTTCGAGGACGGAATGCTATTCTAAAAGTTCAGACCAAAAGCCAGCATCAGAAGAGCACATCCATATACTGTTTAGTTAAACACGAACGACAATGGAGATTCATATGGATACAGATACAGGATTTATTCATGTTTGAATAGCTATAAAAACAAATGTTGTAAAAATTAAATAAATTAAATTTTCTTTGATTGAACGCGGCCCAATGGGAGGTCGTCGCGTTTATTCTGTGGTAGTTTTTACTGACCGCAACGCCGGCGCGGTAGATGACCCTGGATTTGACAATTTCTGGGTGATTTCTGTAATTAATTGGTAAATGGGATACGGTTGTTAACCGATGGTAAGAAATAAACAAGGTGATATAGATAATTGGTATGTAGCAAACAACATAATATGGGTTGTCGCAATTGGCGCTCGTACTTGGCCCCAAGATCGCATGCAGGCTGAAGGAATGTGGCGGAGATAAGACAGTCCGGTTCCCATCAACCTGAAGTATTTCCCCCCTCAACCTTTCAGGTATGACACTGGCTTACGCCGATTTTCTTTGTCTAGTTATAATTGTATGTAGAGTAGTTCGGTTTGCACTAACCAATAATTTCCTGCCGACTTTGATACCAAATTAGAAGAGACCTTTTAAGGATAAGAATTATTCTAGTGTTCGCGAAGAGTATAAGATCCGCCTTTTATTTATATCCAGATCTGGAGGTGAAACTGGGAGTACTCCGTAGACAGAAGGTGGCAAGGTGCGGTAACTGACGGCGGATGGGAGAGGGGATGAAACACTACCACCATCTGTTGGTAATACATTGAAATTACTTCACACTGTCACCTTGTAGCAGACAACTTTTTAGATAAATATAGGAATATACGTCTCGTTACCTAAACTAAACCATTAGTTTTGTCAAATAATGGTCATTGAAAGAAGATATACTAATAAAAATTCTGCATAAACAGAAAATGAAAAGTCGACAGTGATCGTTTCAGAAGGCCTAGAAGAGATTGAAATGTGTGTTTGTCCGGAATATTTTTAACGCGGATAACTTTTGTTTACACATATAAGATTAGATATATGTACCTCCTGAAAGCAGGACGGGCTTAACTGGTAATTCCCTGAACCTTGAATGTGTTCTTCAAAGTTTTGAGATTTATCTGAAGGGTTTGAGATATTAGATTTGATTAACATAACCTTTTGTACCCCCATGTAGGCTTAGCTGTAATTGCAGTTTGGTGCCTACGCAAAACCAAACTTCCTGCTGCAACATTCTCGCTGATGATATTGTAGGGAATATTCCAGGAATCCCGAGAAACATCGAGGCGCCATGAAATATTAGTAATCGGCGATAAAGAAAAGGCGGGAAATATAACGTGTTTCGTTCTAGAACATTCGAAAAGTTTCGCGAGCACTCGAGAACACTCGACTTTACATATAATCACACTGAATTGCCTTTAAGTTTAGTTCCAATTTCAACACCGAAGTAATAAATACTTCGCATTGTTATAAATTGAGTATGTCTCAGTCATAAACTATATTATAACTGTTATAAATCAATTCATTTCAGGATTGCTATAAATGTATTGTTAATTAATTGTGAACAAATAAAGCCTGTAATTACATTCACGTTACAATATTGAATAGTCTTATGAGCCCTTATGAGAGAATGGAAATAACGCTATTCTTCAGTGGCTTTATCGGTTTTGATAAGCTTGAGGTTCGAATTTTATAATAGGGCTTTAAGCTCTTTTAAAAGAAATTAAAATCGCTGTTTAGTTTGCAATTCCGTTTTCTTCCTGCATTTTTCAAAGGCCTTTATTTAAATCGAAAAAGTTTGATTCGTTGGAGCAACACCATTTTCCCATCATTTTGCGTTAAGTTGAACATTGGCAACTTACATTTGAGATTCAACTCTTAATAAATTGCAATGTGTAATTTCAAAGGTTCCAATTCTTCCTGCTTGAACGGAAAATTATAAAAACTAAGTATATAGCGGTTGGTTTTATATTGCGTACTAAAGATTGACTTAATTAAATTCATTTTCCTGGTTTATTCTTCTCGGTAAATTGTAGAAAATGATCTTGTTATTCTTAAACTTTATATTAAGTGTGCTAATTTGTGTAATCGAATTCTTTCCTTTCTTGCAATTGAAGATTACTTAAATCAACAACATATGGCAACTGCAACTAAATAACTTAGTAGTGAGTCATATGAAGGCTTTCGCGACTCAGCTTACCCAAGTTACAAGAGGCTCAAAATTTACTGGGTTCATAAACACACCTGATAGAATTCAAAAAAATACAGGCACCTTAAATACAACAATAGAAAAGTAATATCACTAGTATAACCTTTACAGTATAAAGGTTTTCTTATTGTTGATCTTCAATTTTATTCTTAATTTTTGATTCTGATGATAATCTTCAGTGCATTTATTTAAAAAAAAACGATGTATGTGGACCTTCAATTGCATTAACAACAGCTTAATAACGCGAAACTTGATAGCTACCGGCGAGTAACACAAACACTTTATTTACTTCACAACTGACGACGATATATAAATTTCAAAACCTCTCAGAATAATTTCAATAACTATCCTCCCGTAAAAATTACAGGAATCTAAAGGTCCGTCAAAAGAGAAAATCTAAGCGTCCGGTGCGCCCACTAATTCTTCTGGAACATCATTTTACATCAAATGTAATCGTTAACCACGTCATCTTTATCTCTACAGACGTACAATTTTCGTACACCGACTGTTACCATACTTAGTTGGCACTTGGCGCTTCCCAAATGTATTTTTGGATTTCTAAAATACAATACTAATGGCCGTTTGCACGGACAAATTTAACCGGAGCTTAGCTTAAGCGTAGCTTAATATCCACGGCAACGATTGTTGAAACAATGATACCATTGTTTCAACAATCGCCATGGTCATGCCATGGAAGACATACGAGTATATCCAAAAATTTATTCTGCATCCACAAAATCAATGGTCTTATTATGAGGTGATTTGTGTTTCTTATAAAAGTTGCGACGAACTGGGGTAGTTCGCGCATAGTCGGTGAGCTTTAAAATTAAAGAGCCAACAGCGGAATAATAAATAATTGGAGTTTAATTTAAAATAAATAAGAAAATCCGCAAATTATATTCATTCGGTCGGTCTCGGTAGCCTCGGGTAAACGCAACCGGAGAAACGGCAGCCAGGAATCGGACGGATCCAGAAGATGGCGGCGGTCACTTTGGCAAAACTGAAGAGGAAGAGGATCATAGTGATTACGATATATAACAGAGAAAGAATGGCAGAGTTAAAAAATAAATTAGAAAATATGATAGATGAAAGGGAGGAAGAGATTAAATATAAATGGCAGAACCAAGAATAAAGGGAGAGGGAGAGGGAGATCTGTAGTTGATTACATACTAGTAAACGGAAAAATTTTGGAACTAATAGAAGATTTTAAGGTAGGAACAAGGACAGCAGGAATGAAAACACAAATCACAAATCGTCGGAAGCGGCGGCAGAACAATTGCGGGAAATCTAAAAATATATTCCCCTCCTCCCTTATAATTAGCAAAAAGGAAAATACCTCATCTTGTAGTTAACGGAGCCGGGAGCGGTAGCCAAAATTTGCTAGTTCAAAGCCAATTCCAATGAATACGGATAATGTAAAAGCAAAATAAATAAGTATTGTTGTGTTATTTTGTTTTAGTTGTAACTTGAAAGAAATTATAGAGCGTCTGGATGTGACAATTTTGTTTAGTTCAATTAATTAACCGGGGGGGTTATTAATAATTTGAGACACAGGATTGCGTAAATTTCATGTTATAGTTTTGGTTCAATTTCTTAGAAGTGTTTTTTTTTTATTTTATTCCTAGAATTTTTTTCGATGTAAATTTCTTTTTAAATTTTATTTGCCGTTAACGAGGTATAGCGCGAAGTAGAGATAAGGTTGTCTTCGCAGAATTGCCGGGCGTACGTGCCGTTTAGCAAGAAGTTGAAAAATCAACGCTTCGCGTGATTGGCGGGCGGGATGTTGAAGAAAGGAGAAGGGCTTTTGGCTTAAATAGAAAATTTTTGAAGAGAGCGGGGCTTTTTGAGTCGTTACAAAGCCAACCGGCGCTTCTTCGGTTACGTTATTTTTGAATTTTGTGGAAGTTTCTTGCGTAGTGGATCCAGGTTTAATTAGAATTTTTGTTTGCCGTTTAAGAAGAATTTTTGAAAAGTTTAAGAAGTTTGTCGCCGTCCTGTTTTTTTTTATTTTGCGGAAACACGGAAGTTTTGAAAATAATTGTGGGAACCCGAAGAGAGAAGACGTCGGTGTTTGAGTGTTTGGGTTCTGTGAAAATTTTTTTGTTGTGATCGTGTACGGATACCTGTTTGTATCAGAGTACGTTACTCGGACAAATTTAAAAGTAGGTAGTAGTTAGTGGTTTGTTTTGTCATGTTTTTTTGTAATGTTTGAGTAATTTGTTTTGTTTTTTGTGTGTCATTTATCTGTTTAAAATTGTAACAATTTGTAAAACAGAAATTTACGCAATTTTTTGTCTGAAATTAAACCAGTCATTGCAATCCAGGTTTTGTTTATTAGAGTCAAAGAGAGGTAATTGTCGGCGTCTCTTACTTTGTTTCAAGTTTATTAAAATCTGGGGGTAAAGTTTCGTATTGGAATTTAAGGATTTGGTTAAGCCACCTATTCATGTCATTGTTGGAATGCTGTAGGGTGGCAGAATCCAGCTGGACCTTGAGATGCGTGTAAAAATTTGGTTTTTTTTAATTACAACTGAGCTAGCTAGAGGTAAATCGTGGGATTCCCAGAAGTGAAGGTTAGGTCTCACAACAGTATATTCAGAAACTTCTTAGTAACGAAGTGCCAAAATTAAAACGTTTCTAGGTATGGGCTATTCAGGAAAGCTGATTGACTTTTTTAACTTGTTACCTTTATGAAAACTATTTGTCTGTTGCAACTTGCTAGTGTGGTGGAAAATGGTTTGTGGCACTTTAACTCGAATTCCATACATTACATATTACCATTAGGTACCTGAAGTTTGCATGCTTGTCTAGTAGTCTACGTTTATTTACAGTTTATCTAACTGTCATAAATATTTAGGCATAATAATAATATTTTAACTAAAGTCTCCAAATTTGCATAATGTTGGATTACGTGCAGCGATTAATTGGAAGGAAAATTTGTCGTTTGGACGTGGAAAGAAAACCGCCACTCCGTACCAATTCGAGTAGTCTTGTGATGAAGGTATTACTAGCATTAGTATCGTTTCAAACTGATCCTTGTTTCTCTAATGGTGCTACGGTCGGTGATATAACTACATACTTGCGGAAAACGTATGTAGTGGACGGAGATTTGCATAGCCAAGTACATACAGCAATAAGAACCGCCGTTACTATGGGATACATTAGCGAGGAACAAAATTGTAAATATGTCGCAATTCCCTTTACAGCAGCCGTTCAGCAAACGTTGCCAAATAGTAGAAAAAGGAAACGTGCCGTTCGAAAAACTCGGCGCATCTTTTCGAGGCAAATTTGCGATGAGGATACCTCAAATTCTGGTGGCAACTCTGACTGTAGCTCAGTTGCATCTGTTTGCAAAGGTAAACGTCGAAGAAGAAAAAGTCAATGTAAAAAACGAAAATTACCGGGTAAGCCAGGAAACCCTTGTGACAGAGACGGTGGTAATTCATCAGACAGTTCTGCTTGCGACCCATATGAATTGCAAGGAAGAAGTCGAATGCGTACAAGAAACTATAAAGCCTAGATCAAGAGGCATTCTATCAAGAGCGGCCAGTGCACGGAATATATTACATATGTTAATGAATAAATAAAATTAATAATAAAGTGGACAAAAAAAGAATGTGATCTTAAATCTTGAAAGTTAAGTTCACAGATTTTGTACCTTTCACATTTACACATTTTTAATACCGCATGATGAATTTACAAACTTGAGACCAAGACATTTTATGTCTCAATACCATGCAACTGCGATATTGCGATGCGGATTGCAGAAGAATACTAATAGTGCAGCGGAGAGAGCCGCGAAATCGTTCAAAAAATTTTTTCGGAGTAGAAAGAATTGGGACCCACACCATTTTGTTCAGAAATGTTTGAACCTTCAGAATCCCGCTTTACGACATTTTCCCGTGGTCCTGACAAAAGTTATAGGCCGCTAAAGTTGAACTTTACTCATTTTCGCGCGCGCGACTAGACCACCGAAAGTATTTATTTTCTCAGCAACTAAGCGATATACATCAATAATTACTTTTGTAAAATGAAAGTACATTTATAGTAGAATCTAAAGCATTCATATTTACCTACATTGTTATGCACAGTTTTTCGGAAAATGACCGTCAACTTCCAAAATTCGTGAAGCAGATGAAAAGTGCGCACTTTGAACTATCATAACTTTTTATTTCACGATATCGATTTCCAATATTCATAGCTCATTCGATGCTCCAAAGCATTGTGATTATTTTATTTTCTATAACATTACCGTGAATTTTTCATAATAAAAAAGTTACGGTCATTTAAGTAAAAACCTACCGACCTCGCCGAGTCGGGAGTCGCGAGTGAGACGGAGAGGGAAGGATAGTCAGCAGCGTTCGCTAAACAAGGAGCGATGCGTAAGAGGTTCTACCTCGGGTTCTACTTTACCATTGTTTAAATAATTTAAACAATGACTTTACTAAGAAATTTCTCTCCGAATACCAAAACTAGCTATTTAGGCCGTTTACAAATGCATTCCGCCGAGTTGCATTGTAAAATCTCAAACAATTCATTAACTCCATGTATCTCAGTTCTTTGGTGAAATATATAGGTACAAATAGGTACCTTTCCCTGTAAATTTTGGGGGTTACTCCACATTAGGTATCTCTTGTGCTGTGCTGTATATTGCAAGATCAGCAGTGACAACGGTATGATTTTGTCCCAAAGATTCAGGCTTGTTTTTTGATTTCACTAGACGATGGTTAGGATGGTATTGTAGCTCGTTGGTGGAGAATTCAAAAACGGCATACATATATTGAATGGTAGATCCCGGAACTTACTTAGGATTATCAGCATGTACTTAGGCTGTTAAAGTCCGTTATCTGGTCGTTATCTAGTGATAGGTAAACGAGGAATTTGGATTTCTTCTGCCGATGTATCTCGCTTTTGAAAAGGGACTGCGTTGAATTTTTTTCGTCTGTTTCCACAGAATATGGCCCACTTATTCTTATTCTGTGACTGTTTCCTCATTGATGTCGAAGTTATTAATGCTCACTGTGATAAAATTATCATTTTTTATTTGACAAATTTTTGTGAAATGTAGGTAGACACCCTTAGCAGAACATGTAATATTGACGTTTACTGTACTTGTTATGCCACTGTCGGAGAACATTTTCTGACCCGAAAGACCAATTTGCAAATAAGTGAAACTTTTGTTTGAAAAATGAACTTAAGAAAAACTGTTCAACAATTTTGTTCCGTATGTACCTACATAACAAACTTCGTGGAATTTTGTCAATTTTCGTTGTCCGGCCAAGAATTGCAGTGGAATTATTTTTTTCGAATTTTCAAAAACTAATTTCAGATTCGTGATTTTTATATTCAAAAACCACTAGATACCAAATTTCGTCGAAATCAACATTTTTTCGCACCCATAATGAGGGGTGTGCCCTTTTGTGTTACGAATTTTGAAAAATTATTTGCAAAACCGGAAAGGGCATACAGCAAAACCTATTCATAGACTTACCACCAGTCTCTGTAACTGTTGCTGAGAAAAAAATTAAAGGAGAAATGGAAACTTTACCACTTTTTTGAGGGTGGCTCCTAAACGAATACATGGGTTTGAGATTTTACAATGCAACTCGGCGGAATGCATTTGTAAACGGCCTAAATAGCTAGTTGTGGTATTCGGAGAGAAATTTCTTAGTAAACTAGAACCTCTTACGCATCGCTCCTTGTTGCGCGAACGCTGCTGACTATCCTTCCTTCTCCGTCTCACTCGCGACTCCCGACTCGGCGAGGTTGGTAGGTTTTTACTTAAATGACCGTAACTTTTTTATTATGAAAAATTCACGGTAATGTTATAGAAAATAAAATAATCACAATGCTCTGGAGCATCGAATGAGCTATGAATATTGGAAATCGATATCGTGAAATAAAAAGTTCTGAGAGTTCAAAGTGGGCACTTTTCATCTGCTACACGAATTTTGGAAGTTGACGGTCATTTTTCGAAAAACTGTGCATAACAAGATAGGTAAATATGAATACTTTAACTTCTGCTATAAATGTACTTTCATTTTACAAAAGGAATTATTGATGTATATCGCTTAGTTGCTGAGAAAATAAATACTTTCGGTGGTCTAGTCGCGCGCGCGAAACTGTGTAAAGATCAACTTTAGCGGCCTATAACTTTTGTCAGGACCACGGGAAAATGTCGTAAAGCGAGATTCTGAAGGTTCAAACATTTCTGAACAAAATGGTGTGGGTCCCAATTCTTTCTACTCCGAAAAAAAAACTACCTTAAATAAGCGAGTTAGCGCAGCCTCTCCGCTGCACTATAATTACTAACTTTTTCTTTGTTCGCGAGCAATTAAATAAAATGTTTCAATTGTTCAGCAATAGAATACGCTATTGGCGGCTCGGGCTATTATATTCGTTATGGATGGTTGGCTGTCCGGCGGATATCTCAACAATTACAATAGCTACAGACTCCAAATTTTCACAAACAGTTTTCTGCTATAGTGTAGGTGTGCAGGCTCCAGTCCAGTCTATTTTGAGTTAGATTAATCCTGAGATCGATAATTTAAGAAAATAATTTCAGTATGGAGAATTAAACAAATACTGTGGTGAGAAAAATCTACGGGAAAACTTCTTTAAAATACTGACCTATAATACCAGACATACGGTTTAATCTTGCATATGCTGATTTACTTCATGTTGAGAATCTCTCAGCTTTGTACCCCCCGTGTATATTGTTTACCACATAGTCAGTAAGAGCGATTGCATATTTTCAGGAGAATTTCAGATACCTATACTGCAAAAATTTGCCACCTACGAAGCTCGTTTAATGCACATTGTCTTAGATCGCCTTTCAACTTTTAACACGTTCATATTATCGAATAGAGTTTGTGGTACGTTTATTTTGTTTTTTTTTTCATACTCGTTCGTGCTTAAATTTGATTAACTGTTGTTGCAGGTATGGTATGGTGTTGCGATGTGCTCATCTCATTTTGGCAAGCTAAAGGATTTGATACTGTGTAATAATTGTGACGTTATTGGCGTTACGGAAACTTGCTTAAGGCAAGTGTAGATGCAATCAATCGATAGAAGGATACAAATTAATAAGAAGCATAAGAAGGGATCGTTGTGAGCAGGTGGTGGAGTCTACTGCTGATTTACAACATTTGTGGATATAAGACTTATTTATTTATTGTAACGGAAATGCTCCAGACATGACGTCGCCTTTGGCACTCTGGAATTTTCTACGCGCGCGATAATGGGATAAGTATGGGACTATTCCAGACTTATCCGGTAAATTACGCGAATGTTCTCGACTTACATTGCTTGCGTGTATAAATGGTTGCGGACCGAACATCGCGGCAGTCTACTACCGAACGAGTACGGACGAAACATCGAGCGCGGAAATATAAATTGCGAAGTGTTTGTGATATAAATATCGATATAAATTGTACGGTTTTTATAGTGTTTTAGTTTTGTTTAATAAATATTGATATAAATCGAACCCGAATTTATAAATCACGTTACATTGGTGTCAGAAGTGGGATTAATTAAATTAATTAAAAGTAAGTTTAAATTAAGTGCTTGTGCTTGTGTATGCCTGTAACAAGATCTGCTGCCGCTAAAATGGAAGAAACGATGCTCAATTTGCTCCAGCAAATCCAAAATGGCCAACAGGTGTTGCAACAAGAAATGAAAAGCACCCAAGAAAATTCTAGAAATATTCAAGAGAAGTTGGAAGAAAATTCTAGAAATTTTGAAGACAAGTTCGAGAAAATGGAAGAAAATTCTAGAAAGATTAATGAAGAAAATTCTAGAAATATTCAAGAGAAGTTGGAAGAAAATTCTAGAAATTTTGAAGAGAAGTTCGAGAACATGGAAGAAAATTCTAGAAAGATTAATGAAGAAAATTCTAGAAATATTCAAGAGAAGTTGGAAGAAAATTCTAGAAATTTTGAAGAGAAGTTCGAGAAAATGGAAGAAAATTCTAGAAAGATTAATGAAGGAAATTCTAGAAATATTCAAGAGAAGTTCGAGAAGTTGGAAGAAAATTCTAGAAAGATTAATGAAGAAAATTCTAGAAATATTCAAGAGAAGTTCGAGAAGTTGGAAGAAAATTCTAGAAAGATTAATGAAGAAAATTATAGAAATATTCAAGAGAAGTTCGAAGAAAATTCTAGAAATTTTGAAGAGAAGTTCGAGAAAATGGAAGAAAATTCTAGAAATATTAAAGAATTCTAGAAAATTCTAGAAGATTAATGAAGAAAATTCTAGAAATATTCAAGAGAAGTTCGAGAAAATGGAAGAAAATTCTAGAAAGATTAATGAAGAAAATTCTAGAAATATTCAAGAGAAGTTCGAGAAGTTGGAAGAAAATTCTAGAAATATTCAAGAGAAGTTCGAGAAGTTGCAAGAAAATTCTAGAAAGATTAATGAAGAAAATTGTAGAAATATTCAAGAGAAGTTCGAGAAGTTGGAAGAAAATTCTAGAAAGATTATCGAAGAAGTCTCTACATCAATTGAAGAAAAAGTTGAAGATAGAATTACGGAAGTTTCCAAAACATTTAAAGCAACATTCGTTGAGATTGAGCACAAGTATGAAGAGCTGCACGAGCAATTCTTGCGACTGACTACGAAAGAGCGTACTAGTAGTGCCCCAGAAACAAATACAAGAGTAGAAGACGATGTTCAGCAAGCCCGAGTAAAGCCACCTACTTTTGATGGTAAGATTCCTTGGACCACGTACGTTCGACAGTTTGAAGCAGCGGCTGCGGCAAATAAATGGACTCTTCAAGACAAAACTACAACCCTGATTCTTGCTCTGAGAGGAGATGCTCTGGATGTGTTGCGGACCATCCCCGAGGATCAACAGAACTTCCAACAAATAGTAGCGCGACTTGAAATGCGATATGGCGATAAACACCTTCAGCAAGTTTACTATGCCCAGGTCAAGAACCGAATGCAGAAACCTGGAGAAAGTTTGCAGGAACTTGAAGCGGACATCGCTAGACTGATTCGATTGGCATACCCTACGGCACCGGAGAGCTTTCTTGATCAACTGGCTGTACAAACATTTATCGATGCCGTTCGTGATGGAGATGCCCAGCCGGCTTTGAGACTGGCTAGGCACGACAAAATTGAGAAAGCTTTGGCCCATGCGTTAGAATTTGAAGCCGCCAAGAAAGCTAGTCATGGAAGTGCGCAAGTACGTATGGTGGAACCTCGCAGTGACAGCCGGGTAAGAACAATCGAAGAGGAAGGTGGCTCTGAAAGTTTTGAAGAAAAGCTCAGTAAAGAAGTGGAAGAAAAGGTCAGTAAAGTAATGGAAGAAAAGATCAATAAAGCAATACAGTCACTGGCAAAGAAACGTGAACCACGGCGAGATTGGACACGTTCGCCGCAACTGCCAAAAACCATTGCAGCAGTCGGAAAACTAAGAAAGGTCTCATCTTCGACCGTGCAGTTAAAAACAGCAACTGGTGAAAGAATAAAAACGCACGGAGAAATACAAATGTCTGTCACCATCGGAAAGACCACCATCGATCACCAGGTGCTAATTGCTGATATTTCTGATAAATTCATCTTGGGGATGGATCTTCTTAAGAAACTCGGAGCTGTGTTAGACGTGAAAAAGGGCGTGTTAAAGGTCGGCGATGAAGAACTCCCTTTCCATGAGGACAAAGAAGATGTCATCCGCCTGTTAACCACTCATGACGTCATTATACCCGGACTTAGTGAAAAAATTATAATGACCACTTTAGATGGATATTGTCGCCAGGGAAGCCTACGGATAGTCGAAGCACTAAACCAAAAGGAATTTCTAGTGGCTAGGGCTCTGGTAAAAGTTCAAAATGGCGTTCCGATTCGAATTATGAATTTGAAAGATAGTCCTGTTAAGCTAAGCAAACGAACTGCAGTTGGACAGTGTGTGCCCATCTCGGCTATTCGCTTTGTGAAATCGGAAAATCTATCTAAAGGAAAGTATCCAAGAGAGCTGATAGATATGGTCATTAAAAACACTCCAGATTTGGACAATAGACAACGACAAAAGGTGAAAAATATGCTTGTGGAATTCCGAGATGTGTTCGCGGTAAACGACCAGGACAAGGGCAAGACAAGCATAGTCACCCATAAAATAAATACTGGCAATTCCCAACCGATTAGACAACAGCCAAGGCGACTCCCCTTGGCTAAACGAGACGAAGCTGAGGAGATTATCAGAGACATGAGAAAACAAGGTGTCATCGAGCCATCGAATAGTCCTTGGTCATCACCGATAGTGCTTGTAAAGAAGAAGGATGGCTCCACAAGATTTTGCGTTGACTACCGTCTGTTAAATTCGGTCACCAAGAAAGATAGCTATCCACTGCCGAGAATAGACGACACCTTGGACACTTTATCTGGAGCCCAATGGTTTTCCACACTCGACCTAAAGAGTGGTTATTGGCAAGTGGGGATGGAATCGACAGACCGAGAGAAGACCGCGTTTTCTATAGGCTCTGGACTTTGGCAATTCACAGTAATGCCATTCGGATTGTGTAATGCCCCCGCGACGTTTGAGAGACTTATGGAAGCAGTTCTAAGGGGACTAACGTGGCAGACATGTCTGGTATATTTGGATGATGTAATTGTCGTAGGAAAAACTTTTGAAGAACACCTAAAAAACCTGAGAGAGGTGTTTGGACGATTACGAGAGGCCAATTTAAAACTAAGTCCCAAGAAATGCTTTATGTTCCAAAAAGAAGTTAAATATTTGGGGCACATCGTATCTCGTGATGGTGTTACAGCTGACCCAGAGAAGATTATAGCGATTCAAGAGTGGCCGATTCCTGAGAACGAGCACGAGATTCGAAGTTTCCTCGGTTTATGCACCTATTATAGACGATTCGTGAAAGGATTTGCCAACATTGCCAAACCATTAATAAAGTTGACAGAAGAGGGCAATGAGTACGAATGGAGTGAAGACTGTCAAAGGGCTTTCGAACATCTCCGGGAAGCTCTTACTAGCGCACCTATCCTTGGCTACCCCAGAAATGAGGGAAAGTTTGTGCTAGATACCGATGCCAGTAACACCGCCATTGGAGCTGTTCTCTCTCAATTGCAAGACGGACAGGAAAGAGTCATTGCCTATTTCAGTAAAGTACTGTCGAAACCCGAGAGGAATTATTGTGTGACTAGGCGAGAGCTCCTGGGTGTGGTAAAGGCATGCGAACATTTCCATAAGTACCTTTACGGCCGCAAGTTCCTGATAAGGACAGACAATGCAGCGCTAAAGTGGCTCTTGCAGTTCCGAAACCCAGAAGGACAGGTGGCAAGATGGTTAGAACGTCTTCAGGAATATGACTACGACATTGAACACAGGGCTGGAAAAGTTCACAATAATGCAGACGCTTTGTCAAGAAGACCGTGCAAGGACAACTGCACACATTGTTCTAAAATAGAAGACAAGATTGGCCATCTGCGGCGAGCAACTGTAGAGAGTGAGGAATGGAAGCCAAGCGAAATCAAAACGGCCCAAGTATAAAAACTGTTCTGAATTGGATGCGCCATGGACAAAGACCAGGCTGGCAGGACATTAGTGCCACAAGTCCTGAAGTAAAGAGTTATTGGGGCCAATGGAATAGCTTGACTCTGAAAGACAACCTGTTGTATAGGACCCTTGAAAGTGAAGATGGCAATGAATCGACGCTGCAATTAGTAGTACCTAGAAGCAAAGTGTCGGAAGTATTGCGAAAATTGCATGACGGCGCTTCCGGAGGACACTTTGGTATTACGAAAACGTTGCAAAGGGTACGTGAGCGATTCTATTGGGTCAACCGTAAAGAAGATGTCCGGCGATGGTGTCAAAAATGCGAGTTATGTGCTACTGGAAACGGACCAGTTTCCAAGAAGAAGGCACGCATGAGGCAGTATAACGTTGGTAGTCCGATGGAACGAGTTGCTATCGATATCGCAGGACCGTTTCCCGAGACAGATGGCGGAAATAAATATATCCTAGTCGCTATGGATTATTTCACAAAGTGGACTGAAGCTTACGCTATTCCAAACCAAGAGGCAGCAACAGTTGCAGAAGTGTTGGTAAAGGAGTTCTTTACACGTTTTGGTGTTTCTATAGAAATCCATTCAGACCAAGGAAGGAACTTTGAATCGGCTTTGTTCCAAGATGTTTGTCGATTGGTAGGAGCCAATAAAACAAGAACAACACCTTTGCATCCTCAGTCAGATGGAATGGTGGAGAGAATGAATCGAACGATGGGTAAATATCTTTCAAAAGTCGTGGCAGAACATCAGAAAAATTGGGACCAGTACCTCCACCTGTTCCTTATGGCATATCGATCAGCCGTCAACGAGGCCACGGGTCAGACTCCTGCCTGCCTTATGTTGGGTCGTGAACTACGCCTTCCATGTGATCTCGAGTTTGGGCGTAAACCCCATGAAGAATATGTCGCAGGTGAAAATTATGTTGACCAATTAAAGGCGAAGATGAACGATATTCACGACTTGGCTAGAAGTCATATTCAGATTGCCAGCGATCGCATGAAAAATCAATACAACCTCCGCTCGGCCAATGAAACTTTTGAAGCTGGAGATCTGGTATGGCTGCACAATCCACAGAGACGAAGAGGTCTTTCTCCCAAGCTACAAAGACAATGGGAAGGTCCGTATGAGGTGATCAAGAAAATAAATGACGTGATATATCGTATCAGAATGAACCACCGGAAACCGAAAGTTGTCCACATTAATCGACTCGCACGATATGCCGGATCCAACAAAAACGAAGAAGTTAGAGGTATTCGAGAAGAGGAACGCAGCTTTGGGATCGAGTCAAACTTTAACGATTTTATGTCAAATTACGCCCAGCGGAAGAAAGCTCGATTTGGCGTTACTCAGGAAATTTGTCAAAATATTTTTGAGCTTCCGGTTAACGTTTCCATCGCCCATTGTGTCGCCGAAGACCTTCGCATGAGTAGAGGTATAGCTTCCGTATTCCGGAAAAGATTTGGAAGAATCGACGAGTTGTTAAAGCAAAGACCACGAGTGGGTGAAGTACTGCGCTTGGAAGATAGTCAACGCTCTTTGTTCTACTTGGTTTCAAAGAAAACGTCAGAAGGCAAACCCACCTATGAAAACCTCTGGTCTGCTTTAAAAAGCTTAAGGAAACTCATGGCATACTATGACATAAATAGCTTGGCGATCCCGAAGATTGGATGTGGTTTAGATGGGTTGGACTGGAAGATAGTGCGAACCATGATCGAAGTGATTTTTAGAAACACTAGCGTTCGAATTACAGTATGCTGCTTCAACCCACAGGGGACGACCCTCCGCAAAACTGTGGACTGTTACTTTTTCAAGAAAGGTGTTTGTCGAGCAGGCTCTGACTGCAGATTCCGACACGAGGCATTAAAAAGTAATACTAACGCAGTTTCTGAACGAGACGTCCAGAATTAAGAAGGGGGCAGTGTAACGGAAATGCTCCAGACATGACGTCGCCTTTGGTACTCTGGAATTTTCTACGCGCGCGATAATGGGATAAGTATGGGACTATTCCAGACTTATCCGGTAAATTACGCGAATGTTCTTGACTTACATTGCTTGCGTGTATAAATGGTTGCGGACCGAACATCGCGGCAGTCTACTACCGAACGAGTACGGACGAAACATCGAGCGCGGAAATATAAATTGCGAAGTGTTTGTGATATAAATATCGATATAAATTTACGGTTTTTATAGTGTTTTAGTTTTGTTTAATAAATATTGATATAAATCGAACCCGAATTTATAAATCACGTTACATTATTTATTTTATCTATCTTTAGTAAGCGTACATATGATGTAGGTGTTTTGTATAACCCTCCCAAGTTATATTACCCGGACTTTTTGAATGAAGTAAATTCTTTTATTTGGCGCTCTAAACATAAATCTCCTCCAGCCAAACAACGTGCGGATTATTATGCACTACAGTTAGATGTATTGCCATTGTACACTTGATAAATGAGTCAACTTGTAGGTACACTATCACTCATATTAATCATGATACTACAAACTACAGCTGGTATGTAGTATCATGCCCATCACTGAACACTCTGTTGTCTGGAGTGCTTTATTATTCTCACTGCTGAAGTTGCTGATTATGACCTGTATAGTGTGGTGTTCCGTAATTCAGATTTCAGTTCAGAACGGTTCGTATAGGGATTTTAAAAATCTTGATCCTGCATACCTTTCTATAAACACTTATGTTCCATACCGAGGAGACTGCCCACAGTACATTGCAAGTACCATCTAATGCAGATCATGTTACTATGCTCATTGATAGCCTCGTACTGGCGAACGAGAGGCCAATAGTCCAGCGGTTGATTCATTCCGCTTTGAATAAAATTAGGAAGAAGTCTAATTAAATGGGAATGTGTGGTTCCGTGACAATCGTAGGAGAAGCGAGGTATAGCTCTCCCACTTATAACAAATATTATGATCCATCTGCACCCATTATTTCAATGCTGTATTCTTTTGTTGGTACCTACATATAATAGTCGCGCGCACTTTAAATGAAAATGCTGCCAATTGGGATACACAAAATTCTATAGAACAAAAATTGGAGGCAATTAAATGCCCTACAAAAAAATCGGGCGACGGCATATGTCTATCTTTAATCGTTAAGCCATATCAACCATTTAAAGTTGCGCATCTTGATCGCGTTGGTATTAATAGTATCTTTGAAGACTTATGATAAATTAAGGGATGATGATATACCGGGTGGCGTATTGGCATTCTGTACTATTATTCAGAGCAGCCCTGGTCTGATTCGCAGTATACTACGGCTTCACGTTATGCGTAAATTGATAATACATTATATACTGCGATTCAGAGCACCGATATGGTTTAGTGTTTGTTTTATTACTAAAATCAGCTAACCACTTGTCGCACCAAACACTGTTAATATCTTCACCCGTTTTTTAAGTCGAAGTTTCGCTTTAAATCCATGTTCTACTCGTTCCAAAAGTAAAGGCATTTATTTTCATATAAGAAGATTAATAATTTGACTTGTGATGGTGAATTAACAAAGTAAAAGAAATGTTATAATTACCTACGTCTGCGCGCTGATTGTAACATAACCTACGCCTTGCGTAAGTAAACAAGATATCCTAACCTTAGGTACAGTGCGATCAATATTGAGTTGCTGCGCCGCTTCAATAAATTATGACGTTAGTAATCACTTGCCGCAACAGGCCTGATGCACCAATACTAAAACATAACCTTAAAGTAAACTTTTGACGTTTAACCATATTTAACCTAAATCAACGATTTAACCACCTTGTAAGTTTCCAAATTATGTGGAACTACACGAATAACGAATTACTACAAAAATTGAAACGATTTTATTTCTTTTACAACTCGTTAATATCGAAGTAATTGGGTAAATTACATGCACACTATAACAACTGTTCGAAGTGCTCGCCACCATTATTAAGACAGGGATTCACTCTTTTCTTCATGTTTTCGAAGCCGGCATGTAAGTGCTGTTGCGTAATGTTTCAAACGGCAGCTTCTATACCTGCTCGGAATTCGGCAATGGTGTGTAAACGATTTCGAATACGTTGCCATCTCGTAAATTTGCATGAAATAATTTAGACGGCTTTGCAGGTCTGGACGATGAGTTCTTGTAACACGGTTACTTTAAAGGATAGAAGTACAATTTTCTCCAGGCAATAGCGTCACACGTTCCGTATGAGATGCCCGTTAGTGGGACAAATTGTCGCAGCTGCTTTTTCCGACTTTGCTCAAGACGAGCAAGAGCATCTTTTACAACCTCCTTATTAGCAATCACTAAGCGGCCAGGTGACTTCCCAGAAGCAAGACGTCCTGTATGTTAAACCGCTCAAGTATTTCGGCGTATATTGTTGTAATCCTCGTACATGGTTGACAATCGATTATCGAAACTCCTGTATACACAAACGTATCGAGTACTCCCAAACTCCACTTTCGTCTTTAGTCCCATTACGGAAACAGGACAGCAAACGCATCTTATTCTCTTCTAAAGTAAAAGGCTTGTCGGAGTAAACCTATTGCCTATTACACGCTACAACTAAAAAAACGTTTGTTTGTAATTTACAAGTAATTTACCCACCTTGTAAATATTCGAAAGAAACTGGTAGTCTTGAAAAAAGCCGTTTTGAAAGGGACGAAAGTATTCGAATAAGAATCACAAATCATGGTTTTGGTTTGTAAAATTATAGGTTATGTTTTGTATTGGTACACATATACCTGGTTGCGGCAAATGATTACTAATGTGATATTTTATAAGAGCGGCGCAACATATGATTATTGATCTCCCTGTATTAATTATTACATTATATTTCAGATGGGATACTGGCAATTCGTGTTAATCTCAGATACGTATTGAATTTGAAGCTTTAGAACAGGAAAAAACAGTGTAGTGACATTTTGTTTAACCCAATGTCCTATAATTATATGCGTATGTAAAAATGATAATATTTTAAGCAAGTGTATATCAGTATATGTATAAACAAACACATTTTTAATTTCACAACAATTGTATATTAGCAATTAAACACTTCGCAAATGACCAGAAGTTTTTAAAGAAACCGTTCTTGATGTATTTATCGTAAAAACGTAAAAATAGGGATTAACCAGGTACACGTCAAATGTCAAATGACAGACAAAAAATTAATGCAAATGCAAGATGTACGTTTTAGACCGGCAATATGAATTGCACAAGCAAAGCAGACTCATGTTGCGAATTGTCATCCTTTTCTAATAAGCTGCAGTATGTGTCAGACTGTAAGAGACAGCGTGAACAGTAAGTTAATTATTACGATATACATCGATGAGTCATACCCAAGTATAGACGGCGCAGACAATATCAATTTGCGCATATCGTGAGTATACTGCGAATTAGACCAGAGCTGCTCTGAATAATAGTACAGAATGCCAATACGCTACCGGGGTGGTGCACGATAAGTAGGAACATAGGGATTTAACATGGGAAATTAGTTTTATACAATATCCTACCCTCCTGTACATTTTACAGAAAAAGAGTTTAAAGTTGTTCAGAATTAAAATGTGCATACAAAACTCTTTTTACATGCTTTATATTAAGCTTTTGGTATACCCGAAAATTGAAATTAGTATAGGTATTAAAGTGCAAGTGTCATTTGACGAAGATTGTCACACGAGGTAGTTTGCGGCAAAAGCCGAGTGCGACAAGTAAACAAATGACACGTGTGCTTTATACTATTTTTTCTATTTCGAAATAATAAATTATACAAATTATAAATATTGCCTTTAGGCGTTGTTAGGTAATTTTAAACTAAACCTCTCGCCAGGAAAGATTGCCGGTCATAGAACACTTGATCCCGGTCTACAATCTATGTTTTTCTAAAGATGTGAGCGACTTCCGGGATAGTATCGTGTCAATGTTGAACAAAAAGACTTTTCGTTCAACATTGGCACGATCCTATTCCGGAAGTCGCTCGTATCTTAAGAAAAACAAAGATTGTAAATCGACACAAGGTGTGCTGTGACCGGCAATCTTTCCTGGAGAGAGTTATAATTTAGTGTATGTTGGTAATAGACAACAGTTCATTTATTTTCACGTTGGCTAACCTGCTTCCTGTATTTTCAAACTTCAAACTTTTAATTACTTGGTCATAATTCCATTTTGCGGCAGTTATGATGAATACGGATCACAAACACCAAACACGTCTCTTGTACCCCACCAGAGATCCAAGAGATTGCCAATGAAGCGACATTAAATTTACTGCCTGTAAAATCGAAAGTAAAGTACGAGGGGTACAACATTTTAGAAAACTGGCTGGCCGAGAAGGGAGTTCAAAAAGTAAGCGAGAATGTACTGCTGGCATATTTTACTACGCTAAGTAAAAATAAAAAAGTTCTACTCTTTGGAGTATATATTCAAAATTAATCGGAATTAATACAATCGGTCAAGTCCCTCGAACAATTGCGACATTTTTAAATCTTCCTAATCCAGAATTATTCACCTGTCATTGCTTTAGAAGATCTTCTGCTTCGCATTTGGCGCATCAAGGTGGTGATTTGATTACTGTCAAACAACACGGAGGCTGGAGATCGTCAGCTGTAGCCGAAGGCTATATTGAGCAGTCTCAAAAGAAAAAGTTGGTTGTAGCGGAAATGCTCAGTAATTCACAACCTTCGACTTCGACTTTACAAGGTCCGCCACTGCAAAAAACTATGATCAGTAATATAACTACGGAAATAGACCATTTATCAGTACATGCAGCCGAGAATAGTGTTGTTACGATTAAGGTGTACAATAATAATTGTACTATCACTGAATAGTACATTATATATCAAGGTAGAGAAGTCCACTATTATTGCCTGAGCACCAAGATTACATCTCGAGGCGCTTGCGCCGAGGGGTGTAAGGTGCGAAGGCAATAATAGACTTCTCTACCGTGGTATATATACTATTTTTTTCACTACTAGCACTTGAAATCCTCTAAATTAACATATTATATTGATAAGAGAGTTAACGGTTGGACAGAATTGTTTGTTTCTTAGTTTAACATGTCAATCAAGTACGTGGAAGTACAAGTCAAACAGGCCGTATTTTGTTCTGTCATTGAGATTTTTCAAAGAGTAATTTCGTTCGAATTTTTTCAAATGTGATAATTTTAGGTATGTAATTTCTCTGGAAATTGCGAATGGTGGCAATTATTCGTTTTAGAGAACTTGTCTAAACGTTCATTGAGCGAAATTTCGGGTTGTGTTTTCTAAAAGTGACAGCGTGACAGTTCTCATTATTGACTACTAGTTAATAATTAGTTATTTGTTTCATTAGTACAAAAAATGTCAGTTTTCGGGACGAGGAAGATAGTTGCTGGACGACGCGTTAGCGGTGTCCAGCAACCTTCCGAGTCCCGAAAACGCATTTTTTTGTACGAATAAAACAAAATTTTTTCTCCAACCCCCTTTACTTTAAATTATATTCGAATTTAGATTCAGTTCACAGTTTCACTACTAGTTTGAGAACTTCTGCTTTCTTGTCCTCACCTGTCATGCCACCCATTCGTTCTTAGTTCTTACTTCTCACCTCTCGCGACTTTGTATGGATCAAATCTAAAGTAGCATGTTCTGCCGTTTCTATAATTTCTGGCGGAGTGCAATAATCCATGTCGCTATCAGTTTCAGTCATTTCTATTGTAGGTATACAAAATTAATATTGTTATATTTTGTTTTGAAATAAAAAAAAACTTACCATACAGTTTTTTAATTGAAATTAATTGCGATTAACTTTTTCAAATTTTGAATTCAAAATGACAGATAATAGTGCAATGGGTCTGAAGTAGATGGCGTTACGCGCGACGGCGGGTTGTATACGTATTAAAATTACGTTCACCGAATATGTAAATTACGTTACACATGGTTTAAATAAAAATAGGGAGCGTAAATCATTTTCAATACATGTACATACGTAGAGATAACAGCATTATTTGCATTGAATATACAAAAATATTTCATATGTATGTATAGAAATATCTTACAACCTGCAATGTAAAACGATGTCAATGTGACATATCTCCGCGATTGTAATTTTTTAATTGGCCAACTTTCAAGGTCAATTTCTTTTTGGTACTAGGACCAAAAGTATCCACTTTTTGTACAGTTGCCATAGTGATAGCGATTAATCCTGAAAACGCCAATTTTACGTACCGAACACAAAATAGCGTCTTATTCAGGTGGTTGGAGAAAAAATACATTTTAACATTTCTGTTATTAGTATATGGATAGCATTCATAAAACAACAAACGTCATGGCTATTGCTACAAATAACGAAATGTTGAAATTTATTTTTAAATTTGCAGGTACACCAAAAGCTTAATAATGTGATGCACATGCGGCGGACACCATCCGTTTATGTTGGAATTAAATTCGTTAAAATGCCTACAATACATTTTTCTGAAAGCGCCACTGAAAGCTTTAAGGTGGGTTTATAGCTATCCGTTTGTACGTTTCCGTCGTCCGGCGAACGTAGTTTGGGTTAAAGGTGGGTTTGTAGCTATCCGTTTCATTTGTTTACAACGGAAGACCATAACCCTACATATTTTATTTGAATAATAACCTCGTTAAATACCTATGTATCCTAATTGCACTTTACTACCAAGTGTCTACATTCAAAAAAGAAGAAATCGGTTTGCTTTAATTATATTAAATAGGTACACAAACACAGTAACAACCTAACCTCAAAGTTCTAGTTGCCGTATGAAAAGTTCAACTTGAACCAACTTTTTCGGTGCAAACGAACGACGTACGATTTAAAAATTTACTGTCTCCTGATTGGTTAACGGACCGACGGAAACGTGCAAACGGATAGTTATAAAACCACCTTTACTGTCTCATTCCATCCAATATAATGAATATATTGTGCCTTATTGTTATTTCAAACCTTGTATTCATGCTCGTAATCAAACTATACACATTGCAACTTTAAGCGCGCACAGCTTCGCGCCGCGCCAAGTTTTCCGACAGATTCGAAAATATCAACACGAGCCAAGTTGCAACAAAGTGCTGCTCGTCTGGTCCCCTTACGTTTGAACTTTGCATGAATTCATGTTGAGCAAGCCAAAGCTCGAAGCGAAGTGCGTACGTGAAGGGTTGCCTTTACTCTGCAGTCTGCAGTGCAGACTATTCCTATCCTGATAATAGAATATCATTTTATGTGGAACAGGAGAAATATTATTTTTCATGGCGCGCCTGTGAACAAGACAAGCCATAAAAAGTTACTTCTCCTCCAATTAAAATATGCTATTTTTAGCGCATTTTTGCAAATTTATTTGTAAAATCGTAAAATTGTATCTCACTTTGGTCGGCTGGCTGGCAGCAAACGCGGGCTTATAGAAAAATGACCGGGATCGTGTAATCAACAACTTTAGGGAAGAGGCTACATGATGTGGGGTCGGTGACATCTGGGCGCCATCCCCGAGCAACTAACGTGGTGATTTTTCAGGTTTTTTCCCTGTTTTTTTCCTATCTTCTTCTACAGTTTTGATTTGATTTTTTCAAATTGGTGTCGTCGGATCTTTTAAACGCGCACAACTCCTGCGTAACGGAATTTTGTTTTTTTTCCTAGTGGCGAAATAAATCACCTTTTGCCAGGCGCGCGTCTCTCTAGCTACCGCTGCGAATTTTGTCACGCGGTTTGAAGTTTCTCGCGATCTCTCTTTCAGATGTCGCCAATAGGAGCTCGAACTATGAGAAATGTCCCAAAAATGGAGTACCGGACGTCGGAAGGAAGACAAAGATAATGTGGTAGTTTTTCTTCAAAATTCCGCAAATTTACCCAAAACATTTATTTTAATGATATAGGCTTTTAAGGGATATGATTAGAGTTAGTTAAATTAAACGCCATTTTCAAGTAGATAAGTTTGTTTTCCTTTTCATGATTAGTAAGATAATGTCTGAAGAAAAATGTTAAAAAAGTTAGTTAAAGATAAATACTTATACTCCAATTATTTCCCTGTAGTATTTACATAAATGTGAAAACGGAGAAAAAATATTTACAATCAGATTAGTGCTACGTTTGCCTGTCCATCTCATTGTCATTGATTTTCTGTGTACACTTACCATTCGGTACCTATTTTTTTGCGTTGTAACGCATTCCTCCTGTGAACAATGTGTTGAAACGGTATTGAAAGCTTGTCTCCATTGGCAAACAAAAACACCTTCTTCACTTACCCGGTAATGGAAATGCGTAAGTAAGGAGCTTTTTTATGTCACACGTTCACAATCAAACGTTACAAACTCAGCTATTCACCGATTGTGAAAGCTCTTAGCTGAAAAAGGGTCGGGATATTAGGAAAATTGACAGCAAACGCTTTTACCAAAGAACCTATCAAGCAGAGCATATAAATAAACAATGTAAAACAAACTGTCAGTCGCTGTAATATTATAATTAATGCGTAGGGAGATGTTTCGGGTTTGTACATTTCTAATTTAACAGATATTGATTAATTACTGACAGTATCCCTCATAAAGTTAATAGAATCGGAATTTGAGAGCTGCCAATGTCATTAACAATGAAATGCTGTATCATCATTATTAGTATTATAGGAAGCACTCCATTTCCTTTTGAATCAATACTCCATCAGCTAGAATAAAGTCCAAATTATTCTAGCGGTCGAAGTTCAACGTACCTTAAACTTCAGAGGCTTCGGAAAGTATGTTCAAAAACTTCATCTTTGAGCACGTGATCACCGCGCATTTGAAATAATAAAACGCGCTAAAAAATTTTATAGTTTGCAGGACTGTGAAACCCTTCAATTCCACTAATCAGTATAGGTACCTATATAAAAATGTAACATTAATCACAGCCATAAATATTTCGTGTTCACAGGGTTTTACGACAAAAAGTAAAAGCCTAAATGCTATAAAGATGAGTGCCTCAATCGTTCTAAAGATAAGCTGCAGATTTAATAAATAGTTGTTACTGTCCTGTTATAATCGATCAATGGCGACGGCGTGTTGAGGATTCTAAAAAAATAAAGCTCTTATTTCCCGTAGTGTTACCGTTAGTCAATCGTTAACGCCAAAGACAAATGGGTTCTATGATAAAGCCGCACATGAAAGTGAGATTTTGGAAAGCTATTACATAATTAAGTGCCTTGTTAATCTCGTCGGTGCGTTTCTCTTTACGGCGTACCTACCTTGCATTTGAATTAGGATGCAGGAACGCAAGCCGCACAGTGTACTTATACTATAAGTATTAACAGTACCTATCTATTGAGACATGGTTAAAAATTAATATGCACCACTCGTGATCCTCGAGCAGGGGGATTTCCAAAACTCGAAAAAGAATTGAAAATTTACTTCCTTTCCTACAATGTGGCGCAGTAACTTTTCCACATAATCACTCACTCGAGTTGAGGTGCTTCTAACGGTGAACCCAACTTCAGGCACCGTTCATGAATAATTTCCTTTAATTTCGTATCTATTCCTTTAAAGGGTTTTTAATTAATTATTATCCCCTTTCGGTATCACTTAAACTTCATTTCGAAAGCTAACTGACTGAGACGTCGCATTCCTCATTCGTGGTGTCATAGTTTGACAACAATTAATATTGTTGTGTAAACTACGTCAGGCGGACGTGTAAAGGTGGGTTCATAGCTCTCCGTTCATACGTTTCCGTTTGTCCGTTAGCCAATCAGAACACAGTAAATTTTTAAACCGTACGTCGTCCATTTACAACGGAAAAGTTGGTTGAAGTTGAACATTTACGTTTCCGTTGGTTCGTTTTTTAACGAGAGTAAGGTTATGTTTGTTAATTGTTGACGTTTAAGAGCAAATTTAACAGTGTTCGCCTATTACGTTCTTTGAGGTGATAATCTGATAGTAGTTTCTACGTACTGAAGATCACGGTGGGTACAGTACAAAATAAAATTTAGGTTATGGTTATACCTTGTAAACGTACGATATGGACGGATTGCTATGAATATTAACAAATTGCACTATCCGTTTGACGGATTAACGCAACGGATGAACGGAGAGCTATGAACCCACCTTTATTTGGCATCGGCACCTGCACTAATATATTGTACTGTCTGTCTAATTTCAATCAATTCAATTTTCATTGACGGTACATGTGGTCATAAATTGGGATTAAATGCAAATATCGGTCTTATTAGTTTATTTCGAGGTCAATTTTGTTTTGTATCAGCATTATTTTTTGGTAAATTGTAGGAAGATATGTGAATAGTTGACTTGAGGAAGGTAAGAAGTCGGACGAGCAGGTACGTACGATTTTACCCATGCACTCCAGATTTCGTTGTCCGATGGTCCCAACTGATTTAATAAAAAATAAATTAATAAACACGTGCAAATCGGATGACAAAAACGGCAGTTTGTGGAACTGTCAACGTAACATGTGTTGCCAACTTCAAACCACTAATATTCTAATATTTCCTATAGTTTCGGATAACTATTTTTAATTAAATTAAAGCACTAAAATTGAAAAAAAATAGTATGAAAAACAGGTGTTACAATGCTTTATTTAATACTCCTATCATGTCGCGTTACAATAGGTCGACCTGTGTAACACTTGTTTTTCAATATAATATGTCACTATGTAATTGAGCGAAAGCCTGTTGAGGGCCCAGAACGAGAGAGGACAATAAATAAACAAACAAACAAATAAATAAATAAATAAATAGAGTGTGAAAAAAGCAATTACATTTTGCTTTTAGGCGTTTTGAAATCATCTTCAGGGCTAAATAATGGAGTGAGAGTCCCCTTTATTTTGATAAGGAGTGCTTCTGTGTTCGTCATACCTAGAGTTACACAGGAATATACAGGGTGAGTTTTTTTTCATTTTAAGCATTGGGATCTCGGAAACCATAAGACATACGGATTCGGTTAAATGAAGAAAGAGTTGTCGTTTTAAGAGCTTATTTAAGATATGCTTTTGTTTTTTGAAAATAATCCACAGTTTACTAGATATGCGCGAAAAACAGATTTATTTATTTAATTAAGAGAACCAAAATGTTTCCCATGGCAAAATCAGTTTTAACTACTCTTAATAATACAAACAGTTCTGTATCATGTTTATTTGTCAAAGTAAGTACAATGAACTTTATATCACTGCAAACAGAAAAAAGGCACTTTTTAAAAATGTCACAGCCAACTATGATTACCATTTAAAAAAATGTAAGTTTACGTTTAGTTATAACTCGAAAATTATAAATGAAGAATAAATATTAATAAATGTATCTTATTAAGCGGAAAAAAATCTACAATTTTTGTTCTTTGCATATTTTTGTATTTCTAATACTAACAATTGTACACATTTAAAAGAAAAGTCACTAAATCTGTTTTTCGTTCATATCTAGTAAACTGTGGATTTTTTTCAAAAAACAAAAGCATATCTTGAATAAGCTCTTAAAACGACAACTCTTTCCTCATTTAACCGAATCTCTATGTCTTACGGTTTCCGAGATCCTAATGCTTAAAATGAAAAAAAAAACTCACCCTGTATAGAGATAGATATAATTGCAAACTAACCTAATTTTTACCGCACTTTTGAACGAAGTTAGGGCGCTATTACAGCCACTTTATTGTTAATGCGTAGTTAATATCTTAGAAGAATATCTTCATAAAATGAAAAATTCACGCTGCGCATGTACATATTTGAGTTTAAGCATGGGCGCTACGTATCTGTTTATTAGAACCAGTTATAATTAAAATTTCAAAAAATGTTAGTATGCGGGATATGTTTGACAAGCATAATTGGTTAAAATTTTAAAGAAATAAGAAAGTAAAATTTAAAAAATAAATCGTCAAGATTCTAGGCTCAGGTGCCAGAGCTATTCTATTATGCTAAAGAATTAAAAAAGAACTAACTCAATATATTGAAAGTAGTTGAAGTAGTTGGGCAACGGGCAGACAGACGGACGGACGGACAGAGAAAATGGCTGCAATTATCCAACTTCGTTGGAACATGAAGTTTTCGCATTTTTACCACGGTGTAACAGTATTACTATACAGGTTAATTAAAGTTCATTTTTACGTAATAGAAAATATCCAGTCTAAATATAATTGACTCCCCCGTGTGGGATGTGGATGAATGAGATTTATGCATAAAAGGAAAATTGTTTATTTCAGTTCATTGTAGCCGAATGTACATTTTAAATATAGCCGCTATGAAGCAGAAAGGAAATTAAACATCAGTAATAATCGCGACGTAAATAGATTGCGTTCGCCGTATGTAAATAATGTAAATTAGGGTAAAAAAAACTGCATAGAAATGACGAGTAATAACGCTAAGGTCAAAGCCCGAGTCATTGTCAATAATTAATTTAGAGCTAGTAGAACGAGTTGAATGCGTTATGCGTCTGTTCCCTACCGCTGCCAAACTATCAAAAGCTTAATTCACGAACGTTCAAGCTATATATATACATGTGCGAGTTTGCGCGATGAAGCGAATTGAGGTCACAGGATACAAACTACCTACGAGAGTATAAATACCAAGCACAAAATTTCAAAAGGGGGTTGCTCGCCGCCTTTTCACGGAGCAACCTTTATAACAGTCGCGCCCGCAAATTATAAGCGCAGAGGTTCATAATAGAGCATTAAGGCGACCTTTTCATCTCCATCGAACCAGCGTAGAAGAAGGCGAAGACGATTCTTCACGGCGCAACGGAGAAAATTGGAAAATTGCGAGATTACCGAAGACGAGTATTCTCTGTTACCGGGCGGGGTAACGTAAGTGGCAAACGGAGGTTGAAAACGTATATTACACAATATTTACAAATAATACAGAGGATATAATGTACATATATAAGATCGCTTCTGGCACGTGGGATGGCGCCGGACTTGACTACGGTCAAGCCGGGAAGTGATGGCGTGCGGAGACGGTACTTGAGCCCAAGCGACCAGCCTCAGTCGCTTGTATAGGGTAAGGTAGGCTTGCCCAGACACAAGTGAAGTTCCCCTGTCGGTGCGCTGCTTATAAACGATTTCCGGTAGAGGCGTCTGGCGACGCGGCCAATAGGGCGCTAGTGGATGGTGGGGTGGAAGTTGCAACCCCTCTCCTAGTCGTCGTAACAGTATCCCCCCCCTGTAAAGGGGTTGCGACGGCGGGGTGCAGGCGCTGTAGCAAACGGCGGTGACGGGGTTGTCGTTGGTTCCGTGGTGGCGTCGGTGAAATGATTCTTGGCGGAAGTTCCGGTACTGGTGCCGGGGTGGGTTGGTTGGGTGCAGGGCGTAGATCGTGTACGTGCACCTTTACCAGTTCGTTTCCTCGCCTTATCCAGTACGCGTTTGTGCCCGCCAGTGCTTCGATGGTGTAGGGACCTGTGTACTTCATGTGAAAGTTCCCGGAGTGTTGGTCCCTGGATCTTTCCATCACTCCGTCGCCTACTTGGTACTGGGTGCGGGCTGGCCCGTAGTTCGCGTACCGGCTGCGGGATCGTGCCTGGTTCCTGTGCACCGTCTGTACGACCTCCTCTCGGGCTTCTCCTGTCGGTGGAGGTGGTCGATCCCTGGCTTTCCACTCTCCTGGCCTGGGTAGGTCGTAGCCTAGCAGCGCGTGGCTCGGCGTGAGTCCAGTAGCGGCGTTTCTCCTCGTACGTAACGTGAACATGACAATGGGTAGTACGGCCGCCCAGGCGCTGGGGCTTTGTCCCACCAGATGAGTGCGGAGGCCCTTTTTGATTTCTTGGTTCCGGCGTTCGACGGGGTTCGCCTGCGGGTGCCATATGGGCGTCGTCCAGTGCATTGCTCCCCACTTCCGAAGTGCCGCGTCCCATGTCACTGATGTGAATTGCGGTCCGTTGTCTGAGATGATCGCTCTCGGGAAACCATAGCGTGCGAATACCTCGTGTTCCAGGATTCTGACCACTGTTGGAGCGACTGCTTCCTTTACTGGAAATGCCTCCACCCACATGCTGAAGAGGTCCGTGATCACGACTATCTGGCGGTAGCCTGTAGGTGTGGCGTCGTAGGGGCCCATCAAGTCTACGGAAACCGCTTCCCAGGGTCGTGTGGGTTTGCGTGGGCGTACGGTGGCGTCCTGGACCGGGCCTCTTTTGACTGCCGCGCAAATCCAACATGCTCGTACATAATTCCGCACCGTGTCTCCCAGTTTCGCCCAGTGGTAATGTGTCATTATGGCCCGTTCCGTTTCTTCGGCTCCTGGGTGTCCAGCTGTGGCTGCGTTGTGGTACGCTTCTAGTACCGCTGGTTGAAGGCTGCAGGGGACTACGAGTAGGTTCCCTTGGGGTGCTTTGCGGTAGAGGTAACCGTTGTCCACCGTGTAATCCCGGTTGAACCTTGCTTGTGCTGGTGTCGCTGGTCCTTCCTGCTGTATTCTGTGCCAGGTGCGTACCAGAACGATGGCGTTTTCGTTTGTCTTTTGGCACTCCTTCACATGGTCCGCCAAATTGGCCACTTCCACTGCCGCGATTACCGGGGTGCTGTTGGTTTGTTTGGACTCGTGTGTGGTCGTAGGTGGCAGCATGCGGTTTACGTCTTCTGCCGTGGCTTCTTCGGCTTCTTCTGCTGATGGGTGGCGGGACAGGTGGTCTGGAAGCTCGTTTTCTTTCCCCGGACAGTGGACCACATCAAATGTAAATTCTTGGAGCCGTAATGCCCAACGAGTTAGCTTGCTCTTTTCGTCTTTTGTGCGATCCAGCCACAGGAGAGCGCGGCTGTCTGTCTTCAACGTAAAACGTCTATCTTCCAGATATGGCCGGTATCGTTTAATGGCCCACACTACTGCCAAGCCCTCCTGTTCGTTGATATGGTAGCGTCTCTGCGCGTGGTTAAGTTTGGCACTGGCGTAGCTGATAATTTTTTTCTCTCCGGGGTGGGGTTCTTGAAAGAGTACGGCCGCAATCCCGTTTTCGCTGGCGTCGGTTTGCAGCACGAATGGAGTGGCGAAGTCCGGACGGCTGAGTTGGAGTGGTTTGCTAAGTGCTGCTTTTAACTGGCTAAAGGCGACGTCGGCTGCCGCTGTCCATCGGAAAGGGGTGTTCTTTGTTAGTAAGTTATCCAACGGTGCTTGTAATTCGGCACACCGGGGCACGTACTCTCGTAGCCAGTTGGTCAATCCTAGAAAACTTCTTAGCTTCTTCCTCGAGGTGGGCCGGTCTGCGGTCCGGATTGCTTCGATGTGTTCCTGGCACGGGCGGTTCCCGTTCGCCGTGATGTTGTGGCCCAGGTATTGGATCGTTTGCACCCCGAAGCGACACTTTTCGAGGGACAAGCGGAGTTTGTGGCGTTGCAGTCGTTCCAGCACGAGGTGTAGATGTTTGAGGTGCTCGTCCCAGGAGTCTGAGTAGATTATTATGTCATCCAGGTATACCATGACGAATTTCCGTAAATACCCGGCGAGAACGTCCTGGGTCATTAGCTTCTGGAACGTAGCAGGTGCATTCTTGAGCCCGAACGGCATTACTTTGAATTGATAACTCGCTCCATCAGGGGTTGAAAACGCGGTGAGATGTCGGGATTCCGTCTCTAGCGGCACCTGCCAGTAGCCTGATTTGAGATCCAGGCTGGAAAAAACTTTGGCCGTCCCCAGGTCTCGGAGGGTCTCCTGTATGACTGGCAGGTTGGTGCTCTCGTCTTTTGTGATGGCGTTTAGACGACGGTAGTCGATGCAGAATCTCGGGCGGCCGTCTTTTTTCTGAATTATGACGATGGGCGAGCAATATTCGGACGTGCTGGGCTCGATCACCTGCGCTGCTAACATAGCTTCCACTTCATCCGCGATGACCTTCTTTTTGTTTGGCGAATGTCGATATGGCGGAAGTCGGAAGGGCGTTGTTTTGGTGACTCGGATGCGATGTGTGGTGGATGCTGTTGTTGTGGGCGTTGCAGGATCGGCCAGTGTGCTACCGAAAGTTTCCAGCAGTGTGGCCAGGCGTCGATCGAGTGGTGGTTGGAACCCGTGCTTGACTCCGGCGAAGTTTATGGAGTCGCTCGTTGTTGGGCCGCGGTTCGGAGCTTGGTCCCAGTGTGTTGTCTGCCTTGTATGGGTTCCCCAGTGGATGCACGCTCTCTCGTAATCCAGCACCGCTCGATGTTCTTGGAGCCACTTCTGTCCCAAGATCATGGGCACGACAAGGTTTGGTGTCACCAGGAAGTCGTCCGATTCTTGCTTGTCGTTGAGCGTGTACTCGACTCTGGATGTGCCGATGACTTCCAGCTGATGGCGGGGGTTCGCTAGGCCGGCTGTTTGGTGGTTGCTATGGTGGATTTTCCACGCGAGCTCCTTCTGGATGAAGTTATGGGATGATCCGGAGTCGAGGAGAGCTCTTACGCTTTTTCCGCGTACCTTGACTGCCAGCGTTGGTAGGTTGGGTCGGGTCGCAGTCTGGATTAGGTGGACGGCCGGGCATTGTTCCCGACCGCTGCCCCGTTTCCCTGGTCTCGGCGGCGGGTCAGTACTGGGCAGTCTCGGTGGAAGTGATATTCCGGGCAGTGGTGGCACTTTGGTGTGTTGGGAGGTCTGTCGGCGGGGGTTGGTGGCGATGGTCTGGGTTGGTTGTTTCGAGGTAGCGCTTTGTTGCAGTTTTCGATTTCCTCGGCGTGACGCACCAAGTCGAGGAGTGAAGTGGGTGTTGTGGTTAAAAAGGCTACTCTAATGCGTGGGTGCAGCAGGTCTCTTAGTAGCTCGAGGTGCTCGCCGATCGGGATCTTCAGCCGTTTTGCTAGTTGTGCCTTCCTCTGGAGGAATTGCTGCGGCGACTCTGCTCCTTGTTCTCGGCCGAAGAATTCTGATTGCATCTTCCCGCGAATCTTGCTGCTGTCGTATTTTTCGCGGGTGTAGTTCTTTAGGTCGTTGTATGTCGGTGAAAATGCCTTGTAACTGTTCCACCATTTCGCAGCCTCCCCTTTTAGTTGTGCTGCTGCTGTTTTTAACTTTTCCGTCGGGTCGGTGGTTTGGATTGTCTGCTCGAGCGTGCTGAAGAAGACTGTTGGGTCCTCCAGGTGGTCGCCGCTGAAGGTCGGTAGGTCCGGTGATGCGGTTTTCTGCGCGTTCTGGAGGGCGTCGGTCAGCGCCTTTAGCATGTCGAGGGTGTGTTGAGAGTGTTGGGCGCCACTGGACGGGGTTGCCGGGTCCAGACCGGGGTTGATTGCCGGGGTCATCTCCGTTGTTTGAGTGTCGATACCTTCGTCGGCGCCGGAGTTGGACGTCGGGGTGTTCCTGCTCCTCGTATTCATGGTGTTGCGCGTCGGCTGTCGCGGGAGCGTGGGCGTAGATCCTCAGAGCGCGATGCTGCTGGTTGACTCACACGTATGGGCGCCAATTGTTACCGGGCGGGGTAACGTAAGTGGCAAACGGAGGTTGAAAACGTATATTACACAATATTTACAAATAATACAGAGGATATATGTACATATATAAGATCGCTTCTGGCACGTGGGATGGCGCCGGACTTGACTACGGTCAAGCCGGGAAGTGATGGCGTGCGGAGACGGTACTTGAGCCCAAGCGACCAGCCTCAGTCGCTTGTGTAGGGTAAGGTAGGCTTGCCCAGGCACAAGTGAAGTTCCCCTGTCGGTGCGCTGCTTATAAACGATTTCCGGTAGAGGCGTCTGGCGACGCGGCCAATAGGGCGCTAGTGGATGGTGGGGTGGAAGTTGCAACCCCTCTCCTAGTCGTCGTAACATCTCGATTTTTCTATACGCGGTCCGTGAATAGTCCACCTAGAGAGTACCAAAAGAAGTCTAAGAAAAGCCAGTCTGCCTGTGATTTGCCTAACAGAAACTCGAATAGCAGCCTGCAGTGGGCGGTCCTAATTCAATCGAAGAGACCAAGTTATTATCCAAGTCCTGGTACACTTATAAATAAACTAAAGGTATTTATAAACAATATTGCGTTGTCGTTTATTGTGCGTCGTTATTAGCCTCGTGGTAGCTTTATTGCATTGTCGTTTATTTATAAAACATTAATCTAAAGCGGTGTCATTGTAAAGGCGATTTAATTACCTACTAGTGTTGCATTCAAAACAGCGCTTATCAGCGCTGTTAGTGTTCATTTTAACGACCCGTACCTGGAAGTGTTACTACACGCATTTACAGCAGTTTTGTTTTGATTTTCGATTAAATTGTATGATAATTTATGAAACAAGAATTAAGTTTCTTTCTGTACTCAGCGGTTTTAGAGTAAAGATTTTGATTTTAATTCACGTAATAAAGACAGATTTTCCTTTCTATGCAATGAACTTTTGTGAATGAATGAGTTAACCCTACTTTTACAGGAATGTACCGTCTCAGCCCCCATTTCTTTTAACGTATGTTATTTACAGCAAAAAGGCGATTTTCTAAGAGAGAAATAGTACATTATATATCAAGGTAGAGAAGTCCACTATTATTGCCTGAGCACCAAGATTACATCTCGAGGCGCTTGCGCCGAGGGATGTAAGGTGCGAAGGCAATAATAGACTTCTCTACCGTGGTATATATACTATTTTTTTTACTACTAGCACTTGAAATCCTCTAAATTAACATATTATATTGATAAGAGAGTTAACGGTTGGACAGAATTGTTTGTTTCTTAATTTAACATGTCAATCAAGTACGTGGAAGTACAAGTCAAACAGGCCGTATTTTCTGTCATTGAGATTTTTCAAAGAGTAATTTCGTTCGAATTTTTTCAAAATGTGATAATTTTAGGTATGTAATTTCTCTGGAAATTGCGAATCGTGGCAATTATTCGTTTTAGAGAACTTGTCTAAACGTTCATTGAGCGAAATTTCGGGTTGTGTTTTCTAAAAGTGACAGCGTGACAGTTCTCATTATTGACTACTAGTTAATAATAAAAAATTATTAACCACTTTGAACAAATGCCGAGAAAACCTACTTTACAAGTGGAAAAAAGGTTAATAATCATGTCATCAGACGCTAGTAGTGAAAAAAAGAACTTAATAGGTTTTAATAAAGACACTTGATTTTTATTCAGTCCCCTCTCCTTGAGGCCAGACGAGGATTATCGACTGAAGCTAGCCGGTGCACAACAACCATTATTTTTTTTATAAGAAGAACCACCCCCAACTAAGTTAATTTACGAAAGAGACGGTAAGGAGAGTTGAAAAGTAACCAGCCGGTTACACAGTCCATGCACTATATGGTCTAAGATTAAAATCCATTGGTTATAGAATTGTAAACACATGTTGGTAAACTTAGTTGGATCCGTCGTTCATGTTTGCGATGGCCGGTTGCGGAAACAGCGCTGGCAGACATATTGCAGTGCAGTGCTCAAATGCCAGTTGTTGTGCCTGGCAAATAAACCAAATCATCCACGTGATTTATTTCCCCAGTGATTTACGAGCATGCGGTAGTGCGCGGTGACTGGTTTCCTTGAAAAGGAATGTTCTGGTGCCCTAAGGTTGGCAAATAAGGCCGGCTAGGGGTATCCTGGCATTCTAATGGCTCAACCCCGTATTAGGGAGCCAGTTGAATCTCTCAGTAACCACAGAGGATGATGCAGTGGCGTAGCTAGGGGGGTGCGGTACCCTGAAATGAAGGGGCCCTATAATTCATCCGTGTAACCGCGCGGCCGGGATAACAAAAATTATGCAACATTTTTGAAAATCTGTGGTTGATCGATAGTTTGCAGAAATACTGTAACGGAAACGCTCCAGACGTGACGTCGCCTTTGGCGCTCTGGAATTTTCTAAGCGCGATAGCGGGATTTGTATAGGAATATTCGAGAATTATCTGGTAATGACGCGAGTGTTCTCGACTTACATTGCTTGCGTGTATAAATGGTTGCGGACCGAACATCGCAGTCAGTTTTACTACCGAACGAGATCGAGTACGGACGAAACATTGAGCGCGAAAATCTGATATAAATTGCGAAGTGTGTAATATAAATAGTGGATATAAATTGTACAGTTTTTATAGTGTTTTAGTTTTGTTTAATAAATATTGATATAAATCGAACCCGAATTTATAAATCACGTTACCATACGAATAAAATAAAGGTAAGTAAATTTGTAAGTTCTGACCATTTTTAAGCTAATCAAAAATGAGCTAAAACAAACCGGCCTTCGTAATTCATTCTGTTATGTTCTATGCTATTCATTACTTTTATGCAGTTGACAAAACCGCTGCACTGAGTGCAATGTGACTCGACGACAAAACTGTAATATTACGCACGCTTCGTTGCGACTCGTTTTTGGAGTTCGGTTACGGACGCCCGCCAGCAACTTGAGTTTGTCAAACCTTGCAATTTTATCTATTGAGCGTGAAGTTACTGATTCGATTGATTTCAATTATGTTATTGCTGATTTTGCTAATACGAAAGCACGTAAAGTAAGTTTATAGAACTTAAATGTATTTTTTTACACAAAACGCTGAAATAAATTTCCTAAACCAAATATAGCTTATTTTTGTTTAAATATTTCCTATTAGGTTATCACACATATTTCGTATTTCTTTGGGGGCCCAGAAATTTGGATCCGCACTGGGCCCAGAGAACCCTAGCTACGCCACTGGGATGATGTCAAATGTCTTTGCATCAGGTCGACTGAGCTAAGCACAAACCTAAGAGATCAGTGCATCACTATTTCGCAGTTTTATTCAACCTACCAGAATTGACGTTACGGATAGTACAGGTTAGTATGATGGGCAATGAAATCAGACCGAATCAATAAAAACTAGTGAATGAAAGCAAAAGCTAATTAATTCATATAGCTGGTCTGGTATATTACGAAAACACAGGTACATTACAAGAATAATCTCAACAATCTGGTCTGAATTGAAATACACAGGAATAAGTTTCTGGTTTGGAATAATCTCTAAAATGAGCTTCTGGTTTGGCGTACACTCGGGAATATTCTGTGGTCTGAAATATCTACAGGATTATGCACCGGCTCTGGAGTACACACAGGAAGAAGTTTCTGATAGGAATAAGAATAAGGAAATGTTCTCTGGAAACTGTGGTGAAATACAGACTCGCGACAGAGACAGAGCGCGAGGAGAAGCTCAAACGAGCGATATAAGAAGGCATCTCTTTGAACTTTGAAAAAATATAAATTTTATACACGAACCCGATGATCAAACAGTATACAGGGTGGTGCCTAGCGCGACGCAGCATAGGGACTTTAATGATAATTTCTTTATAGTCAATTGCTAGTTCTCCTAATTATTTTAGAGCAAGAAATTAAATACGTTTTTTGTAGAGAAGAAAATACTGCATCTGTTCATACTTATAATTTTCCGTTTTTCAAAACCGTAGAAATCGACAAAATAAAAAGGTTCATTTTACAATAAATCAGATAGGATCAGGATAGGATGCCTTGGAATTAGCTAAAAAAATAGCGATCACGTTTCATTGGCCCGTATATGAATAAAAGTAAGCAAATGCTTATACTTGCAAAATTCAAAGTAAATACTCGTAAGTGCTCCTTCGCACTGGGCGACTTAGCAGCGCATCTAAGCAGAAAGACAGAACGCAGTGCAGCGCTGCTAAACCATATGCTAAACAGACCAGTATGAAGGGGCAGTAACGAGTATTTACTTTGAATTTTGCAAGTATAAGCATTTGCTTACTTTTATGCATACGGGCCATTATTATTTGCCTTTGACCTGCCTTTGACCTATATTAAATTTATTCTTGTTTATAAATTAGTTAATCATAATATTGTTTATCATGTATTTAACTGAAGAGAAAGTGGAAATGTCAAAGTAACGTCTTTATTAAGCGGCAGAGCAACGCGATGCAAGCTTTATAGGGGAGTCGATGGTGTCAGTCTGTCCGTGAAAACGATAACTATCAAACGCTTAGACCGATTTGGTTTAAACTTTGCACAGTAGACTTATATGTCACATGTAACAATTCTATTGAAAATGGGTCAAATCCAATGACCCCGTAGAGTCACGCCTCTCTGCCTCTAGCAAACGCTTGAACCTATTCGGTTCAAACTTTGCACAGTTAACATATATACCAAATGTAACAAGCCAATTCAAAATGGATCAAATCTAATGATTCCGTGGGGTCACACCGAGGTGCCTTGCCGCTTTTTTAAACGCTCTTTATTTTAGTGTGAAGTACCCAAATCGGCCGATTCCAAGCAGTATCTACCACTGCAGTAGACAGAATCGTATGCAAGTTTGAAAGAACAGGCACAGTGTTAAATATCTGCAAATGCAATAACGTTCAAAATTTCCGTCAAAACCATCAGAAAAACGACAATACATTCAACGTTTTGTCTGCAGTAGCGGAAAATTCGAATATAAGTTTCAGAACAATATGTAACAGTATGTAGGTACTCTGGTTCCGGAAAATGATAAACAAATAGTATCTGATGCAGATGCTGCATTACATTCTCTAAAAAAACGTTACCCAATAGACGCTTTTTCTTGAGTTGGCGTCGATTAGTTGAAACCATGGTACAATAAAACAAGGTATGCCTATAACTAAACGCAAATCCTCGCAGATGCCGTTTTTATCCCAATGACGTCACAAGAATCACCGCCAAGTTTGAAACTGGCGTACGCTTCATACTTGAATTAGAAGTGCCATTGCAATTATTCAATTAGTGTGTAATAAATAACCATGGATAAACGACTTTGGTGGCAATTCTCGAAAGTGTCATGTGTAATAGATGTGCTCTAAAGTGTTTTTTAATATTGGTTACAAAATTACATTGGCTACACGCATTTTCTAGTCATGTGTGCATATAAAGTGCATAATTATACTATAGGCACATTTTATGTCTCGTTTTGTATCTCTGTAAGTTCTCTGGTTCAATAACAAGGGGGTTTTGAAACTGGATTTATAATTGCTTGTAAAATCACACAGTGCACATTGTACAAACCTGGAATTCCTGTGTGTATTAACATATACTTTTTTAAAAAATTAGTTGCATAGTCACACTGGACACACTTTTGGAACTCTTTGTGTATTAAGAGATGCTTTTTGAAACTCGATTTATAATTGTAATATACTTATTTCAGAAATTTAATCAGCCTTTTAAGTTTTTTTTATTGCCGCTAGAGGTCTCGTCCTTATTTGAAAACGCCAATATAATTTTTACTTTTTTTACTTACATATTTTATTGTAACTTTAAAAATTTGCATTGATAACATGCAATAATTGATACTTTGTAAGTTTAGTGTGAGAAACTTGACGCAGTTGACATGGATTGCACAAATCTTCACATTCGTAAAGGGGATCAACTTTTATTGACTGGTAGGACTACACAAACCGCATTACTTTATTGAACGGTGGAGCCCAGTTGTCCACTGATGTGTTCCACACTGACTCCCTGTACTGCGCAAACGCAAGCGCGCTAAAATTTGAATTTGTGTACAGCTGTCAAGTGTAAGGGGTAAATAATATACACATAACCTGCAAACGTTATAATGGGATTTTCCGCGTTTTTTCAAAAACCTTGAAAATGAACTCCAAGCACATTAAAAAAATTAGTGGTACTCATTTTTTTGTCAAGAGAAATCGTTGTGATTAGCAAACACGATTTTAAAATGAACGGCGTTTGAAAAGTTTCGAATGACCGCCACGTTGCTGTGACGTCACTACGCGCGTTGGCGCTCAGCCGTAGCATTGGTTACAATCGATTCAGAGAAAGAAAACGTCGTTTTGACGGAAAAAAGCGTCGAATAATTATTGCATTTGTGCCTGGGTGTGATAGCAGAAGTCATCGCGAACCTAATAAATTGTATATAAACGTCCCAACAGGAAATATACGAAAAAAGTTCGACGTGATACCGCGAGTTTGACATCCCATTTGTATTGTTGTGAAGACGATTCTAATTAATTAAAGTACATAATGTCGATTTACTTTCAGTCAGTTATCGACGAAAATCCATCGATATATTTGTAATTGTAATTCAGAATATGATTTACTTCGAACTCTGTTCTGGGCATATCTGTGCCCTTACAGCGCACACATTTTTCTCTATTTTCACTTCCACATATCCAACACCCTAATTTTCTCGTTGAAATCCGTAAGGTGCATACTGTATTAGGTACCTACACTATACCTTGCACTATACATACATAACTTGATGTTATACTTCCTATGAACCATAACAGATTTGCTTCTGGGCTTTGACTCCACTCAAACGAGTGGCATGGAAAAACTCACTTTTCTAGAAAAAGGCGGCGACCATTAACACTTCAACCTTTGGCAGACTATCTAACTGCCCCTTTACGAACCAGTCAGAACTCAGTTTATGGCAGATTGCCATAATAAGTCGAATCGAACTCCTATCAGTGTCATGCACTAATATCAGAGACTTGACTAATATAACTCCCGATCGGCAACCCGCGTAGTGACGTATGCGACGCTCGGCCAATATCGGCATGTCGTCGGTTGCATGACAAAATTTGAAAGTTTTACGATATTCTCGTATGTTGTTTATTGACATGCTGCAATTAGGAAAAAAAGTTTTGTATATGAGATGTTTAATTACAGGTTATAAACTTTACAGTAAGACACAAAAAAGTTACAATATTTTTTTTCAGGAAGACCCTATTGAAGATAATTTAGCTTACCTGCTTACCTATTATATGTAGTAGGTATATGAAAATGCCATGTTATCAAGATGAATGTTGTTGTTATCTACATTTGGAGTGCATGGTCATAGAATATGCAAAAGGCGATATTAGGAAACTGCTTCGGTAAGTACTGTAATAGTTAATTAGAAAGAGTTAATGACATTTACTTATCTACAGCAATAACGTTACAGACCAACATTGACCTATGGTAAAGAGAGAGTCCGGTGCTGAACGAATCACAAAAAACCAGACTACAAGGATCATGACTGATAGCTAAAGTAGAGGTTTGCTTTCAAGTGGGCGCTATAATGTATTCAACTGGAATTCACAGTAGTGACCGAAGGCTTTAATTCGAGAAGAAGAACATATTCTTTCCGAAAATACAGCGACATTTGGTTTGTAATATGGAAGTCAGCAGGAACTGGTATTTATAACAAAACAAACGGTGGCACGTTAAAGCAAATTCAAATTTTAGCGCGCTTGCGTTTGCGCAGTACAGAGAGTCAGTGTGGAACACATCTGCAAGTCAGTTATCCCAATGAGTCAATGACGTCACGCATAGGCATACCTTGTGTTATTGTACCATGGTTGAAACAATCGTTCGACGTCAAACAACGATAACTTAGATGCGATGCGCTTGTAGTTTGTTAAAAGATTCCAAAGCATCACTGATTTATAAAATAGTTATTTATGTATTAAGGGCATAATAGTATTGTTTATATTCTCGAGGGCGACGAGTTGAAAAGCTCGAGGGCCTATGTGGCCCGAGAGCTTTTTAGTCGCCCGAGAGTATAAACATCAGTTTATGCCCGTGGTACATACACAATTTTATGTTTTACAAATAGTTTTCTTCGTCAAAATTCGTTTACAAAATAATTCATTATGTTTGATCGAGTATGCGTGGTTCGAATTTGTTAATGTGATTGAAACCATCCAAACGTCAAACGTAATTTTAAATAATTCAATTCATTGTGAATGAGGAGGAAGTTCCAGAAATTATAAGAAATAAGGCCAATCTTGTGATTTAGTAGGTATTGACAATTAATAATTGACGTTTCTAATTTTCAATGACCTGCAAATATTTGTTTGTTTTGTCATTAAGTATAAATGAGTTACTATGGTGATAGTTAATGCCCTAGGGCATAAAGTACCACTTTATGCCCGCGTATCACAGATATAAAATGTGCTATGATTGGTTAGTAAGACATAAATGTAATTTTCGATTTTATTTTTCATTTGCCTATGCTATTGCTATTATATGCCAATTATATCTGTCATATGAGATAAACCTCTCGCCAGGAAAGATTGCCGGTCCAGAACACTTGATCCCGATTAGTCCAGTCAAATTACGGTTTGGGCTGGATGTTGTCACTTCACTCAACGACACCAAGCGCATCCTATGTAAAAAAATTAGCTGAATCCGAAAATCATAGCCCCCTGGCCGGAAACGCCCGGAACATATTGTTATAAACAAAAAACGAAGAAAAAATGAGAAAATGTCGTGTTTCTTCACATTTGACTTCGAATATCTCGAGTTAACTATTGCTCGGGGAGGCATGGTATAATCTCGGAGGGAAAAAAATGAATGGACATGAACTTGTATAGAATAAAATTTTCTATTTGGTCCGGAACGCTAATTTTCAACTGTTATTGTTATTTATGGAAACATGTAAAAACAGTAATCTCGAATAATAAGTAAAATTCATCCGATCTTTTTGAAAATCCGTATTTAGTAACTTCTTTTGATAACAAAACAATATGACAAACCAGATCACCGTAGGTTTCATACTCATTGATTAATTAAATAAACAAGTAGAAAAAGGGATGCTTTGTCTTTCAAACTGGGGGACTACAAGAGCGTTCCCAATTTTTTATACATAGTGGAACCGTAAAACAATCTTTTCCAATAATTGTCCCGATAACAACAAAGTGTCAATTTTAGAGATTGCTGTTTTTACATTTTTCCCTAAAAAACAATAACGGTTGAAAAAGAGCCTTCCAGACCAACTGGATCTTATAGAAAATTTTATTCTAAACAAGTTCATTTCTACTCATTTTTTCCCTCAGAGCAATAGTTAACGAGATATTGGCAGTCAAATGTGAAAAAACACGACATTTCCCCATTTTTTCTTCGTTTTTTGTTTATAACAATATGTTCCGGGCGTTTCCGGCCGGGGGGACTATGGTTTTCCGATTCAGCGGATTTTTTTACATAGAATACGCTTGGTTTCATTCAATGAAATGACAACATCCAGTTTATACTACTTTTAGAGCTAATTTGACTGGACTAGATCTACAATCTATGTTTTTCTAAACATGTGAGCGACTTGCGGGATAGTGTCCTGTCAATGTTGAACAAAAAGACTTTTCGTTCAACATTGGCACGATTCTATTCCGGAAGTCGCTCGCATCTTAAGAAAAACATAGATTGTAAACCGACATAAGGTGTGCTGTGACCGGCAATATTTCCTGGCGAGAGTAATATATAAAGCAGTCTATGACGCCCGAGGGAGGGCATAATGGATTGTCATTTCATTAATCATTACATTTGTATATTGGAAACGCATTATTTGGAACGATGAAAAATAAAATTTTGTATGCATCTCAGGAGTCAGGCATTACTCTATATTTAATCCTCGGGTGACTTACCATCCCTCGAGAAGAAATTATCATTGAAATCCCTGTGCTGCGTCGCGCTAGGCACCACCCTGTATACGTTCACAGTTGTTGGATGTGGTCTGTAAAAAGAGATTGCAATGTGCCACCGTCTACCCTAGACAACCAACATTCCCCTGTAAATCAGTTTAGGTAGATGTCATGGGATCCTTATAACCTATTGCGTGCGAAACGCGCGTTGGATTACAATGGTGGAAATGATAAACAAACGGTTTTTTATGAATATAATAATAAAGGCTTACCTACTGAGGGATGACCATCCTAAAACTACCAAAGTACAATATCGTTAAACCAATCAAAACACTGCTTATTGCCCTTTATACAGTTTATTCTGACACATGGCGAAAACACCGCCTGTCCGAAACGCCTCACGTTGCACTTGCTCCCCCCCCCCCTCTCTCTCCCTTTACCACTCCCCCTCTCTCTCTCTTTCGCTCGCGAGTGCTTTTTCCTCTCACGAGCGGTTTTTTCCACTTCCGAGCGGTTTTTTCCACTCCCGAGCGTTTTTTTCGCTCGTGAGCGCTTTTAACCGCCCTTAAGCTCTGAAGGATTAATTTTTTCGCTCCCGAGCGTTTTTTCCCGCTCCCGAGCGCTTTTCCCGGCGACAACCCATCCCGGTGACCATTACTATCCCGGCGATTTATACCCGGCGACGACCTATCCCGGCGACGGCCTATCCCGGCGACTATTGATTTTCCGGCATCGGTTATACCGGCATTGCATACCTTCCACACGATCCCAGTTCATCCCCATCTTTCTTTTGTTTTTTCTATACACAAATTTAATATCTTTCAATTGCAAAAATTGAACACTGCTCATTGTCATTTCCTTTCATTTTTCCTGTATGAATAATACATATGCCAACCGCAAGGTATGTGAAAGTACCTACGTACTGTTAACGCTCCATTTTGTAGGTATACGCAGTGTGTCCGTTCGATAGGAAGAAGGGTACATCAGCAAAGTTTTGTAGAATTCTGTACTGATTTGAAATCATTTCAAATTTAAGCAATCTCATTTTTTTTGTTTTCAAGATATTTGAGAACAGCAAATTGCCGGTACGACCGAAGCCAAGACGTGCACTGTTGCCGGGATTGCTCATCGTCGGGGTTGTCCGTCGCCGGGTTTAAATCTCCGGGATGACCGAAGCCGGGAAGTAAATGCTCGCCGGGATGGATTGTCGCCGGAAAGTCGGTTTCGGGATGGTCATCGCCGGGATGACCGTGACCGCACCACAGAGCCCACTCGAGACAAAACACTGGATTAGAGACGGAACGGTAATACAATACGCCTACGTTGTCCTGTCTACTTTATTTCGGCATTGTAACATACTTCTTGAACACTAAATTATTAATTTCCGTTCCAAGTAAATGTTATTCCGGGCGATTCATTAGAAGTGATGATCGCTTGAAATTCGCGCGTAAGGTGTTAGTATTTTTTGCATTATTAGATTGACGGTTTGAATTTTGTTAGGTAGTAATTTTTTTCTGTCATGACTGTCATTTAAGAAACCAGTGGCCGTTAATTGTTGTGTGCCATTTGCGGTTTATTACTTTTTCCATTTTGAACAATTTTTATAGTTTATGCACTAACATATGTAAGAAATGTGACTGTGTCTAGTGTTAGTTTATAAATTGTGGTAAAACAGAACCAGTATTTGTAGATTATAAATAAGTAACGATTTACTGAAAGCATATGATGATACACCACTGCAATTAAATAAATGATCATCAGTTAGTACCAACTTCATATTTTTTGTGATTTAGGGAAATTCAAATTGTCCTCACTTCTAATCAATCACCCGGTACTAATATTTGATATTTTTAACATGTTGGTGCTATGTCTTGTTTCATTTATGTGTACCTTCTGTGCTCTTGGCTGTTTCTCCTAAAAGCGGAAGATAAAAAATGTCTTCAGCATTTGCTATATATTTATTTCTAACTTAGTCTATAAACAAATATATTTAGTTCTTATGTCTAGGTTTTAGATATCTCCATAATGAAAGCGCTTTATTTATCTTTAATCAATCTAGCTCAAATAGATATCCTAATGCATTACAGCAATTATTACAGTCCAATTAAATAAGTTATTGGAAACACTGCATCTCTTGCGGCAGCTGAAGTAACAAAAACTAAAACAAAAACTGCAAAAAGCCACACTAAAACTTTAATCAAACGTACGCGTTTCGATAGCAAAGTTGTCATCGTCAGCGAACTATTTGGTTTTTCGTTTTAGTTTTTATCAAATAAGTTGGTAATACCAATGAAATCATACAACACAAGTAACTATACATCATATTTACACGCTATGATCATAGACAGTTAGCGACGTCTATCTAGGCCATACTATATCTTCAATCCAGTCGACGTAACTTGAAACTCTGGTATATACTCCTGGAGTGTTAATTATGCCGCATCCCTTCCCAAAGGAAGTAATACCAACTATGTAAAATAGTTTAAAGTTGTCCAAGGATCTAACTTGTAACGGACCGCCCGAATCACCCTACAAAGTGAGTTAAATATAGCAAAAGTAGCCAATAAACCACATACCTGGCATGTATCTTTTGACTCGCTAATTCCACCTGCGCACACTTGCATGTCATCCACAATGCCTTTCGGTAATCGTCTTGCAGACAGATTGGCATAAGTCGCATTACATCGTTCATTATTGAAGTACGATAGTGTCACCTTCATAAGATCATCACTGGAATCTCCAACAAAACCCAACTTTCCCCACCCCGTAGCGATAGGAGGAGAATTTTCAGGAAGATGCCTCACAGTGTTTAAACAAGCAGGTCTGACATATTTTGTGAAGCGTGCTATCTGGTTTAGTTTCACTAACGCGATGTCATGGTATTGCGAAGGTGGCTGATAATTTGGATAACGATGAATTTCGGATACTCGGAAGGTTTGGGGTTGAGCATCATCTGTGTCAACTTTCAAATTTAAATCCCCAAGTCTGACAAATTTAACGTCTCCACTGAAACAGTTTAAATACTGTGTATCTGTATTATCATTGAATAAGTAATCTATGATTACGTCTTCAATGGTATTATTTAATGTAGATATACATACTATTCTTGGGAAGTCGTACAATGCGCAGCTGTTAATACGTAATTTTCGCTGATTAAGGCTCCTCCACAAAGCCATTGAATCTCATTCACATCTCCGTAACCTAAAACTGCCTAAGAAATCACACAGATACATTGAATTTCTGTTATAATCGTGTCATTAGTTACCATGTGTGGAAATTCTTCAGCAGAAGCCTTTACTCCTCCGACCACGGTTAAGACTGGCGTTATGTCGTAACTAACTGGTATGTCTTCCGGAACAGTATAGTCCTTACATCCTAAAAATTAAAAAAAAATAATAATTGGCAGGATTTCCGCGTCAATAAAGTATCTAAAACAAGTATAAATTGTGCACAACTCTTGTACAGATAAAGCGCATTTTTTAACGGAAATAGCTTTTGTTTTGACATCACAAATGGATATATTTCTTGCAGACGTCTCAATCGCCCTTTGTGAGTACCCTCTTCCAACAATCCATTCTTGAGGTATAAGGGATTATACCCGATCACGATAAGAGGTCGAGGAGGAGGGCTATGGTTGGTAGAAATTAATTCCTTTCGTTGAGACCTTTCATTAGAGTACCATGAAGGATAAAACTAGTTCCACTCCCCCCTCCCCTCCACCTCGTACTTTGATAAGAGGACAGAAAGAAGGGCAGTAGTTGGTAGAAAACGGTTCCTTTCGTTGAGACCTATAATTAGAATACAATGAGAGATAAAATTAATTTTATTCCTCCCCCTCAGACCCCGTCGCTCACTGATCTCGAAAAAGTCCCACGGGAAAATTATAGTTTGTACAAACCAATTTATTTCGATGAGACCTTTCATTAGAATACCATGAAGGGTAGAACATGTGTTTATCCCCCCCCCCCTCATTTTCTACAGTTTAACTTGGTACCACTAAAGGCATGCGTATGCAAAATCTGAGACCAATTGGTTGTCGTATGTAAAAGTTATGCACGTTTTACAAGGTATAGGCTACCTACTGCAAACAATTCCAGGACTGTAGGACCATTCCCCTAGAAGTAGTGCGAAACGGCAGAAGTGGGTCCGGACGGACGGACGGGCGGACAAAACGCAAACAATAGCACATTTTTTTTAATTCTTAAAAAATGCGCTAAAAAACTAATATTTGATATATAATCATGTGGAAATGGAAGAGATCGCGGACTGTGCTTAAGTGCTTTAGTTCCTTTAAAAAAATTTGAAAAACGATTAAATTATGAAGAAAAATGATTATAACATCGAAATCGGTAAAGTTAAAGGTACGATTATATCATTTTCATAAAAAAGCAAGTCAAGTGAATAAGGGGGTTTCGGAAATCAAGTGGATTCGCAAATCGACGAATTTTTGAAATACAAAACAGCTTTAGTGAACGGGTGCATTGTCGTTTTAAAACGAGATTCTTCTTCGCTAATCCAGACCTTTTCTGCGCGATTGCTGCCTGGAAATCATCCTGAAAACTACTCCCCAATTTTGTTCTTTTTGAGACACATAGTCGACTAGCACTAGCGAAATACCCATTGCGTTTCAATCAGTTCAGCCGTTTGGCCGAAAATGAGAGTACAGACAGACCGAACGACACCATTGAAATTTCGTTTAATTCGGATTCCTGGTGCTTCAAAACGTGTATTTCGGACAAAAAAGTGGGGAGGGGAGGGTCATCTTTTACCCCAATGCAATACCTCTCTTACTAGCGTGCGGGTGGTAAAAAACGCCATCCCCCTTCCCGGTCGACGGAGTAGTCTTTGTCCTTTATAGAGCCGGTTCGCATCTCCTGGTCCACTACTTTGACTCTGATTTTTCGTATATAAGACGCTAGTGACTGTATTTACCTGACACGGGTATCGGCACCAACGCGACGAGCACGGGTCATGCCACGCATCTTCAATGCCATAACCAAACTCACGCACCTTTATACATCGGTGTACCAAATCGTGGGTTTGTTGATGATTTTTATTTTCCCGAGAACAGCACAAATCGGTGCTTCGGGATGCGGTGCCTCGGCAAGGTACGTTCTGTCCATTTTAATCGGACATGAACGTTTCGGCGGGGCGCGTGAAAGCACAGTTAGGCAACTTAAATTACACCATACGAAATTGTCATTAACTGGCAATTGCCAATTAATCCTATTTATTTTTCTAACATTCAAGATTAGGCTATTCATTAGTTATCTGTAGCGAAATTCACCTCTTTGGGCTTTGTCCGGCGTCATTAACACCTTCCTTTAAATAGCTAATAATGTAATTTAATTTTTTCTTTTCTGATTTCATTGAATAGAAGTTTGTAATGGTAAGATTCTTGTGGATACCTACTTCCGTAATTACACCAAGTATTATTGTTTCACGCAAACCGTTACCTAAAAGTATTCAGACCTCCTAGGAAAATTATGCATAAGGTCACAATATTAGGAAATCTAAAATAAACCGGAAAGCATAACAGATAGGTATAGGGACTGTAATACTAGCTAGAATGATGTAGAATTTTCTTCGACATTTGAAAGCGCAAAAAAGCATGTATCATTTGAATAAATCAACTTTGTAAGGTTTGAATTTAATAAAGTTGACCATTAGAGTTTTAAAACACCCTGTAGAAGGGCGACCAAATTTAAATCATTGTCACGTAGAATCAAGTCAGTACTGTCGATTTTTGAATGTTGAAAAATCTTGAATAACTTGAAAACCTTTGATGCTATCAAACGACGTAGATTTTCATGTAGATTTCGAAAATGTAATAAAATACAGGGTGTTAAAATAAGAAAGTTGTTATCGACATTCGGTAGAACCGGAAGTCAAAAAATTATGATAATATTTCTTTCGATAGATCATAAAAACTATGTTGGTATGTAAATTTTCAGATTTATCATTTAAATTATTAATGAAAGCCTGAATACTTCTAGGTAACGGTAACGGTATTTGTCTCTGGCTAATATAGTCATTTCAAAATAAATCTAGCTCGACTATAATTACAAAAGAAAGAAAAGAGATAAGGGTATTTCAATTCATATTCACTTAGGTGCTAAGTGCTTTGTTGAGAATGAATAGCACCTATAGCCTGCAGCGTTTTAGAATCTACATTAGAAAACATCAATAATTTGTATTTTTAGTTGCCTACAAATTTTTCTATATGATTCGCCATGTCTACTACTATAATAGTAGATATCACGAGTCAATAATTATAGCTATTATTCTCGAGGAGTATTTACAACTGAGCCACTACAGCGGCGAGGGAGTAAAATTCCGAGAGAATAAAACCAATGCCTTCGTTTTATATACGGAATTCGCAAGTACAATAAAGTCTCACATTTATTGAAGCGGTGTAAGTGGTTAAATATGTCCAATCGAAAGGTACATGTACATCATGCACGCTCACTTTATTTTAAGGTGATTAAATACAAAACCCCTCCATATTTGGCGGAACGCTTAACGTACCGCACAGATGTATATAATCTGAATGTAAGAAAAAAGTTTTATCTTAGGCCTCCTAGGCACATAACATCACTGTTTGAGAGGTCTTTTTCTTATAATGTTTGTAAGTTATGGAATTCTTTACCAGATAACATCAAGAACATCTCCTCCTTACCTCTTTTCAAATCTGCTAGTAAACAGTACCTACTACAATCTCAATAAGCCACATTAACTATCACTATCTCGCATCAATTGTTAGCAATCTGGACGTTTTGTGAACCATCCTAATTAAATCGTAGATTTTATTTCTTTCCTCTTTCTTTCTTCTATTTATATTGTAAATTTTATTTTCTTCCTTCCCGTTGCTGATTTTGGTCCAAGTGGAAGACCAGGAGCGGCGCTTGTGCCTGTCTCTGAACTTGCACCTATTGTCACTCATAAATGTATCAACAAAGAAATGTTATTTATTTGCTGTTTGTTCGGTTGACAATAAAGACATTTATTATTATTATTATTATTATAGCCATTATTGCGAGTAATATACTCTACTTTATCTACGACTAATTTTGTGAGGACCACTTTGATGTAAGCGTAATTATAGACAAGATGCTAGTTTTAAATTTTAAGTTTAACGTTTCGTCTCCGGTTATCCATTATCAACTTTGTTTTTTTTATGGAAAGTATGTTCGTAGATTCTTGCATTTTTACGAATTAATAGCGCCATCCTTATGAAAAAACAGTGATATATTTACATTTTTAAAATCAGAAATAAAAGAAAAATTCAAATGACACAAGTAAAAATGACTTCCATAAGAAAAAACAAAGTTTATGATGGTTAACGGAGACGAAACGCCAGACATAAAATTTAAAGTTAGCATCTTGTAGAGGGAAAAAAAGCAACCATAATAATGTATCATTTATTTTTAAATATATTTTTAAATAACTTCGGTACAACATAAAACGATTTTTGCAAAATTTCGTTTTTTCAGGATATCTCCGAAAGTAGTCGGAATTTTTTCAGTTTCAAAACGGCGTTTTGTTAACTGTTAAGCATCAAAATACGCAACTTTGCCTAATTTAAACTACCTACCTATCTCTTACGTTTCCGAGATCCCCATGGTGGCCGTAGAATTTGAATCAGCCTTTATACAGGGTGAGTTTTTTTTTCATTTTCATGGGGATTTCGTAAACCGTAAGAGATACAAAGCCGCTTAAATGGACAAAAAATTGCAGAATTTTATGCTGATTAATTTTCCCATTCAATATTACTTGTAGCTCTACACCTAGCGCAGTAGAGGCCAAAAAACCGAAAAATGTCTTATTTTCATAAATATAAAAAAATAGTTTTAACAAATTTTTTATAACTTGTGGGTTGCGAGTAAATCACAGCAACTTTCTTATTTTTTCTGGAAGCTATACTAGATTTCTAGGTCACTCAAAAAGAGGAAAAAATTACAAAACTAGTGATACTAATCACTTAGTATTTTATTTAGGAATCACCTTGAAGTTTACAATGTGCTAACTATGCGATCAGAAATGAGTTGCTGTCGAGTCACCTTTGGAATTTTAGTTTGCATGGTAAATGCTGATCATGATCGGTAAATGGCATGGTACCTCCGAGTAAGAAATCCTATGCGTGACGTCATTGGGATAACTGGGCTCTACCACTCAATAAAGTAATGGGGTTTGTGTAGTCCTACCTGTTAATAAAAGTGAATCCCCTTTACAGATATGATAAGATTTGTTCAATCTATGTGAACTGCGTCAAGTTTTTTACATTAAACTTACAAAGTATCAATTATTGCATGTTATTAATACACATATTTAAAGTTACAATAAAATATGTAAGTAAAAAAAAGAAAAATTATATTCGCGTTTTCAAATAAGGACGTGACCTCTAGCGGCAAAAAAAACTTAAAAAGCTGCTTGAATTTCTGAAAAGTACGTTTAGCTTCTCTGTTTCCTGAAATTTATTTCTAAATGCATTCCGAGATGCATTCAGTATGATTACTCAACCAACAATAAAGAGGTCATCTCTAGGATCATCTTGATCTGTTGTCACACAAGATTTCCAAGGATTTAAAATGTGTCCAGTGCAATATGCTGCAACTATAATTTCAATTATAAATCAAGTTGCAAAAAGCATCTCTTAATACACAAGAGTTCCAAGGACTTAAAGTGTGTCCAGTGTGACTATGCAACTAATAAATACATTTTAAAAAATCATATGTTAATACAACCAAGAATTCCAGGTTTGTGCAATGTGCATTGTGTGATTTTACAATCAATTATAAATACAGTTTCAAAACCCACTTGTTGTTGAAGCAGAAAACTGACAGAGATACAAAACGAAACATAAAATGTGCCTATAGTATAATTCTGCACTTGTGCGCACATGACTAGAAAATACGCCTAGCCAATGTAATTTTGTAACCAATATTAAGAAACACTTTAGAGCACATCTATTACACATGACACTTCCGAGGATTGCCACCAAAGTTATTTATCCATCATTATTACACACTAATTGAGTAATTGCAATGGCACTTCTAATTCAAGTATGAAGCGTATGCCATTTTCAAACTTGGCCGTGATTCTTGTGACGTCATAGGGATAAAAACGTCATCTGCGCGGATTTGCGTTTAGTTATAGCCTATAGGCATACCTTGTCTTGTAAATGGTACCTACTTAACTTGAACTTCCAAAGGCGACTCGACAGCAACTCATTTTTGATCGCCCGTTATTTCTTATGGCAATTATTCCATGGCTGATTGTGATTTAAACCAAATTCATTCGTTTATTGTCTCGCATGGACGCTATCAACACGACCATGGAATTGTTGCCATAAAAAATACATCGTAAACTTCGAGGCAAAAATGCAAGGTGATTTACCAAATGAAATACTATAAGTGTTTAGTATCATTGATTTTGTAATTTTTGTCTGTATCGAGTGACGTAGAAATCGAATATGGTTTCCATAAGAAATAAGAAAGTTGATGTGAATTACTCAAAACGCACACGTAATAAAAATTATTTTAGCACCACCAGAAAACTGAAAAGAATTACTGGGTTTGTTAATAGTTATTTACATTATTAGTGCGGGAACAGTTATTTTGCAGATGAGCGCGAAGTTTGTCGGCGCGAGTGCGCAACGCGCACGAGCGACGCATGTCGCGCGAATCAAGCAAACACTGTTCACGCACGTAAAATGTGTTCTATTTTTTGCACGGATTAGTTAAATCGAATTTATATAAATTCAAATCCTTTTCGCGAGATTTTTGCGACACAATTCTTTTGAAAAAATCAAGTCCTCTATGCCGATAAAGTAGAAATCTAGAAATTTAAAATGTCAATTTAATGTTCAAAACTTCTGGTTTAAGCTTATTTTTGCCCCTGTACTACAGGGAATGATGTAAAGTGTATTTATATTTTCTTTTTTACTCTTCCATCATACTACTTATTAGTTTATGATCCGCACTAAATAGATAATTTCGTTGAATTTTTAGGCACTAGTGCGCGAAAGTAGATAGTCAATTGTAAAATTGACGTTCCCGACGTTCGTGTTTGATTGGGAAAACGCGATTTAGAACGAAGGAGTGCAAAATAGTATATTGAAAGACAAGTGTTACAATGCGACCTATTGTAATACGACTATCTTGTGGCACGAGTGGCGACGCGAAGCGTAGCCACGAGTGTCCGCAAGATAGAAGTATTACAATAAAGCATTGTAACACGCGTTTTTCATACTATTTTTTCTATTTCGGTGCTTTAATTTAATTAAAAAAATCATTATCAGAAACTATAGGGAACATTAGAACTAACATGTTTTATGTTGGGAACACTTTTTATGCCGTTAAGTTTTAGGTTGGCAGCGTAGTAAGACTGACATTTTGAAGTTCAAACATGGAAGTACCCAACGAAGTACCTACTTGTACTAACTAGTAACTGCCAACTTAAGAGATGAGTTACCAAAAAAAAACGACTATAATCACTGTCTTTGTACAACTGTTTTCGAAAACAGTTGTACAAAATCATCATTGTGACACCGAAATAGAAAATAGTATATTACGTAACGAGTGTTGAAAGCGATACTTTTCACACGAGTGTGAAAAGTGGCTTTCAAACGAGTCATGTACACTATTTTTCCTACGACTCTCCATACAACCAAAATACTTACATAATGAAACAAAAGTTATTTTATTTCGAACCAACTACTAAAACTATCTAAAAATACGAAATAGATTCAATTTCTCTTTAACGAACTATTGTTATAATTACTTTAGCAAAGACTAAAGAGGTACTTGTGGTTTGGAGCTTCTGCAAGAAATTTACTAATATTATTAGACGTACGCTACTTTTTATACCTCAGCCGTAATTTAGTTGGTAGTAATTCGAGTGTAGTGGATTTTGCCTCTTCTCTGATGTTGGGTGGAGTACACTCTACATCCATGGAAGAATCACTTTTCGCCATTAAAAATAAGTAAGGAATTAAATGTGTAGCACAAGGGAATAAACTCAAGAATAAACTAATCGCAATTTTAGAGTTTGACGTACGCCTACTACGTTGATGTTACAAGAAGATTAGACTACTACGAAAGCAAAACGTAACATGCGATTTGCTTTCTACTACATGGTAAATCTTATGAGAAAGCAAATCACACGGGTGCGTTTTGTTTTCCGTTACATTTTGCCATAAGTGAGCGAAATTGTCAATTTTCAAGTAAACATAATTGTACGACATATGTCATTTTCAATGAAAGTCGTAGGAAAAACTATTTTTTGATATCTGTGAAAATAAACGGACGCCAGCGCATTTTCGAAAATGACATTTTTGCGCGATCGGTCATTTCTGACTATTTACCATGGGTGTTTCCATGACAGTACATACAATTTACCAGTTGCTATGATTACGACGACGCCAAAATTACTTACCGATCTAAAAACAGAACAGCAAAAATACGAAAAATACTTACCGACGCCTTTTTAAAATCAACAGTCTTGCTTTACATTTAATCTTTAATTATTGTTAGGTACATTAAACGTGCAATTTGTGCTGTTGTTTCCTATAGCAAGACGCTCATAAAGTCATAAAGGAAGTGCCAAGCTAGTAAACTACATCAGACACATGCACATTTTTATGAAATTATTAATTTCAATTTTGACAAATAAACTGGTTACCTAGTGATGTACATCATACCACTTCGATCATTTCGATTTATTGCGCTCGTTAATCTTAGTGCATATTTATATTGGTTGCATAATTTTAATTTCGATCGCGCAAAAAATGTTATAAGCACGTCGAACGTTAAGGGTTACCGTTCTCAGACAATAATTGGAGTCGTCGCTTCGCTCCTCCTCCAAACAATTGTCTTCGAACGGTAAAAATCCCTTACCGTTCTCCATACTTAATATACTATTTTCGGTTTTTTGGCCACAACTTCGTTAATTTGTAGAGCTACAAGAAACGTTGAATGGGAAGATTAATCAGCATAAAATTCTGCAATTCTTCATCCATTTAAACGACTTTGTATTTCCTTTGTATTTACTCTATGGTATTTCTTACAGTTTAAGAGATCCCCATAGTGAAAATGAAAAAAAAACTCACCCTGTATAAACGCAATGATGTAGGTATTCTTGCTTCGGGTGATATGGTCTTTTCACCTATACAGGGTGGTGACTTGCGTAACGCATCATAGGGATTTCAATGTAAAATTCATAACATGTGATTATTGGCCCCCCAAATTATTTCACCACCCTGTATATACGTAGGTGATTATCATTATTATATTTCCATACGTGTCCAAAATCATGAAATGGAAGCTTATTTAACAGTATAGTCAAAAATCTAGCTGCATAAAAACGCTAGTCAAAATGGACCCCTTGCTCCTGGACTATTAAGTAACCTAGTTTGCTGGACTGCGCGACACCTGACACTGAGTACCACTACCAATACATAAAATAAAGTATCTTCGAGTATACATTGAAAGACTTTATAGATGTGTATCTTATACAAAGCTAGAAATTATATAAGAAAAGCGAATGTTAAAATGCAGCCAGTGTCGCAAATCAATTGAAACGAGTTTTCTACATTACTGATTGTTGTTTTTGTAAACAATTACGCGTTAATTACTTAACCATTTGTTTGTTTTGCCACATAAGAATGATGACATATCCGGAATTGGTGTCTGTATTTCTTTTGTTATGCAGAATATTTGAAGTATATGTAAATTATGTCCATACAATACAAAAAGTTAAGTAAAAGAACCTTATAAACGAAAACTGACTTTCGAAATGTTGTCAAATGGGATCTAACCCCCGACGCACGCATTAGATTTCAACACTAAACAAAAGTAGAACGAAGTTTAGTAAGTTTTTTCTAACATTCTTGATTGTTTTTAAGGTCTAGTTTTAGCGTTGAATAAAAACTGAGTAGGTAATAAGTTTGATAGGCATTTACATAGAAATCTCGTGCGCGGAGGTTATTTCATTTGATATTTGGAAAGTCTCGATTATCAATATTCAAATGATAACTTCCGGATTAAATTTGGTCTCTCACTTTTTGCCTATAGTGTGATCCTGTAGAGTGTAGAGTAATAATATGAGGTTAACAAACTTTATGAATGTGTAAAAGTCAGGATATCCGCCGATATGTAATGAAATTGGCTATTACAGTAATGTAGACAAGTAAGTAGCAAGGTTGACAAACTCGCAAACATTAACTTGACAGGTCATCGGGTTTGACGACGATTGCTTTGCTAATCAGAAGAGTGTAAAACTTGCATCGAACCAGTTCAGTTGGAAATAAACTCTCTTCCCCAAATGCCTACATTTTATACCAAATAATCCCAACCCCACAATCCTAGAAAAAATCAAATTAAGGGGCAACGACAATAGCAAAATTAAAGACAGATGTACCTCGTCCCTGAAGTCAACATAACATAAAATTTCGTAATAGTAAGACCTCGAGTAAGACAGTAGAACTAGAATATACCATAGCTGATAGTATATTAATATTCAAATATAAATGTCAAAAAAGGGAAAGTAAACTGGAACTTACTTTCAGCACTCCTCGACTGGAGTTGTGGTGCGGCTGTGGTTGTGGGACGAGTAGTTGGTTTAGGTCTCACCACATCCTGGACAGGACAGCATACTATCGGTTGAATGCCCAAAAAACCACACAGCTGGGGGTAGATGTTGCGACGTAGTTGTTGTATAGCGTATGCGCAATCCCCTATGACCATACAGCGGCCGATGCCTCTGGATGATTGCACTCGACAGCGCTCATCTGTAAAGGTTTTGGTTAAATATTTGTTCTGTATCCGCCTTCATCTTTAAAAACAAAATTGTGTTAGCAAACTATTACTTTTTATGTGAATGAAAATACCCCTCTTGTAGCACACGGTACCATTTTTATACATAAAATCCGCAGCATAAATTTGTTCCCCGAAGTAGGTAGGTACATCAATGGATAAAATAAATTCCTATGCTCATTTCGTAAAATCTAACTTTAATTATACCATACGTTTTTAACTTTAAGCAAACGTTAAACGAATTTATTTTCTATTTTTTGAAGGAAGGCACTCGGGATAGTGATGGAAAACAGCAACCTCACAAGAAGCAGATAAGGGAATTAGCAGTGGAGGAATAATCAGACAAGCAAAAGTAGCCAAGAGGAGGGGACAGAAAGTAACTCAGAGAGAGGACAACAATAAAAAGGACTGGAACACGGGGGGAAATTGGGAGAGGAACGAGACCAAAGAATAGGAACATCGGAAACTAATGAACGCCCGGAGAAGAAGCTACCACCAGAAAGCAGAGTTCTCTCTAAGGCAGATATTCCAGTGGCAGTGGCGAAGCTATGGCCGTGCCCGTTCGGGTCGTGCCTAATAAATTTGACAATTATAGCTTAAAAATGAAATCATTTTAAAAGCGATGAATTTTTGAAATGTTCTGCTTTTAGTTTTGTAAAGAAGCTTCAACGACAGATAAATTACAAAATGCCAAAATGCCATAGAGGAAGTGAAGATGCTTATGATGTGGTTTATATTTTTGAAAATGAGTTATTTTGTTAACACTTTACATGCACGATATCCTTCACGTCAAAAAGAGTCAAACAGTGTATCAAAGAAATTGTCCGCCTTCATTTTGTGGCGGTTAATTCGAATTTGTGCGAAGTATTTGAATTTTTTACTGTGATTGGCTGTCATTTTAAATATACAGGGTGTATTAATAATTATATACACGATACTTGTGACCGACGTTCTTGTGCGAGTGCCAATAGGACATTAACTGGTCGGCCATTTTGTTCTGATAAGACCAAATTGAATCGCGTGTGTCGGTAGGTTCATTTGAAATTCAATATACAGGGTGTAATGGTAATGGCACTCATCATTCCAGCCATTCAGTTCTGCTGCGAGCATTTTAACGCCGGTAAAATTTTAAATGTCACGTGGACGGTGAATTTTACTCGGAATGCTTCTGTTTGTAACATTATATCCCATCGACTGTAGGAGGAGGAGCGTAATCTGTTTTACAATACAACGATACCGTTAAATAATGCAGGAAGCAATATTCAGCAAATTGGACTACGATATGTGTTGTTGTCCGAGAATTTTGAAAATGTGATGATCAAAGTGTGTATTTCAATTACCTATGACTTATGAGACGTGCTTAAGAAACTAATGAAAGCATTAAGACAATATGAGCCCGTTGTAGTCGATATAAATCAAACCATAATTCGAAAACGATACGTGTGGATTTGAATCGAAAAATTCAAAACGTGGTGTTAAATTGTGTCTACGTTTGGATTCCCTAAATATCATTTTTCAGCTGCCTGGTTAGTTAAAGCTTAAAATGTAAATGAAAAATTAAAAATTCAAACCTCCCGCACGCATTCAAATTTTCCGCGACAAAGTGGCAGACATCCAGAAATTCCAAAGTTCAAATCTCCCGCAGATATTAAGGGTAAGAATTCGTTGAGAAAAAGAAAATAATTAAATTCTGGTGATTCTTAATATTTACACCACCCCATGTGGATTACAGATATAATTATTTTGAATAATCTATTAATTAAATTCTGTTGAACGCATTGAACATAAAATTATATTCAAAAGTTTAGGGTAAATGTTGCACCAGAAAAAAATATGAACTTGTACAAATAGATCAAAAATACGTACAATTCCAAGTAAGCAATTTCCTGTGACTCTTTACCTAAAATCCTCTTTAATTTTGATTTAAAGGCACATCTTCTGTATGCCTACTTTTTAATAGATCGTAATCTATCACAACTTGGTTTTAGTTATGCGTGGTTAAAAGTTGCATGTAATAGTATTGTAACGGAAACGCTCCAGACATGACGTCGCCTTTGGCGCTCTGGAATTTTCTACGCGCGCGATAGTGGGATATGTATAGGACTATTCCAGACTTATCCGGAAAATTACGCGAATGTTCTTGACTTACATTGCTTGCGTGTATAAATGGTTGCGGACCGAACATCGCAAGCAGTCTACTACCTAACGAGATCGAGTACGTAAGAAACATAGAGCGCGGAAATATTGCGAAGTGTGTGATATAAATAATCGATATAAATTGTACGGTTTTTTGTAGTGTTTAGTTTTGTTTAATAAATATTGATATAAATCGAACCCGAATTTATAAATCACGTTACAGTATAATATCACAAGATACTCATTACGAATTGATTGCATATTCAATTAATCAACTTCCGTCTTCATTAGAATTTTCCACATAACTGCTATCATCACTGCAGTTGAGTCAAATGGTCATTTGCTCCATTATTTCATCTAATTTACGTATCTTCTCTTATTTTTTGAAAAAGTGCGAAGTAGGTACCTACACTTTTGCCAGTGATCGCAGGGACGTTTTCTAGAGCAACAGAAGACGTTGCCCCATATCTTCTTTTATTTTATGTTTTATCTTTAGATGCCACCGCATAATACAATAATGTGGCATCTAAAAATAAAACATATGGAGCAACGTCTTCTGTTACTCTAGAAGTGCATTAAAAACAGAATAAAAGACAATGAAAGGAATTCATTTATGCCAACTACCTCCAGATAAAAACAAGCAATTAGAGTGGAGTAGTTCACTCATACCTACATAATGCTTGAAGAGTCAGACGGTCGACAATTGAAGGTTGCACTTACGTGGAATACGTTGAATTGAAGAGCTTTAAATAATAAAATTAGAGAAAATATGGAAAGTGGGTCCCAAAAAAAATCCGTCGATGGAGAGACAAAGTTGCAATTGCGAATATTGTCGAGAACCGGATATGGAAAGAAGGTACAACAGAAATGCGATGTGTATCCATTGAAAGGAAAGTAATGGATCTAGAATGTATCCTTGAGTGGCCAAAAGGTCGGAAAATGACACAACAAAGCAATAGATGCACAAACGCTGAGCGGGTAATTCTTGTCATTTGGTTCCATATGAAAAAATAAGTTGAACATCGAGTTAATAATGGGAATTAGGTACGAGTTAAATCTTTGAATTGTGACTTGGATTATATTATTTTGAAAAACGTATAAAAAGTTCGCAAATTCCTTTGACATGTAGGCTCGCATGTAGGTATACCTCCAAAAGGATATATGAGGACGTCACTATACTATCAAAGAGTATATAAGGTTGCTACTATATATACCTATGCGAGTTAATATAACCTTGCAGAAATTGTAAGAAACAATTGTGTATTCTATGGACATTTCGTGTGAGCGAGAGTTTTGCAATAAACAAAGTAATACATTATTATTTTGCAAAAGTTATAAAACATGCCTATCGTATGTACGGATAAACGCCTCTGTTCTGGAAATGTATATCGAAGATACAGTCATACATGGTTTTGTCGAGTGCATTCTCAACCGCTCAAATGTAGTTATTAAATTTATTCAATTATGTAGCCTATTGCTGATGAATTACACTATTTATATCTGGACTCGAGCACAAACTTTTTATTTTTTGACATGAAAGTGAGCAATAGGTCCAAAAGTGGAAGAATATCTTAACAAGCTGCAATTTACTGAAAGCTGAAAACCATCACATATTAAGACAGTGGCGACCACTTATCATAATCCGCCGTATTGAGGATAAAAAATTGTTTGATTATGCCAAATTGTGACCGTTTAATAGTAAATGTCAGTTTCATTTAAAGATTCCCCTTCAAAACTACGGCGCAGAAGTGATCGTTCAAAACTGTACAAAACAAGCTACGAAGAAACTACTGCCTCCCAAATTAATAAAAGATATGAGGAAACGGTATAATAAGGACAAAATAATATGGCGCAAGAACCAAAATGTACTTATAAAGGTACCTAACCACCATTGTGTTTGACATTTCAGTGTGTACTATCACATTTTGTCCGGCGTCGTGTTCGGAAGAAAAAGTGACACTTTAATCCCTTAACTGGAAGACAAAACACATTGATTTAGTCCAAGGAGTAGAAAAAAGCAATATTCCTTGTGATTCAGCAATAAATGTTAAAATTTATACCAATTCAATTGTATTTATGATCACAATTGAGCAGCATAATCATCTTTTCATAATTAATTTTTATTGACTTTAAAACACACCCAACTATATACAGGGTGAGTTTTTTTTCATTTTAAGCATTAGGATCTCGGAAACCGTAAGACATAGAGATTCGGTTAAAGGAGGAAAGAGTTGGAGTGTTAAGAACTTATTCAAGATATGCTTTTGTTTTTTTAAAAAAATCCACAGTTTGCTAGATATGAGCGAAAAACAGATTTAGTGATTTTCATTTAACTGTTGTAGAATCGTTAGTATTAGAAATACAGAAATATGCAAAGAACAAAAATTGTAGATTTTTTTCCGCTTAATAAGATACAATTATTAATATTTATTCTTCTTTTATAATTTTCGAGTTATAACGCAAACTTACATTTTTTTAAATGGTAATCATAGTTGGCTGTGACAAGGTTCATTGTACTTACTTTGACAAATAAACATGATATATAGACCGGGAGATGATGACACTTTTTGTGGTGTGATTTGCTACAAGTATGGCGACCATTCAAAGGTTTAATTAAGTACTCCTCGAAACGAAAATGGTGCTAACTCTCTGGGAGTGGGGCCGTTATTGCGTGACGATTGTTTAAACATGTCGGAAAATTTAATGATTTTGGACAATTTGCTACACAAAATTCTTTGGATTTTCTGGTAGTCGGTGACAAAACAAATGACGGAAACGAAATGCCATACTTTTCCGGTGGGCCTTTTAGCCCGCCATACTCATTTCAACGTGTCGATTGTTTTTGTTTTTTTTTGAGTGATTTGCTACAAGCTCATTTTTTTATGAGCATCAAGTCCTCAATCAGTCATACACGAAAATCAACCTGCCATACCGCAGCGACGGTCCCGCATAGCCGCCATACCGGCACAAAGATGTCATTTTTGTTAATAATTTTGGGCCATTTGCTACAGTATGGCATTTGGATTTTCTGAAAGTTCATACTCCACATTGATCCATGATATATGTGCCATACTCGTCATGAAGGCTAAAGATGGCGCCATACCCGAAATTCTGTTTTCTTAAAACATCTTTGTGCTATAACTGGGACAAGCAAGAAACCTTAAAAACGATTAAACGACCTTCTCGCGAGCTTCAGAAAAATGATTTTATTATTAAAAATTGGTAACACAATCCATTCAAAAGAATAATTGTTCTAAATTGATTAACTTATCCCGACAAGATATAATATCGTACTCGCGTTTAACAATTACTCGTCATCGGTATCTGATTCCTCAACATCGTCATGGGTCTCTTCTGTTTCGTTCCCATTGCCCTCGACACTACTCAAATCGATTTGATTTTCAGTCTCTTGGTCAATGCGATCCAGAATGATATATCCGACAGTAATGGGCATGTCGTCGCCGTCGAACCAATTAAATTCATAATTATCTGTGTGCGTTAACTTCCATCCGTAATATTCAGGACTATAATATATATATTATCAATAATATTATATATATTAATTCACCTTAACCTATTTTTAATTCATTACAATAAATAAAACTTAACATGCATATTCACTGCCTTATGTTCATTTGTACACAAATTTAGTCCACTCCTTCCTGTTCTGTGCCAAGGTTCTTCCTTCGTCCCATGTTACCCCCTTTTCTTGTAGGATTTCGCTCACCACCCCGTTCCATGTCTTTTCCGGTCTGCCCCTTTTCTTCTCTTTCTGCACTCTTATCTCCCAGATTTTTTTCACCGGGATATCTTCGCCGAGTCTCTGCAAGTGCCCCCACTATAATAATATATAAAATTATGTTGATGGGTATTTCAGATGCACAGTGCCAACTTTCTTAATTATGAAAGCATCTAAATGAAATTTGATACCTATATGCACTTAGAGGTGCAAAATTTGGTCTTGAACATGCTATAGCCATACCCAGGAGCTCGTTTGCTATATTTGTTTAAAAGTTTATTATTATTATTATTATTATGGTCGGTGTTTCTTGTGAGAACTCAGGTCTAGCCTGGTTAACTAATCGCACGGATTAAAAATCAAGTAACGATTAGTGTCTGTGTCTGTGTCTGGTGAAGTTATGTAGGGTCCTTAAAAAAAAAAAACAAATAAAATAAAAAAAAAATCACACACGTACATTGGACATCTAGGGATACTATGTAATTCGTACTTACCAACATACCTATTGATGGGCACAATAGCCAACGCTATCAGGAAAGAGGAAAACAAAACAAAACAAAAAAAATCATTATAATAATTCCAGTAATTTTATTAAATGGAGTTTATTGTGTAAGTGTTTCTTTGGCTTTGCGTTTGGGTTGAATACGAGTGGGTTGTGATAACGTGGTGTGCTTCTGTGAAGAAGGAGTTTTGTTTTTTAATTGTATTTATGGTGTTTCTTTGTTCCTGAGGTCGTATTTGTGAGGTTGCTTGGGTTTTTGGTGGAGATATTGCAGTATTTTGTGAGCCTGTGGTGCTGTTAAGGTTTTTGCGTTTCGGTTGTATACGAGTGGGTTGTTTCTGAGAAGGAGTATTGTGTTTTTTAACTGTGCTAGGGCGTGTAACTTTATTGGATGGACCTGTCTTTGTAGTACATGTTGCGTTACTTGTGTTTATGGTGTTTCTTTGTTTTTGTTTGTTGTTGTTGTTGTTATTATTATTATTATTATTATTATTAGTGTTATTTTAATTTGTATAATGATCAAATTTTCATCGTTTCTTAATTCGAAATAAACACAACTGCCCTGGAAATTTTATCAAGATTGATCAAAGTCACTGGGTGTTCAGATACTTATGGCGGATAGTATAAACTTGATGGCAGCTACTATCTACTACCTGCGATCCATTGAATGCAATGCAGAACACAACGACCCCGACCGGGACCTCTTCAACTTGACTAAGAAGTTCAAGTGGGGCGACATAACATCTCGTGATAAAACAAGATTGGCCTGGGATTCTAGTTTGAAACTTCATATTTACTTTTATTACACCTCAAACTGTCACGAAACATTGGTGCCATACTGTAGCAAATCGCCCAAATTTTCGGAAAATTCTTACATTTTTGAAAAAATATCATACCTAATTGGTCCATGCCACAGGTATGGCGTATCGAAATTTCTATTTCTGACTATAAAAATAACTGGTGGAAAAATTTATAGGGTGTAGAAAATCGTCCAAAATTATTAACAAAAATGACATCTTTGTGCCGGTATGGCGGGTATGCGGGCCCGTCGCTTCGGTATATCAGGTTGATTTTCGTGTATGACTGATTGAGGACTTGATGCTCATAAAAAAATGAGCTTGTAGCAAATCACTCAAAAAAAAATACAAACAATCGACACTTTCAAATGAGTATGGCGGGCTATAAGGCCCACCGGAAAAGTATGGCATTTCGTTTCCGTCATTTGTTTTGTCACCGACTACCAGAAAATCCAAAGAATTTTGTGTAGCAAATTGTCCAAAATCATTAAATTTTCCGACATGTTTAAACAATCGTCACTCAATAACGGCCCCACTCCCAGAGAGTTAGCACCATTTTCGTTTCGAGGAGTACTTAATTAAACCTTTGAATGGTCGCAATACTTGTAGCAAATCACACCACAAAAAGTGTCATCATCTCCCGGTCTAATAGAACTGTTTGTATCTCGGTTTATATTATTAAGAGTAGTAAAAACAGATTTATCCATGGGAAACATTTTTGTTCTCTTAATTACAGTCTATTATAATATTTAACGTGCAGTTAGTTGTGCGGCGGTGCACCTATGTGTTGAAACCAGCGTAAATTACGTCGTGTTTCCAAATCTAACCCATCCTACATATCTTGAAAGTCATTTGGTAGAAAATGAAGATAACATTGGCCTGTCCAATTTTCGTCGTAAAGGAAAGGTACCTATCGCACTAGATATTGTTTTCCATGGCCAACTCTATTTACTTACCTCTCAATAATACGAAAATTACTGCATGGCGTTTATTTATTACAGTACATTTAGCAAGCCTTATATCGTTATAAAGAGAAAAATTTGTCCTTTTTAAAAATGTCAAAGCCAACTATGACTACCATTTAAAAAAATTAAAGTTTGTATTATAACTGAAAAATTGTAAAATCTAAAAATAAATTAGTATGTTCATCATGTTAAGCATTAAAATGTCTAAAACTTTTATTCGTGTCGTTTTGTTGTAGGTATTTCTAATAATAACGATTCTACACCAGTTAAATGAAAAATCACTAAATCTGTTTTTCGCTCATATCTAGTGAACTGTGGATTTTTTTCAAAAAACAAAAGCATATCTTAAATAAGCTCTTAAAACGACAACTCTTTCCTCATTTAACCGAATCCGTATGTCTTATGGTTTCCGAGATCCCAATGCTTAAAATGAAAAAAAACTCACCCTGTATATCGCAATATGATGTATAGAACCGAATGTCCACAATATACAGCAGCACCTTTATTCACAGCATTTCGAAAGAACACAAAGAAAAGTGCGAGGAAAAGTGTAAACTCCTATACCAAAGTACGTCATTTTAGCCCCAATGTGGTGGCCGAGGTGGTGGCCGAAACCAACGACCAATCAACAACGAGATACCCGGTTGTCGCCACTGTTCTACATTGGGTCACTGTGTCAGGGTGATATTGTGATTGTCATTCTGTAAATCTACCACACATGGGAACATATTTGATAATTATTTTATATGCTACCTTAAATTGGAGTACACCCTAAAGGTAAAGCTTAAATTAAAAACCTAAAACATCTAAAACAATCAAATATAAGCTCTCGCTTGAGAAAAATTATTTTGTAAGTAGGTTCTTAATGCGCACTTCAGGAGTTGAAGGTGCAGGATAGAAAAACCAAAAGACACAGAAAGCCGAATTATTTTCAATAGTAGCACAAAAATCGGTTGTTCCAAATACCTCCACAACATTTGGGACCATAATAAATGTAATCATATTCATATATAATTCACATTTATTGCATGGCGATTTCGGGAAATAAATAATTTTCATTTCTACAAACCAAATTTTACTTCTTACAGAGTGCTACTAGCGTTGAGTGAAGGATTACTGAATGCTACTAGGAAATGATTAGGTGAAATTAATTTAAGGTTTCCTAACCATTTCATGACGCACATTTGATAGACCAAGTAGGTAATAATTTACATCTCAAATAAAAGCGGCTATTAACATCTCCCACAATGATTAACACGATTTTTAAAAAATAACTACCTAGACTAGACTATTATATATATAATATATACCAAAACGCTGCAAGGGCACAAAAGACAATTTTTTCTTGCGCGCCAATGATGACCTTAACCTTAATGCATAATTAGTTACTCACCTTGTACTAACCCTTATGTTTAGGTACCTATTTGAGTAGGTACCTATAACTATGTCGTCACACAATATGTTTTAAACTAAACAACAGTTAATTATAAAAATATTTTAGCGCAACTCTCGTATTTTTTCAACTCCTTTATGCAAAGCTAACGTAAATTAAAGATAATTTATATGCCGTGGAATATTTAGAAGTTCGCTAATTTATGTTATATCAAATAATTAAACTACCTATTTGTTTTTAAAAAATACTGCAAATTCATACACATACCTCTGTAGTACTGTCCACGAACCGCATCGGTCAGCAACAATAAGGTCGAAAGATATCCTGTTAAAGATATGATCATGGCGAAAAAGTAGAGTTTACTTAACGTCTTTAAGTAGCACTGCCGCAAAATTATTATTTACACACAGGAGAGCGCAACTGAGCATGAATGGTTTAGTCTTTCCATTATAAATTTATTTTACCATCGACGTGAATTATAAAATTATGTAATGGCAAGGTTACCTCCGAACTAGTAGGTATAAGTAAGCATTTAATACAAATGATTAAAAATGTACGTCTTAAATCACTCAACCTCTTCTTAATCATGGTAACGATTTTTTTTTAGTGTTAGTCACTATTAGCGTCAGTTCGCTAAAAGTTTAAGAAGGTGATGTATTATTTATGTAAACATATAAAGATGTAATTTATACTTAAGGTTAAGGATATGTCATTCCGTTAGCAGCTGAATGACCAACAAATTAAATATTATGGCCATCTCGACTGCATTCTACGAAAATTCATCTAGAAACGAGGACGTGAAATCACTTACATGTAGGTACCTATTAAAAATTTTTCTTTGACGTATGAAGTAGTTATCCCTGAAAACAAGACCCACTCCGCGCTTACTAAGCTCCCAATAATTCGAAGAGGAAAACCCCTTTTTCCATTACAGACGACGTCTAAACCGGATCATACTCGAGAATGATTAGAAGCTGAGGTGACCCATATCCTCAATCGCTATGTAAGGCGAAGTACTCATTTTTGTAGGTTAACTATAAAGTTCTCTATTCTCCGAATTCATCCTCTCCTGTATCGAACTTGGTAAGAAAATTGACCCAAAAATAATGATTTTGAGATCCAAGTTAAATTCCACCTCAACTTTTAAAATCAAGAAAATCAGAATCTTAAAATTTGCAGGATACCTTTATTAGAGCAGGGGTTCGCAACCAGAGACTCGCGAGCCGCATGCGGCTCTTTTGATACAAAGTTGCGGTTCTCCTGTTCCATTGGTAAAATTAATAATTTAAGCCCTAACATGAGCGTAATGAGATAAATTTGAACTTTTGTTTTGTTCTTACTTTCTTAGAAATGCGAGTTCATAACCATGTTTATCTCGCAGCCAAGTGCTGATTCCATTTCGGTCTTAGGTCTTACCCACCGTCTCTAGACGTGGTATGGATGCAGATGGAGCCAGAAGTATGACAGGAATACATGGAGGGGTGACATCAATTCTTCAGAGCAAAATAAACCACGAAATTCTAACGTTCCACTACATAATTCATCAAGGAGCGCTTTGTGCCCAAACATTTCCGGTCGAAATAGTTGAGGTTATGAACTTGGTAATTAAGATTATTAACAGCATCTTGGGAAAAGCACTCTACCACCGCCAGTTTAAAGATTTCCTTGAAGAAATAGATAGCCAGTTGTCTGACCTACTTCTGCACAATAAGGGGCGATGGTTTTCCAGAGGTAAAAGTATTGCAACGGTTTGCTTTGTGTTTCAGTGAACTAAAAATTTTCCTCAACTAAAAGTATTAACCATCCCGAATTAGAAGAAAACAAATGGCTGCAAAAATTCAACTTCATGGTAGATACCATAATAAAACTAAATGAACTAAATCTAAAACTGCAAGGAAAGGACAACCCGGCCAACGCCTTGCTTGAAGGAGTAGGTAGTTTGTTTCGAAAAAATTACTTCTTTTTATTGAAGACATGGAGAGCGGTAGGTAAATTACTTCATTTTAAACATCTGAAGCAATATCGCGACGATACCAATGCGATTGACACGAATTATTTCAGCATAGCTTTAAAAACATGAAGGATGGATTCGCTGAGAGATTTGAGCAATTCAAAATAAACAAAAGCACCCTCACCTTCATAGTAAATCCTCTCAACACAAATACAAATGAGATCAACATTGAGCCATTTGGAATTGATTCAGCATCACTTCAAATGCAATTGGTGGATTTGAAGACCAAAGACTTGCGGAGTGGCAAGTTCACAGAACTCAAAAGTAAGTTGGAAGATTTGGAGATCCAGAAATGCATGCACATTGCGTAACACAAGAAGACAACTCTAAAAGAAATTCCGCGAGTTGAGGTCCTTATATTCAACGCATGGAATAGTCTTCCAGAATGCTACAAGTGAGCTAAAGAAGTTGGCATATGGAGTACCGACGATCTTCGGGGACATATTCGTGCGAGCAAGCGTTCTCTTGCATGAATATAATAAAAAGTAAAGTTAGAAGTCAATTAACCAATAATAATTTAGAGTCGTGCTTGAAACTTAAAACAACAAGTTATACACTTAATCAAACTTTCAAAAGGCATGCAAAGCCAATGATCCCGTTGATAAGATATTTATGTGTTTATATGAATAAATTTTAAATCCGATTATTTTAAATTTATAGAAATATAATAATATATCCATTCAAACAATATTGAATCGAAAATGTTTAGTGGCTCTTTAAAAACTGGGAAATTTTGTAAATTGTAACTTTTGGCTCTTCCGTTTCATTATACGTTGCCGACCCCTGTGTTAGAGCATATAACATTCACAATTTTTTGGTATTACGGAAGATAAACTCTCTTCGTGTGGAATTCTGCAGCCACAGATTTAAACACTAAAACAAGATATGTGAAAATTACGAATCGTAACTCATTTATAGCACGTAGATTCTAAACTGAAGAGCTTTGATTAGAGTAATCCCGCTCCTGCAAGATAGGTAACCCGCCCCTGGTTTCGGGTTTTCGAGCCTACAGTTGAATGTCGATGGCAATCACGGAATTAGGTATCGTAACTCAATTTGATTACAGTTTTGACCACCCCCGTGACTGCTTCATTCACGGAAAAAATTGTTAGTTGCAAACAACAAGTCAGTACATACATCAAACGAATCGGTAATTTCCACATATTAAAATAAAATGATCCAAACTTATGAATTATTATTATATGAATGTTACTTCAGGGACAAGACCAAGTAATCAACATCAATAAACATAAATTAAGCAAACATTACACCAAAAACGTAAACGATTACAATCAAAAGGATAACGGTATTAAATATGTCATTTTACATTGCGGTTACACCAAGTAAATTTCAAAAACAAAGATTGAAACACACAAAAAATATAAAATGCGGCATACAATACACAAATACGATATAAAGAAATGCAAAAATTACTATCTGCATTAAATACGAAGATTGTTCAATAGAAACACGTTTAATCTATGCAGCCAGGACCTGGTCGTCATGGCAACAGAATTCATTTGTTTAGATTGTTTGCTTAAGTACTATTAAATAAAGCGTTTGTCAAAACTATTTGCAGTTTGCTATTTTCTATCCAACCAAAGATAACTTGCGTGCAGTTATTCAGTTTTTGGTCGCTGAAGGACGTCAGCCAATGGAAATATATAAGAGAATGAAAGCTGTATATGATGACTATAGTTATTCTCATACGACACCAGTGGCTGAGTGGTGCAATAAATTTCAACATTTCAACAATATCTGCTGCATGATAATGTCCGACCTCATGTAGCCCAGTGACTCAAGAACTGCTTAGTCGTATGAAGTGAGAAGTCTTACAACATCCGCCTTACAGTCCCGACCTGCCCCTTGCAATTATTATGTTTTTGGCCCATTACAGCAATCAATAAAAGGACGACGGTTCAAAACGGACGCTGAGGTTGAGTTTGCCGTTAAGGAATGGTTCCGCAAACAGCCGCAAGAATTTTACCAGCACGGAATTTACAGATTAGTAGGTACATACTCTTTGGTACAACCAAGATATATGTTTGGGTGGGATTCGTGCCTTAATAAGTATTCGTGCCTTAATGTTAATGCAGACTTCTTTTAAAACGTTGAATAAAAAATGTTGTATATCCTCTAAACGTGTTTCTATTGAACAATCCTCGTAACAAAATAACAACAAACATTTATGGAGCGACGCGTTCACTACCGCCATTGAAGACAAGTTGCCGAACGTAACCAGCGTTCGTGTTCTCCAGATGGCGCAAATCCTTAGACCATATAGTACATCTTAGACCAGTACATGGACTGCTGCTTTCAATACAAAATGGGTGGTCACGGATAGAGGGCACTGTAGTCGTGGGTATGTCCGTAGCCTACCGATAGATCTAGCCGTGACATTGCTTTAGTGACGTCACAACTGGAGATGGGCCACTGCAACGTGATACTCATACTATGTGTTTAAATGCAATTTGATTTGCGCGCGTACTCATTTAATGCCAAAACATTTAGTAATTACTTGTTTTGAGCCGCAGAATTATCTTCTTTTTTATCATAAAACAGGCTATGTTTCCCCCAAATTTCAAACCCTTACGACATTTTTTCGCAAAAATAAGAATAAAAAACAAAAAAAACAGTTTTTTCGGTTTTCCTAGGAAAAATGGAGGTTACGTGAAAATAGTGCAGATACAAAAGTTGCTCATTTTTTTAATCTCTATAACTTTTACATTTAACATTTTCGTCTAAAATTAATAGTTTTGCCAGAATTTGCAAAACACCACTTCCCACCCCTTTCAACCCCCGTGATTTCACCCGCGGAAAAATTCAGCTGTTTTAATTATTTTTTCCCAATTTCTATTCATTTCACCTGCCTGAAAAAACCCGTTTCGCCCGGTAACTAATTTTTTTTGTCAAAAAATATTATACAGGGTGGTGCCTAGCGCAATGCAGCAAAGGGATTTCAATGGTAATTTCTTTATGGTCAATTATTAGCTCCCCTAATTATTTTAGAGCAAAAGTTTTTTTGAGAGAAAAAAATACTGCATCTGTTCATACTTTTAGTTATAATTTTCCATTTTTCAAAACCGTAGAAATCGACAAAATAAAAAATTACATTTTTATAAATCAGTGATGCTTTGGCAAACTACAAGCGCATCGCATCTATAAAAAAATAAGTTATCGTTGTTTGACGTCGAACGATTTTCATATTTAATTCTGTTTCAACTAACCGACGCAATAAAAGGCATCTTAGGGTAATGTTTTTTTAGAGAATGTATCTGCAACAGATACTATTTGTTTATCATTTTCCGGAATCAGAGTACCTACATAATCGAAGAAAAAAAACTGATTTGAAGATTTGTTCCAAAACTTCTATTCGGATTTTCCGCTACTGCAGCCAAAACGTTGAATGTGTTGTCGTTTTCCTGATTGTTTTGACGGACATTTTGAACGTTACTGTACCTGCAGTTCTTTAACTAATTTATAAACAAGTATAAAGTTAATAAACGTCAAAGGCAAATAATGAAACGTGATCGCTGTTTCTTTAGGTAATTCCAAGGCATATCTGATTTATTGTAAAATGAACCTTTTTATTTTGTCGATTTCTACGGTTTTGAAAAACGGAAAATTATAAGTAATAGTATGAACAGATGCAGTATTTTTTTCTCTAAAAAAAAACGTATTTAGACTTTTGCTCTAAAATAATTAGGGGAGCTAGTAATTGACTATAAAGAAATTGCCATTGAAATCCCTATGCTGCGTCGCGCTAGGCACCACCCGGTATAGCTTGGACCATTGAAGAAGTATAACGCCCGTGTTAACTGATGAAATAAGAAAATCTGCCCAGGATTCTGTCGTCCCTCTGTTGTGGGGGAAAGTGAACCACAAATTTAAAGCTAGTTACCGACTTTGCAGATTTCTTTACTTCTTTAAAATTCCAACGTTGCCAGATTTTTGCCAAGCGCTTTGAGTTTGAATTATAGATTAAAATATTGAATAAGCTTTTATTCAATGCAATAACGATATTATGTAAGAGAGGATCAATCTGAAATGTAAGATCATAAGCAACAATAAATACAGTAAAAAATGTAACTTAAATTAATCAGAAAACAACAAGAACTGTTCTAAGGACCGTTATCTTTACATAATAAACAATCAAACTTTACCTAGCTCCATTAAAGGATCTGGTAAATATGACACCACAGTTCAACTCTGATAAACAAGGAAAACAAAGGGCCCCTAAGTATAACTGGTTTTCCTGTTTAAAATAGTTATTATTTACCGCCCGAGGCCAAATATCCTTCAATATTTGTGGTACTTAACCACTTTGCAGTGTATGCAACACACCTTACACCAATTTCAGGTTTCCTATGTAGTTATACTTCTTTAAAGTGCTTATTCAATGCTTCAACTAATAACTGACCAGCGCAAAGGAAGTGATATGATGACGACTTCCGTCGCGTGTTATGCTATTTTCCTCCGCTGTTATATTCTCTCCTCTTATTTTTACTCGTAGGTAACGCGAATAGCAGCCATTTTGGATCAGTTTGGGAACCGCGAAATTTGAAATTAAACAACAGTTGGAAAGTATGTATAAAGTATGTATTTTGTATTCGCTCTTGGATTGTGCGAATACTTCAATAGGGCAAGTTTTGTGAGCGTATCGTTTAATAGCCTTTAACATCACAAGAAAAATATAATTGCATCGCTTTTTCAATCGTTTCACCACTCCACATAAAACCCTTATGTGTACCCAACTCTAAATATTTTAATTGATCTTCATTCAAACTTTTCGAAAAATTGTCTTCACTTTTGAGTAATTTCTTTTTTCGTTTTCTGTTTTCTTGCAAAAGTGCCTAGATGCGCTTCTCTAATGAATTAATGGTTACATCAGTACTCTCCTGAATGTATAAAGACAACTAACGGGCGATCAAAGATGAGTTGCTGTCGAGTCGACTTTGGAAGTTCAATTTCCCATGTAAACAAAAATTCCAAAGGTGACTCGACAGTAACTCATTTTTGATCGCATGGTATTATAATGCAACACAACAAATGTCAAACATGACACTAGGTGTCAAACGGCCATTTTGGCTCAATTAGCAGTTAGTTTTTGTCTAATACTAATGAATCGCGTTACTTTAGTAACCTAGGGACTTTACCTCCTCCTAACATTTGCGTGGTTACCAACTCTCAAAAATGTGTGCCTCGTCCACGAACTTATAAATTAAGATGGACTACTAATGATGAATTAACAAATGACACCTATATTGAGCCGGGCCCCCTTGATGTGCACTCACATGGCGCGAAATTTAAATCAACTAATAAACAAGCTGTGACACATGTCATTTTCCAAGGCTGCAATAGTCTAAAAACTTGAGCACTAGAAAAATTCCCCTAGAAAATAACTAAAACGTGCACATCATGGCCGCGCCCATGCTAGGGCCATTTCTAACTCTATGCAACTGTTTGATCAGCAATCCATCTTAATTTATAAGTTCGTGGCCTCGTCGTAAGTTGTATAATGTATATACAGGGTGGAACTCAAATTTCAAATGCGGTTTTTTAGTAATAAAAAGGGGCAACGTTACCCCCATTTAACCTACACTGTATCTCTCCCAGTTATGGAGATCCCAATGGTGAGCCACGAAATGGAACCACCCTGTACAACAGTCCTGAGCCTTCACGGTCTTCTAGCCAGTCAGATTAAACTCGTATTACGATACGCGCGACACTGCCCGTTCCCGCCAAAAGTTTTTGATCTAACCTATCTTACCGGTGTTTTATTGATTTGGTTGTGAATGTTTGTGAGATTAGTTTAGTCGTTGAGTGAAAATATTCAATGGTTTAGTACAGTAAAACGGTAGGACTACATGTTACTTTGCCGAATTTAATTTATATCTAAGATTAGTTGGATTTTTTGGTTGTATTGGATAAACGGTTTTTCTATGGCCCTTTGAATTGATTTCTTGTTACAGAAGGAATCATCTCCAAAAAATTGTGTAATGGCACAAGCAAATGATCCCAGTAAACGATTCCTCCATTTACTTAAACAAACAGAAATTTTAACACAACGTATGGTTATTAAGCCTAATAAACCACCTGATGTAATAAAGTAAGTAACACAGTTATGCTTTCTTTTGATTTTTAAAATTATCCTAAACGTAGTACCAAATCAGCAAAAGATAAAGGCCATGTGAATACTAAGATACATTTTGATTCTACTCCATATTATATACAAAATGGGCAAATGCGTGATTATCAAATTCATGGATTGAATTGGATGATTAGTTTGTATGAAAATGGCGTTAATGGTATTTTAGCGGACGAAATGGGTTTAGGAAAAACTCTACAAACTATTTCAATGCTTGGTTTTATGAAGCATTATAAAAAAATTTCAGGACCATTTCTAATCATTGTACCTAAATCGACATTAATTAATTGGACAAATGAAATTCAAAAATGGTGCTCTTCCCTTAAAGCAGTCTGTTTAATTGGACCTCGTGAAGTTAGGGTAAGTATAGATATTTTTTTGTGTTAATTGCTTTGTAGCACTCGCACGTTAGTAAGGGAGGTATTGCATTGGGGTAAAAAATGACCTCCCATCTTTTTTTTACGGAAATACGTGTTTTGAAGAACCATGAATCCGAATCAAACCAAGTCTCAATTATGTCGATCGGTCTGTCTGTCTGTTTGTACTCTCATTTCCATAGCTAAACGGTTGAAGTGATTGGAACCACATTTGGTACCTACACATATTCTTAGACATGAAAGGGCAGAATCAGGCATGCGTAGGTGTGCGGGTGGTAGGTATCTGTGCTAGACACATCAAATTTTTTAATACTGATGGGCAGATGTTAAACTATGAGATGTTCTCGGCAATTGTAAAAGAGACTTTCCTGTGCTGAGAGGAAAGATGTTATTGAGAAACAGGTTTAGGTTGCATTCATTAAGTTAAGGGAATTGAATATTGTTCCTTCTTACTTGTAACTCTATCAACTATGCAAACGGCCATTGTTTACTTGAAGTGTTAATTCCTTACTCTCCTTGGTAAAAACGGAACTTTTAAAAAGCATGGCAAATTGACAACTCCTTTCTTGTAACATCTCTAGCAGAGCGCCGTTGATTAACATCCCTATTAGGACTATGTTAATGAATTATGCTCAGAATTATATGGTGCTGATGGACGTTTGCATCGACAAATAAGTTAACTACTAACATACAGTGAATTTTTTTTAAATGCGAACATAGGAGTTTGCATGCAATGTAATTTCCCTATGTTCGATTTAAAAAAAAACACATCAATCTATTGAGTAGTTCAAATGAGTAGTAGATACAATTGACGGCTGTCACATTTTTAAAAATACCGCCGTCCAATTTAATTACGAAATCGGTTAGGCTATTGCTTATAATGTCAAGGAGGACACTTCGAACATTTATTGTAATTGTTTTCGGTATTTATTTTCTTATTTTCTTCATTTATGTATTGAAGAGATCAAATTAGTAGAATACCAGGTGCACATGACCTACAAATAATTGAAGGTTGGTTCACAATAAGTTGTGGTGTCAGTGCGTGGCCTGTGAGGTCAAGTTATGGTAGGTTTAAGAAAAATATATCCTGAAGTTGCTATGGGCTCACATGGCTTCTTTAAAAAAATCTTACCCAGTGCTCTTCATCAGCTGTTCATAGTCACACAAGTTGCGCGATTTGGGAATGTGAACCGCGCACACCTCATAGATTGATGTGTTTTTTTTTAAATCGAACATAGGAAAATTACATTGCATGCAAACTCCTATGTTCGCATTTAAAAAAAAACTCACTGTATAATGCCTACTAGTTTTGGTCTTCTTGGCTTAAAATAGGAGGGTGGACAGGGACAGACTACCTCCCTGACTAGACTCGTCCGACCCCTGAACGTCACCCACGCCATCCCACACATGAGTTGAATCGTAAAGATGCTAAAAGGGAAAGCGGGTCTAATCATAGCCATGTTGCCAGAATACCTAAAACATGGATCATCTCAGTTTGACTACAGCGAGACATTCACAAAGTATGTGGTGAGTTGTAGCGTGGTCTATATAACATCATCTACAAGACAGTGATTCTACCAAACACATGCACCGCATGTGTTTAGTTTGCAGTGCTCAGGAAGTATTCCCTCGAGTCACCTTAGGTTGTTTCTTGATAGCCCCGTCCAAAAATGCGCTAGGGTACGAGATGATCCTTTGAATGCTGCTCTCAAATGACAAGAATCTGACATCATGTGCCACCTATTCCTGTGTTGGGTTTGGGTGTCTTGAATTATTAAGTTGTTTACAGTCGCAACTGTAAGTGGAAAAGCCAGCTCTCGACCATGCAACATCTGTTTTGAAGCCAGTCATGCCAACTCATCGGCTTTCTCTTACCTTCCATTCTAGCATGCCCTTCGACCCATGCGAGCTCAAGGGTGTTGCTACTTGCGACTTGCTCTACTGTATGGCGACATTCAGAAACCAACCTAGAGGTAATTTTACAGTGGCCAAGTGCCTGCAGGGCAGCCCTGGTGTCACTGGAGATTCTAATATAGTGGGAGCGGCTCGTGATAAATATTGGTATTATTCGGAATTTCGTATTAAAATTGTGCCACTTGGAACACATGTTCCCTAGATCTTTTGGTGTGATTTGAGTCGCAGAGCCGAAAGTTCCGTCCCTTAGGATTGAAAATGGCGCCAATTTTTAAAACTTCAGGAAATATATGTTTTTAGAGCGATTTTTACGTTTGGGGTGACGTTTACGAGGTTTCCGACGGTGAATATGACAAAAATAATATCCAAAGCTAATTTCTGTGTGGGAAGCATGTTTCATTTATCATATATAGGCCAATTGTATGATATTTTATGTCTTACTAACCTATCATAGCACATTTTATATCTGTGATACGCGGGCATAAAGTACCACTTTATGCCCTAGGGCATTAAGTATCACCATAGTAACTCATTTATACTTAATGACAAAACAAACAAATATTTGCAGGTCATTGAAAATTAGAAACGTCAATTATTAATTGTCAATACCTACTAAATCACAAGATTGGCCTTATTTCGTATAGTTTCTGGAACTTCTTGGTCATTCACGATGAATTGAATTATTTAAAATTACGTTTGACGTTTGGATGGTTTCAATCACATTAACAAATTTGAACCACGCATACTCGATCAAACATAATGAATTATTTTGTAAACGAATTTTGACGAAGAAAACTATTTGTAAAACATAAAATTGTGTATGTACCACGGGCATAAACTGATGTTTATACTCTCGGGCGACTAAAAAGCTCTCGGGCCGTAGGCCCTCGAGCTTTTTAACTCGTCGCCCTCGAGAATATAAACATCACTATTATACCCTTAATACATAAATAACTATTTTACGTCCGACAAGATTCAAAGGTTTTGACCGATTTTCGTAGTTGAGGTGGCGTTTCTGAGATTCTTTTGGGTGAAGATTACCAAAAAGGCCCATTAAAGGCCTTTTTTATGAATTTATCGTTTCCCGAAAGGATGTCGTGGTTATCTGCTAGTGAGTCGCTTTGAACTTCAACAGTGGCTATTTTCTGATCAAATTTGTTTTTATTACGAAAAACGTTACTTTCCTGAGCGCGCGCGGCGTTATCGCCCCACGAATTTCTATTATACTGAAACTTTGGTTTTTGCAATACTTCGCGATTACTGATTTGTTTTTCTACTTCCACGTTTTTAACCTCAGGCGCAAAATAATACTCAGCCTGCCGCAAACGTCCTATCGCATCCGCAAAGCGTTTCATCCCTACCAAATGAGTTGCAATATGGGGAGGATAATTTTTGGCTAGCTTCTGGATAATGAAATGCTCAGGATACGAAATATGTTTTGCTAGTGCCACACTACGCATAAAATGCTGACTGAATGTCCCTATGGTAGCGTAGTATTTATTTTTTTCTAAATTATATAAAAATTCAGATTGAATCACATCTGACCAGAAAAAATTTCGAAAGCCTGCTTTAAATTCGTCAAAATTTGAAAAAGTATGCATATGCGTTTGACTCCACGATAAGGCTTCGCCTCGAAATTGATTCGCAACTACCATTCTGAAGTATGAATACGGTACCTTATTCAAATTATAATAGTAATCTACCTGCTCCAAAAATTCCAATGGGTGAACAATGCCCTTATTGTCAAAGATTGGAAGCCTTTTGTTTATATCAAATTTGTTAAACTTACGTATAGCGTCCTCACACGCAATGCGATCATCTATTTCAAACATATGTGGGTTTGGCATAAATCCCTGCACGTTATGGTTTTGTGATAACCTGGTGTTTGGTACTTGCCCGCTTTGTTGCAATTTTTCAATCACCTGTGAAACAATGTCTGTTACTAACTGATTTACATTATGGGTGTTAGAACAATGATTTATTGATGTACGATTACTATTTACAATATTACGAGTACTACAGAATCCATCTTCTTCCCACGAAAAAACTTTAGGTTTTCCCATCACCTTCTCCTGTTCACATAAGGTCTTCTTATTACGCCTTCTTCTCTCCCACCTTCCTCTCTAATCAATTTGTCTTGTTGTGGTAGACCTTGATAGCCCGCTTCTACCATATGGGGTTTCAAACTGCTGGATTGATAATCCCCAGCTGCCTCGGATGTTTTTGCCCTGCTATGTAGCTTTGAAAAAATTCAGGAACCGACATATCGGTAGCTGCATCCTGCCTGTCGTTTATCGGAACACTCGATACTCGCTGATAAAACGGACCCGATGATGATTTAAACATTACTGCATACAGAGTTAGTAATTTGTTTTCTTTAAGAATGGAATTGGATGACAAAAATCCTGAGAAAGGAGCCCCCCAGCACATGATACCATATTTCATTACGGAGTAAAAGTTACCGTAATACATGCTTAGGAGAATATTCTTACTACAGTGCATTGACGTGATACGCAATGCGTAGCATAATTTTGATAAGCGTGTACAGAGTTGGTCGCAATGATTGTTCCACTTGAAGTTCTGATCTATGTGCACTCCTAGTAATTTCATTGTGTCTGATTCTGAGAACTTTGTGGTCTCATTTATATTGATGTTTAAATGGGACGACCCATTTATTCTGGACTTGTCAATTCTAAAGATTATGCACGCGGTTTTGTCCTTGTTCACTGAAAGAAGGTTAAGATTCGCCCAGTGTAGCACAGTGTTAAGGCGGGTTTAGGCTCGTACGCAGAATGCACACGTTGCAGAAGTGAGTGGAAATTTCAGCTGCAGAAGTACGCCCCCGTGTGTACTAGTGATCTATCTGTTTATGTTGGTACGCAGTTGTTCTCAGTGTTCAAGTGTCGAAATTGACAATTAAAACCTAACCTCTTTTGGTCGTTAAATAACGTGGTTGATTAAGTGAATAGAAAAATAACAGATTTTTGATTAATTTCTGCAATGGCAGACAAGAAGAGAATTAAATTAAAGAAAATACTGTTATTAACGGCGTTAAGTAATGAGTTGGGGCTCTTGCATACTCAAAGGAGGGTACGACGGTGGGCAGTAAGACCTGTTAACAAATATAGGAGAAAATTTGGAAGGTTTCTAAATGTTTTTCAAGTAATGGTGACAAAGGATCAAGAAGAGCTGTACGCCCGACTACAAACAACTGCGTACAAAGTTTAAATTCTGCGAACTTCTGCGTCTCCTACAGACAAGCATATTTGCGGCAACCTACGTTTTGTATTTGTGCGTTCAAGCATAAACAAGGCCGTATATCAACATGGTCTCGAACTACCTGCGGCTGCGACTTTCTGCAGCAGCGCCGTTCTGCGTACGAGCCTAAACCCGCCTTTTTATACACAGCTTTGGTGTTTTCAACAACCTCGTGCAGGCAGGGGCCACTGATTAAAAAATTCATATCGTTAGCGTATGAAACGATTGTTGTATTCACTTCTCCAATGCTGTGTACGTGCTGTGGTAAATCGTTGGCAAAGACTAGGAATAACACAGAGCCCAAAATTGAACCCGGTGGTACTCCGTTGAGAATATTTAATTCATCTGAGTGGGTCGTGGCGCCCGACTCGCAATGAACAATTTTTTGGCGCCTCCCTCGCAAGTATGACGAAAACCATTCGTGAGCTACGCCCCTTACACCGTATAAGTATAGTTTTCTAAGCAACAGTATATGGTTTACGCTGTCAAAAGCCTTGAGCAGGTCCACAAACAACCCTAGAGCTACTTTCCTCCTGACCAAGGCATCCAACACATCTTGTGTAAAGATACTGAGAGCTGTGTCAACGGAGCGTCCTTTCCTAAAGTCTGGTTACACTGGGCGTGGCGAAACCTTGCAATTGAGTGGACGGGTCTTCCGGGTATTACTATCTACTGATATCTTCATCGATAGGAAATGCCTCCTGCATGTGGTAGTGTACTGAATATATAAATCTTCCATCCAAAAAGTGATCAGGGGCCCCTTTTTTGAAAAGATGTAAATTTTGCGTAAACTGACGCAGATTCGAGAACCGCGTTGGTTGAAGAACTCTTTCACTGCGAGTCGAGTTTTTAAATAAATTCATGGTTAGTACAGTTAAAACAAGAAATCTCGAATGGATGGATATACTATACAAATATGGCCCAGGTTTTGTCACTTTCACATTTGGGCAAGAACTTTATAACTTCGTTGTCACAAAGATTTTAAAGGAATTTAGTGCCCATCACTAACGACGACAGCATCAGAACACATAAAATAGAGGTACCTAAAGTTCAAATTCACCATAAGAGTACTTCAAGGTAATTTCTTTCCATTAAACATTTATTAATTGAATTGAATACATAGTTTGCATCTCAGTTTGCATGTAGCTTTTATAATTCACGAATCTAGCGTGTCGTTTAATTGCCTCGAAATAAATGTATCTACCGTCAACGGTATACCGGGTGGTGCCTAGCGCGACGCAGCATAGGGATTTCAATGGTAATTTCTTTATAGTCAATTACTAGCTCCCCAAATTATTTTTTTAGAGCAAAAGTCTAAATACGTCTTTTTTAGAGAAAAAAATACTGCATCTGTTCATACTATTAGTTATAATTTTCCGTTTTTCAAAACCGTAGAAATCGTCAAAATAAAACGGTTCATTTTACAATAAATCAGCCATGCCTTGGAATTACCTAAAAAACAGCGATCACGTTTCATTATTTGCCTTTGACGTGTATTAAATTTATGTTTGTTTATAAATGAGTTAAAGAACTGCATGTTCAAAATGTCCGTCAAAACCATAAGGAAAACGACAATACATTCAACACTTTGGCTGCAGTAGCGGAAATCCGAATATGGTTATGGAAGAAGAACAATTCTTCTTCAAATCAGTTTTTTTTCTCCGATTGTGTAAGTACTCTGGTTCCGGAAAATGATAAACAAAAAGCGAGACAAAAAGTATCTGATGCAGATACAGCATTACATTCTCTAAAAAAATATTACCCCATAGATGCCTTTTATTGCGTCGGTTAGTTGAAACAGAATTAAATATGAAAATCCTTCGACGTCAAACACCGATAACGTAGATTCTGCTTTGTTGAAAGATTCCAAAGCATCACTGATTTATAAGAATGTAATTTTTTATTTTGTCGATTCCTACGGTTTTGAAAAATGGAAAATTATAACTAAGTATGAACAGATGCAGTATTTTTTTCTCTAAAAAAAACGTATTTAGACTTTTGCTCTAAAATAATTTGGGGAGCTAGTAATTGACTATAAAGACATTACCATTGAAATCCCTATGCTGCGTTGCGCTAGGCACCACCCTGTAGAGTTACTGGGGCGTATTTTAAGAACATGACTTAAAATTTATGCTACCGCGTCCATGTTCATTGCCTAAAAGTAGCCTTTGCAAAATTATGTTTTCGACCAACGTTAATTATTATTAATTAAATAAGCCGTGGGATTGGAATTAATCTTGTCCAAACATGCGAGCAGCTAACGCAAATTATTAGGAAGACCGAAAGTTCAGGGTCAGTCGAAAAAAAAGAAGTATTATCTCACCACATCCTACTTCACACTTACCGGGTAACATCAAGTGGCGTACAAAGTCAATACAATCTGACCCTATCGCCTATGAAGAAGGTGATTTAAATATTAATCAATTAATTTACCCGAAGACTCACTGCAATACCTACCTAATGTGCTTATGTTGTGAGAATATTAGACTAAAGATGGAGACCATAATCATTATACATTACAGTGATTGTATTAAGACTACCTAACTAGTTTAATAATTATTATTATTTCTATATTTTCCATTATCAACATAATATACAGCATCTATGAGTACTAAATTTTTTTTTATTGCAGAAGGCATTCATAAAGGAAGTACTGAAACCGGCTGACTGGGATGTTTGTGTAACCTCATATGAAATGATTACATTAGAAACACATCCACTTCGAATGATTCATTGGCAATACATGGTTGTTGATGAAGGACAGAAGATTAAAAATGAAAACACGATACTCGCCAAAACTCTGCGAACATTTAAAAGTAGCAACCGTTTAATACTAAGTGGAACCCCATTGCAAAACAATCTACACGAACTTTGGTCACTCCTAAACTTTTTACTACCTGATCTGTTTCATTCCTCAGACGATTTCGATTCTTGGTTTACTACAAAACAGTGTCTTAGTGATTATTCCTTTGTGAAACGTCTGCACCATATCCTAAAGCCTTTTATTTTAAGAAGAATAAAATCTGACGTAGAGAAGAGTCTCAAACCAAAGAAAGAAGTGAAGCTTTACATAGGTCTTAGTAAATTGCAAAGGGAGTGGTATATAAAAATTCTTATGAAAGATATCGACATTATTACTAGTTCGGGGAATATTGCAAAGATGAGATTGCAAAATATGCTTATGCATCTTCGCAAATGTGCAAATCATCCCTATTTGTTTGATGGTGCAGAACCGGGCCCACCTTACACAACTGACGAACATATTATTTATAACTGTGGAAAAATGGTTGTGCTTGATAAACTATTAGCAAAATTGAAAGCGCAGGGTTCTAGGGTCCTTATATTTTCACAATTTACAAGGATGTTAGATATCTTGGAAGATTACTGTTTCTTACGACAATATAAGGTAAGTTGTTGTTGTATTTACTTATGTAAAGGGTACTAGATATAAACAGACTCATAGATACATATGTAAATGATAACCCTACCGTATGTGTGTGAGGTATTATACACTTTCAATCAGTGAACTTTTTTGTTTTTTTTTTTTCACTTTCATGTGGTACCTGTTGTTTGTTCTGCAATAATAAAATGTGTGTGTGACATACTTGTTTTAAGTTTTTCTTGATCTTCCTCTGTTTTTGTGTCTTTGTATCTTTGCTTGCCACATTTCGCTGTTGTAGATGTGTACACCATCTTATGTGCTTCCTTTCGATTAGTTCCTTTATGCCTTCTTCTCTCGAATCTTCCCTCATTTTATATCCTATGACTGGAAAATTCCAAAAAAAAGAAAAAAACACCACATTGGTAAATCATCAATTTAAATAAGGCCGTAATTTAAAATTCTTCCGCAAGAAGTGTCCTTTCAACTCTTTTCGTATATTCAATTTTTGTTTTTCCAAATCATTATATACATATTTGATCTTTTGAACAGGCACTACAACCCACATTTCCGTAGGAATTTGTCTCTTTATATTTAATACTCTTTTAGTTTTATTATTGAATGGTAAGTATAGTACCTATACCGAATTATAATGATAACTTGGTTGTTTGTAGTACTGTCGATTTGATGGCACCTCAGATCTCGAAGAGAGACAAGATCAAATAGATGCATTTAACAAGAAGTATAGCAAAATGTTTATTTTTCTGCTATCAACAAGATCAGGTGGCCTCGGCATAAATTTGGCAACTGCAGATTCTGTAATCATTTTTGATTCTGATTGGAATCCACAAATGGACTTGCAGGCCATCGATCGTGTACATAGAATTGGTCAAACTAAACAAGTACGCGTATTTAGGTAAGTGTAATGACATTAAAATAGATTAATAATTCTGGAAGTTAAATCTTTAGATTGGTAACTGAAAACACTGTCGATGAAAAGATAATTGAACATGCCGAAATTAAGCTCAGGTTACACCAATTAGTTATACAGGATGGACAATTGCCAGACCACACGTCTACTACTTTAGATAAAAATATTATGTTGAATATGATTAGGCATGGTGCAGATCACGTTTTGGCCTCTACAGATTCCGAAATTGTTGATGAAGATATTGAGACAATTCTACAAAAAGGAGAAGCAAAGGTATGTGCAGTGGCGTGCTAGGTAGATTTGGCTTACTCGAAAGCTACTAGTCGTAGAATGGGTCCATTTAAGTATTAAAAATTGTTTATTACATTTTGTTACAGTCTCGAATTTTTTGGGAGAATTTGAATTGTTTCGATGTTCTGTTATAGAAATTTTTATAGTTATTTTCATTGACGACATTATCATTACGGCAAAGCCTCAAACGATTTCATTTTCCGTCAGACAACGCCAATGTTAGCATAAGTCTACACATATCTTATTATTCAACATGCGTTTTAAGCGAAACTACACTCATAGTAAAGTTTTCTGATAGCCCAATTCGTTCCTCCGTCAAGCTTTTAAAGGTCAAAAGCATCTAATGATGTTTTTCTGTAGAGTTTGGCCTACTAATTAACCCCCTAAATTCGTCTGTTGATATCGATGCCCAACCGACCCCAAAAAAGAAAAAATGGAATTTTTCAAAAAGTTCCTATTTTTAATTATCTTTACAACGGTGCGTTTTATTTGTCGTTAGTAAAGTCACTAAATATAGAAAATACCGCAATCCATTGGGCTCGTGTGTTAGAGAGAGAACGCATGACTTTTGCCCAAAAATGGCGGAAGTTACCAGATTCTAGTAACTTTAATGTTAGGGATTGTTGCACCTGTTTGGAGATATCTGTATATATTTTTATAAAACATGACAGTACTATGAAGTTAGGTTATAAAAAATGACAGCTATTCAGATTTTGTCAATTTTTTTAAGTTGGCAGCAAATTTGCCCAAATGGCGGATGATTGCGGTACTTTCTATATCTAGTGACTTTAGTCGTTAGCTCTAATGGTAATGAAAATATAAGGATTTTTCTCCGCGCATTTGACATTGCATATACGGCAAGAACGCACACATATTCGTTAGCCATTCGTTTAAACAGTGTTTTGCCAAATGTAACTGTTTAAAATATTGTTTTTAAGGCCATTGCTCTTAGACGAATCAGAATTTTAAAAAAAAGTTAAAATAAAAATTATATCTGGTAACTTAACGAATCCAACGCGGGGTATAATTTGAAAATATCTGTTGGGATTACATTCTAAACTTGATAATTTAGTAACACAAGGTATTCTGACCAAGGTACATTTTTCAACATGGGCTACACCCATTGTACCGGTTGTTAAAGCCAATGGAAAGAGACGCATATGCTGAGATTTCAAAGTTAAATTGAATATACACAAAACACCTGCTAAAGTAAAAGCAATACAAGAAGCACAAAGACCTACTGACAAAAATCAGTTACGTTCTTTTCTAGGTTTAGTAAATTACTATGGTAGATTTTTTGAAAACTTGAGTACAATGTTAGCACCACTAAATGACCTTTTAAAACTGAATTCCGAGTTTATTTGGAATCAGAAATGTGAAAAATCATTCTTACAAGTTAAAAAAGAAATTCAATCTGCGAATTTTTTAGTTCATTTTGATTTACAATTACCAATTGTGCTAGCAACTGATGGTTCACCATACGGAGTGGGCGCTGTTCTTTCACATGTATATCCGGATGGTTTGCATCACAAACTTTAACATTATTACAACGAAAGTATTCACAAATAGATCGTGAGGCATATAGTATAATTTTTGGTATTAAAAAGTTCTACCAATACTTGTACGGTAACAAATTTATACTGTATGTACTGATCATCGACCTTTGTTACACATTTTTAATCCAAAGAAATCATTGCCTGTGTTAAGTGCGTCTAGAATGCAACATTACGCAATATTTCTTTCGACTTTTAGATACGATACAAGAGTAAAAACTTACATGGTAATGCAGATTGCATGTCTCCATTACCAATTAATTCTGAACAATTATACGATTTTGAAGAATCAGACATATTTGAAATAAGTCAAATAGAAACACTACCTGTTACAATTAGTAAACTAGCTCAAGCTACTAAAATGGATAAGAATTTACAACCATATTATTCATGGGATTAAAAACTGGTAAAGTGATTGATAGTAAACTACGTTTCAATATTAATCAAAAAGAATTCACCATACAACAAGAATGTATTTTGCGAGGTCACAGAGTAATAATACCTAAAATTTTACAAAAACAAATTTTAGATGAGTTACACTCTGCACATTTTGGTATTTACAAAATGAAAGGTTTAGCACGTGGCCTGGTATAGACAACGATATTGAAATGTTAGTAAAGAATTGTGCTAACTGCAATAAAATTAAGCATAATTCTACAGTAGTACCAGTGCATTCATGGGAAAGTGTTAGTAAACCATTTCGTGTACATGTCGACTATGCAGGTCTATTTTATGGTCATTATTATTTTATTTTAGTTGATGCGTATTCACGATGGCCCGAAATTTATGTTACAAAAGATATGACTACCAATACAACCATAAAAATATGCCGTGAAATATTTAGTCGTTTTGGCATACCACGTGTACTGGTGAGTGATAATGGTAGGAATTTTGTATCTTACGCTTTTAAAAGTTTTCTTAAACAAAACGGAATTAAACATAGTTTAAGTGCGCCATACCATCCTGCGACAAGTGGGTTGGCAGAAATATACGTTCAAACATTAAAGGAATCATTACGCGCAATTAATGGTAATAGTTCTGAATTGCGGGTGAACGGGACGTCAGAAGTGGGTACCGTCAAAGGGAATGTGGTAGTCCCCGACACGATCTTACCGATGGTGGAGTCAAATCTTCAAACGCGCATTGGAAGGGAACTGGACATCGGAAGTGGATACCGACAAAGGGAATATGGTAGCCCCCGACAAGATTTTACTGAGGGTGGAGTCAAAACTTTAAACGCGAATTGCGGGTGCACGCGGAAAGTGGGAAGCGGGTACCGACAAAGTGAATGTACTAGCCTTCGACAAGATCTTTTATTGATGGTTGAGTCAAAAGTGGCTAATAGAATACTGATCTGCCATACAAAAATGCGCTGAACTCCCTTCGATCTCACACGAGGACTTTTGATAATTTTTTTGGTTTGTTTTGTCTTTGATTTATTTTATGTCCTTAACCACGTTACAAATTATAAAATACAATATTTCAATTTATGTATAATATCATTATACAGTATGTGATAACATTTTACTCATGCATTCTCTTTCAATCATATTTTTCTCCAATAATATAACATCAGCATGCATACAAATGAGCACCTCATCAGTTTATGGTACAAAAAAAAGGAAACCACTTGTTAGCTGACACGACAACGTGGAAAAATGTGTTAGCTGGGTCATCAAAATTCAAAGTCGCCGCTAGCGCACGCTAAAGCTACATTTAAATATCAGTTGACAGTTATTTATGCTCTTTTTACATTGTACACTATTATATAATAATGTGTATGGACCATGTTTGGATACTTATGATTCCAGTAGAATCCAAAAAAATTCAAAATTTATGGAATAAGAAAGCATCATCATATCACACAAATTAAAAGAAACCGGATGGCTAAGTATGAAAAATCGTAGATATAAAAATCTAGCACTTCGCGTTTCGAAATTCGTCAGAAAATGACAGGTTTTTTTGACAGTTGTAGAAAAAATATTGTATATCACGCTAGCGCGAAGTTATTTCGCGCATTTGACTGATATACCTTCAGTCTCAATGCGCGAAATTGAACTTCGCGCTCTTGTTATATAAATAACTATTAGATACTTTCATAAATAAGAAAGTTGGCATTGCGCATGCACAAAACAACATTTTGAAAACGCCGCTAATTTCACTTATATTCGTAGTGTTTACATATAGTTTTATTTAAATATCTTCATAAATAAAAAAGTTAGCATTGCACATGCGTTAATCCAAATTTTTGACACTGCGCATGCGCAAAACCAAAAAGTATCGGTATGCACGGAATCCTTGGACCAAACTCTTTCAAACGAGCCCTATGTCGCCCAAATCGGTTCAGTGGTGTAGCAAGAGTACGTGTGACAGACGGACGGACGACAAAGTTCAACCAATAGCGATATTTCACTGTGAGGAAAATACGCTAATAAGTACAGCGAGAGTAATTTATCATGTAGGCATGTTAGTTCATTGCTGATTGTTAATTTACCAAGCCCTGCCTGGTTTTTGTAATTTTCTGTTACTTTTTCCTAACTGATGTTACAGTTCTGTTACTAACGCAATAATAATGCTTAGAGTGTGCCATCTTTTTTCAGAGTGAAAAACTACTAAAAAGATCTGAAGCTTTAAATGAAAGTTCTCTACAAAATGTAAGAATTATGGATACACCCAATGGATCAGTATATGAATTTGAAGGAGAAGACTATCGTCAAAAACAAAGGGCCATAGCTATTGATCATTTGACAGAACTCCCAAAACGTTCACGCAAAATACATTATTATGGTAACGGAACATCAAAGGTGAGTGTTTCAAAATTACTTTAGTTGCTGTGTTCTTTTATTCATATATGCCTAATTGTTAGAGCTATTTTTTGAGAATTATTATCATAATTAATATGTAGTTAATTACACAAACCTGTAAAAATGTATGTTTAAAGTTTATACAGAATGGTTATTATAGGAACCTAAACTGCCAAAGAAGCGTCAGGTCATTGCACCAAATGCTTCTGACAGTCTTGGATATCAAGGAGATCAGCAAAAAATGGATGAGGTCAAATCTCTGTCACTTATTGAACAGGCAGGTAAAGAAAATCGATCTACCCCAGCATTTGCTCATTGTGCAAAGCAGTCTATTAGACCAAATGTCACATATGGCCATGACGATATTGATTACATCGGGAAAACCCCAGAGGAAGTGGTGGGTTGCTCTAAAGTGTTT
>NW_022170403.1:6407452-6413911 GCF_008802855.1 Photinus pyralis
TATACCTACGTACCATACCCTACGCGAATAAGATGGAAAGTCTTCATATAAGTTCATCAAATATTAATTTATTGTGGGAAATCAGTATGTAAAATAAATAAATCAGTACGGATTAGTTATAGAATTTAACCGGCCAATCTTTTTAAATGAAATTAATGTTCAGATATGTTTAATTGAAACTATTTTGATCTCCAATGTACTCATTTGAGTCTTAATCACACAATTTTTAAACTAAATTCTTGGATCTGCTCTCGCAATCAAGTACCAGACCCCACCCAAGTTCAGCACAGCACTCTGAATTGAGTTGAGAAGCGTGAAATCATGAGTTCGGCTCTATTCGGTAAAGCGGTGCGCTGAATAAGGATGGGGTTCGGAAATTCGCTGCCGGGTCCATAATTTTCCGTACGTACTCCATCATAATCGAATCAAATTAAGGCGGCTCTGCAGTGAATGTTTCAGCCAATCATTTCTTTAAACAAAACATGTCAAAATCGTTATTCATGCGCCAAGATCGCCAAGAGTATTATCTAAATCCCGAAGACATAAAGTTGATGCATTTTTTACGACCACATGGATTTTGATCAAAATCGTTATGTAAGCACCCTGGTAAGCACCAATATCGTTGGGAAAAAGACCAAAAACATTATCTCAATGTCCAAGACATAAATTTGATGCATTTTTGTTAACTATAAAATGTATTATGTACCTAAGATTAAAATAAATTGTCGTTAAAAATGATTGTAATACTGAGTATCCTTCGATATTTCGTTGTATCGGTTTATTTTAATAAATTTTCGAAATGCTGTCCATTATTTTCTAGGCAGTAGGTAATAAAGTCTGTTTTCAAATTCATGCCTAATGTTTCGAAAAACCTCTACCTGAATTTCTTAACATGCCGCTGTGATTCTCCTTATCAAGTTTTCCAAATCCTGAGGTTGTGTTTTATAAACTGATTTAAGATGACCCCATAGAAAAAAATCTAAAGGGGTTTAGTGCGGTGATCGTGGGGGCTATTCAATTGGTCCTCTTCGACGAATCCACCTACCAGGAAATCTTTCATCTAACCACTGCCGAACGGATAGAAATACTGTGGTGGAACTCCATCATATGTTGGTAGCGAATAAGATCTTCCTGTAAAACCATGTTAACAGCCACATCAGTTTGATTTTCTAAATTGACTGTTATTTAGGGTTCTATGATTTCCTCTAGCATATTTAAATAGCGTTCACCACTTAAATTTTCTCAAATGAATAAAGGTCCAATAATAAGTATTATTTCCAAGAATTCCAGCCCACACGTTCACCTTTTCGAGACACTGTGTATTACCTTCTCTCAAAATTCGCGGATTTTCATCGCTCCAGTATCGACAATTATGTTTGTTGAAGAAAAAAGTACACTCGTCACTAAAACAAAATGATTGTTTTGCAACAAATTTTCATTTGTGCTGATCAAGTCCGTTATAGTTTCACAAAATTCGATCCGTCTAGTCTGTCGAAATCGTCTTCAGAGTCGTTAATGAATTTGTATTTTGTACGGGTAGAACTTACTCAACCTTAGTGACTGCTTTACTATTTTGTGAGAGATTCCTCTTTGGCGTGCCCCTGCCTACGCTCTTGAGTGACAATACCTAAAACTTCCATTTGAGTTGCATAGTCCAAAACACGCCGATTCTTTCTTTTCTTATTAGCAACAGAACCAGTTTCATTAAACTTAAGAAACCATAATTTTAAGACATATTTATGATTTCAATTATTATTGGGATATGTCTCATTAAACATGGCTGCCGTTCTTCTAGCGCACCTTCCACATTCACCATAAATAAGAAAATCTCATTTTTGAAAATAAATTAGGCAACACAAAACTCACTGACTTCACTGACAAAATTTGTAAATTGTTTTGGAAATGTCAATAACAAAACAAGAGGGTGATTGTTTTTGTTTTATTTCAGAACATTCGATAAAGTGAGGGTAAGATTCTTATCACATGTTGGTCGATAAAGTACTGAAAAGAAACAACAAATGTGTAATATTTTTGAAAAGACAATTGAATGACCTTTAAATTGAGGGGTCGCTCAACCCTTCTTCCCTATTTAAATTTTAGCGGTTGCTTCTACCCCCATTAAAGAGTTGATCCTACTTCATGTATGACCAGCCTATAAAATGTCCGCCTTCAAAATAAATTGAGTACTCCTAAGTACCGTCATAGAGTAAATATTTACTCTATGGTACCGTATTGACAGTCTCCGCGACTTTTCCTCAATCTACCGATCACGGTCGAGTAGGTACGGTACAATCGTCACTTGATGCGACAACGTTGTCTTTTCTGCGTGCACGAAACTCGTAACTTTGTACCTATTTATACCACATACTTATACGAAACCATATATGTATATTTCTAATGTGAAAATGACTGATGAAACAATACCTATTGAATCAAAATTTTAAAATTTTCCGTTTCAGGCTGTGTAAATTAGAAGTAGATTGAAATCCAAAATGCACTGGCGGTTGAAAGTGGACGTATATAGCTAAACTGTATTTCAGGGCAATTTTCAAGAAGATTGTGTATATGGAAATGAGTTATGGAAAAGGTTAACTAAATTAATACGGCTCAAAATTCAAAATTGATACGGTGTCTTATTCTAATTTTAATTGAATCCTATGGAACAATTTGCATAACTAACCTTTCTCGGTTTGTTCACTCAAGTAGGTACATGAGATTCAACGAACATGTGTTCGCTTCTTATGAAGCCATCCTCTAGGGATTTAGTGTCCGCTCATCTGTCTGGGTCTATCAGTAACAAAACGCAGACAAATTGCAGATTTTTAAATCGGACAAAACTGGGTATAACGTGGATGAGGTTAAAACAAAGCTATCCAGAAATTAATGTTATCACCAATTTTGTTAACAAACAGAGTTATTTTGTTATGAAAACTTATTCTAATGTAGTGTGAGATTGACGTAGCTCGTTTTCAAACAGCAAGCAGTTGAAATAGAAACTTGAAATGTGGTTTACAGCCATAATCGGCCATTGCGAATTGAAATAAAATAATTTCAAGATGGCGCCGCTTCTGTAAATATCGGAAGTGGCACCATCTTTGTTTTTTAAAAAAACAAACATCATTTTCTATCTTTTCTAAATACTTACATCTGCCATAGTTTTGACATAAGTAAATTTTTCTCTAAAAATTTGCAGATGCAAGGGTCCTTTCAAAAATTCACATCTCTTAAACTGTTTAAGACAATACAAGTGAGTAAAATTAAAACAAGTTTCTATCCCCTGCCTCCTCTTCACGGCCACCTACTGATCTGGAAAATGTTATAGTTTGTACGAACCAATTCACATCGGTGAGACCTTTCATTAGAATATTCTGAATGGTAGAACGTACGTGTGTTCGCCCCCCCCCCCTCATTTTCAAAAAAATTGGCACCACTAAAAGCATGAGTATGGCAGTTGGTTGTCGCATGTAAAAGTTATGCCCGTTTTACATTCAAAAACAGCATCTCAGGAAATAATCCCCCCCCTTGAGACAGCGAAATTTGATGGTCGTCTGGCACACCTTCAAGGTATATACTGCAAAACATTCCAGGACTCTAGGACAATTCCTTTAAAAGTACTTCAAAACCGCAAAAGTGGGTGCGGACACTGCAGACGGACGGACAAAACTACATTTTTTTTTATTTTCTTCAAAAAAGCGCGAAAAGTATGAAGGGTGCAATAACCACACCCAACATCTTTAAATAATCAACAGTCATATCCCAAGTGCATAAAAATAGCCGATTAAATTTTGACGTTTTCGTCAAATGTTTTGCTTAGAAGTACGTCGAGTCAATTTGCCCCTTACACAAGGGAAGAGAGCGGACAGGTAATACTTTCAACAAAAGTGGTACCATTTGTTACCAAGGCACGCCGGCCAGTGTTGTAACATGCAACAGCATTGTTGTGCTGATAAAAATTATTCCTTTTATAGGACGAATATAAATCAAATTTATTATAATAGTGTAATTTAATTAATTATTGTGCTAAATATAATTGTTGAGAAATTATTGTAACGGAAATGCTCCAGACATGACGTCGCCTTTGGCGCTCTGGAATTTTCTACGCGCGCGATAGTGGGATTCTGTAGGACTATTCGAGAATGTACTGGACTTACATTGCTTGCGTGTATAAATGGTTGCGGACCGAACATCGCGGCAATCTACTACCGAACAAGTATGTAAACATCGAGCGCGGAAATATAAATTGCGACGTGTGAGTGATATAAATAATCGATATAAATTGTACGGATTTTATAGTGTTTTAGTTCTGTTTAATAAATATTGATATAAATCGAACCCGAATTTATAAATAACGTTACATTGGTGTCAGAAGTGGGATTAATTAAATTAATTAAAAGTAAGATTAAATTAAGTGGTTGTGCTTGTGTATGCCTGTAACAAGATCTGCTGCCGCTAAAATGGAAGAAACGATGCTCAATTTGCTCCAGCAAATCCAAAGTGGCCAACAGGTGTTGCAACAAGAAATAAAAAGCAACCAAGAGAAGTTGGAAGAAAATTCTAGAAATTTTGAAGAAAAGTTCGAGAAAATGGAAGAAAATTCTAGAAAGATTAATGAAGAAAATTCTAGAAATATTCAAGAGAAGTTGGAAGAAAATTCTAGAAAGATTAATGAAGAAAATTCTAGAAATATTCAAGAGAAATTCGAGAAGATGGAAGAAAATTCTAGAAATATTCAAGAGAAGTTCGAGAAGATTGAAGAAAATTCTAGAAATTTTGAAGGGAAGTTCGAGAAGATGGAGGAAAATTCTAGAAAGATTAATGAAGAAAATTCTAGAAATATTCAAGAGAAGTTCGAGAAGTTGGAAGAAAATTCTAGAAATTTTGAAGAGAAGTTCGAGAAAATGGAAGAAAATTCTAGAAAGATTAATGAAGAAAATTCTAGAAATATTTAAGAGAAGTTCGAGAAGATTGAGGAAAATTCTAGAAAAATGGACGAGAAGTTCGAAAAGATGGAGGAAAATTCTAGAAAGATTATCGAAGAAGTCTCTAAATCAATTGAAGAAAAAGTTGAAGATAGAATTACGGAAGTTTCCAAAACATTTAAAGCAACATTCGTCGAGATTGAGCACAAGTATGAAGAGCTGCGCGAGCAATTCTTGCGACTGACTACGGAAAAGCGTACTAGTAGTGCCCCAGATGAATTACTGATGGACCGTCTTCTTGAGGTGCCACAGTCTACTCATTACAAGAAGGTCGACCCAGAAACAAATACGAGAGTAGAAGGCGACGTTCAGCAAGCCCGAATAAAGCCACCTACTTTTGATGGTAAGATTCCTTGGACCACGTACGTTCGACAGTTTGAAGCAGCGGCTGCGGCAAATAAATGGACTCTTTAAGACAAAACTACAGCCCTGATTCTTGCTCTGAGAGGAGATGCTCTGGATGTGTTGCGGACCATCCCCGAGGATCAACAGAACTTCCAACAAATAGTAGCGCGACTCGAGATGCGATATGGCGATAAACACCTTCAGCAAGTTTACTATGCCCAAGTCAAGAACCGAATGCAGAAACCTGGAGAAAGTTTGTAGGAACTTGAAGCGGACATCGCTAGACTGATTCGATTGGCATACCCTACGGCACCGGAGAGCTTTCTTGATCAACTGGCTGTACAAACATTTATCGATGCCCTTCTAATTGAAGAAAAGGTCAATAAAGCAATACAGTCACTGGCAAAGAAACGTGAACCACGATGTTGGAATTGCGGCGAGATTGGACACGTTCGCCGCAACTGCCAAAAACCATTACAGCAGTCGGAAAACTAAGAAAGGTCGACAGGAAGGGGCTATCGTCGACCTGCAGAAACAAAGCCCCGATCTTCACTGTAAACATTACGTCGTCTGAAAAAGTTCACAATAATGCAGACGCTTTGTCAAGAAGACCGTGCAAGGACAACTGCACACATTGTTCTAAAATAGAAGACAAGATTGGCCATCTGCGACGAACAACTGTAGAGAGTGAGGAGTGGAAGCCAAGCGAAATCAAAACGGCCCAAGAAAACGACCCAAGTATAAAAACTGTTCTGAATTGGATGCGCCACGGACAAAGACCAGGCTGGCAGGACATTAGTGCCACAAGTCCTGAAGTAAAAAGTTATTGGGGCCAATGGAATAGCCTGACTCTGAAAGACAACCTGTTGTATAGGACCCTTGAAAGTGAAGATGGCACCGAATCGACGCTGCAATTAGTAGTACCTAGAAGCAAAGTGTCGGAAGTATTGCGAAAATTGCATGACGGCGCTCCCGGAGGACACTTTGGTATTACGAAAACGTTGCAAAGGGTACGTGAGCGGTTCTATTGGGTCAACCGTAAAGAAGATGTCCGGCGATGGTGTCAAAAATGCGAGTTATGTGCTACTGGAAACGGACCAGTTTCCAAGAAGAAGGCACCCATGAGGCAGTATAA
>NW_022170403.1:6414011-6443056 GCF_008802855.1 Photinus pyralis
TTGGGTTGCCTACATACAGGCGTGAAATTCCAGAAGATAAATTTGGTTCTGGCGCCCTTATTTTAGATTTCCGACCCCAAGTGTCCTATATCAAAATACTCACCTAGGCACGCCCTATACGCTCCCAAACGGTGGCAGGTACTATAGGAATCACCCTGTATACCTACACTTGGAAAATCCCTTGTACCAAGTTTGCAGTTCAACGCCGATATACTTATGTATAAGTAAAATAGCGAATGCGTCCGCTTTCTACGTATTTTATCCGTCTAAACACCTTTCTTTACTGGGAACAAACATAAGAAAATTACTTTTTTTGGGTGGGTTACGCGGTTATTAATCGTATTCTTTCTCTTTCACAATTTTAATTAAGCTTTTAATCAAAGTTTCAGGTTACGAAGTCAATTTTTAATTTCTCACGGTGCTTTACTGCCCCCTGTTGTTCCTATGGTTGATTCCATAAATGAATATATCCACTTTTTATTAATTTCGTGTCTTGTAGATCGAGAAGACTCGGGACTAGTTGTTCTTAACAAAAATACTATATTTTTCCTTTTGTTAACAAACACGCAATTATCCATAAAACGGACTCTTCGTGTCAATTTGTAAAATAAAAATCGGGTATAGAGTCAAAAAACAAGGGGCACCATAAATCCTATGGAAAACATGATCAACCAAATGAGGTAATCGCATCAAATGCAGTTCAAGAACGAAACACCAAGGCATCATAAATACAAGTGGAAAATGTGATCGATCAATTCAGTACAACATACTAAATACATTTACGATTAATTTAGGCATGACAAAAAAGAACACGTCAAAAAGCGCTACTCCAGCATCCACTTCAATTAATTTAACACGAAAAGTACATATGAGAATGCCAGAAGTAAGTATTCGTGTTAAAGTCTATTATCGCCCAAAGCATAACATATTATAAATAGACGAAATGTTAATTAGGGGGACCCCCTTCTCGTATATTGCCAAGACACAAGGGTAGGTAAGAATACTCAAAACCTTCCCATAAATCGTTTAATTCGTTGAAATTTGACAGACATCAACTAAAATTGATAATTATTACTTGTTGAAAGGAATATTTTTCACTTAGACCTTACTACTATCTAACCTAACAATTTATTTGTTTGCAATAAAATTTAGGTACATTATTTTAATGATAAATAGTTTTTCAAATGTATCATCACTCATGCAGCGTCGTTTTGATCCCTGTGTACGAAAACAGCCTATCAACAGTATAGCTGATGTCGGAAGCGCTGTGTTGTGTTGAAGAGCTTCAAGCTGTAAACCATTATTAACGACCTCTTAGCGAGTTTATAATTTTGCGGTGTCTGTCCTTTCGTCCGTCCGTCCGTCCGTCCGTTAGCACGATAACTCATAAACGAATGGATCGATTACGATGAAATTAATTTGCAGGTGAATTCCTTATCAAATTTGTAGATCGGAGTTCGTGAATTGGCAATGTAGACCAAAAAATAAAGTAGGCCCCGAGGTAGGCCCTTTTGACACCTCCGTTAGTTATGAACCGAATTGCATGAAATTCAATATGCGCATAGCTTTAGCCATATAAAACACAATTCCAAAGGTTGAGCCTAATCGATCAGCATTCACAGTGCTCTTTGCGCATCTCGACCATTTACAGACCGAATTGCCAACTTTGTTATTTATGAAGGTATTTAAATGAAATTTGATACATAGCCACTTGGAATAAAAGCAAATTTAACGCCAGTTTCAAAATTAGGTTTTGCACATGCGCAGTGCCCACTTTCTTATTTTTGGAGGCATTTAAATAAAATTTAATACATAGCCACTTGGAATAAAACCAAATTTAACGCCAGTTTCAAAATTTGGTTTTGCGCATGCGCAGTTCCAACTTTCTTATTTATGAAGGCATTCAAATGAAATTTGATACATAGCCACTTGGAATAATTAATATCTAATTAATGAATAATTAATTTATTGTCTAACAGCAAAACACGCCAATTCTATGAAGACAATGTAGAAAAATTACAATGAATGTACATAGCTACAATAATAAACGCTAAATACGAAAAAAACAAAAATAAAAAAAATAAAGATAGCAGAAATTATTGAAAGTAGCAATAATTATCCAAACTAATAAATAATAAACGTAAATCATAAAAAAAAATTAAGTGATAAAAGCAAATGTAGCGCCATTTTCCAAATTTGGTTTTGTGTAGGATGTGCGGTGCCAACTTTCATATTTATGGAAGCAATTAAATGAAATTTCATATAAATACACTTTAAATAAAAGCAAAACTAACATCAGGTTTAAAATTTGGTTTTGCACATGCTATAGCGATACCCAGGAGCTCGTTGCTATATTTGTTTAATTTATTTAAATCTGAAGAGTGAGGGCTGCCTGTAGAAGAATCATCAACATAATAGTATCTTAATCGTGAGTATATATATAATGATTATTATTATTAGATTATTAAGAAAGATTATAGAAACAAAAGTTCATTGTGCGTCGGCAACAACGAAACCATACATTTCTCTATCGGCTATTTGTTAATGATCTAATGATAGTGAACTAATGATAAGGATTGTATACCTATAAACCCACCATAAGAAGGAAATGTAAGCATAATCGTAGATTCCTCTATGGCATAATCAAAAATAAGAAGGATCTTACAAACGAACTAGGTCTTAAATGTATTGACATTGAATAAGTATTCAATGGTATTGATAATGCTGGTGTACGATATGAAGTAAATGTCAAAGGTACTTAAATCTTCTATCCATTTGTGCCACTCAAACGACACATTAATTGCCACCTTCGCTGATGACACAGCTATAATGTCTTCAGACTCAAATCCTATCACAGCATCGCAGAAACTACAAATACATCTAAACTTATTACAAACTTGGTTAAACCGGTGGAGAATAAAAGTGAATGGTGACAAATCTACACAAATAACATTTACAACTAGACGAAGCGCCTGTCCCCAAGTTACCATTAACAATATGCCCATACTTACCAATTAAAACTGAAGTGAAATATCTCGGACTTCACTTAGACCAAAAGCTGACCTGGAAAGCTCACATAAAAGCAAAACGCCAACTCAATCTAAAAGGAATAAAGATGTCTTGGCTAATTGGGAGAAAATCGCAACTGACCTTGAATAACAAACTATTACTGTATAAAGTCATCCTAAAACCCATATGGACATACGGAATTGAGCTATGGGGTTGCAGCAAACTACCAAAATCCTTCAGGCATTTCAATCCAAGATTCTGCGATCAATAGCTAATGCTGAATGGTTCGTCAGCAACCAGCCCCTGCACAATGACTTTGGAATCCCATATGTCAACGAAGTAATCAGATCCACAGCCAGAAATAGTCGTGACCGCACTTTACACCATAACAATCGATTAATAGCTAACCTCTATCACCATCAGCCAGTAAACAGAAGATTGAAAAGGCAATGGCCCGAAGATCTGACTGAATAACCATGGTGACCCATCAATGGATGGTGCCCAACTCAAGCCACCCGCAAAAATATCATCCTCTTTACTTATTACTCTGTAGTTTATTTGAGTAGATTGTAAATTTGCAATTACAATATTTAAAAAAAAACTCTAAACAATGCTGCGATTAAAAAATGGAACAGATTAGGCAACATACCCTCAATTACACGCGTTTGTGAAAGCTTCACACAAAGGATACAAAACGATCTGGGAGGATTTTAGTCCCAAATTATAGTTTCATATGTTATATTTGAAGTAACGTTACTTATAGATGGAGATCTGGGTACAGAAGCATGTTGGTTATCGTTAGATGGCTGATTTTGGTTTTTGGAAAGTATCCTGATACATAGTAAAGTAGAAATCGTCAAGTTTGCCAGTGAGATCCCGTGACTTAAGACTGGGAAGGGAAGTCAAATATGTAAAATTTTAATAAAACTTCCGACTTTCCGACCGATATTTACCTCTGGGTTCTTTATTTCGAACCTGAGGCAAAAAGTGTGTGAAACTTTTGTGTACAGCTCATCAATACAAGAAGACTAAGAAACTCACACAGGAACTGTAATGGACTTTTTTGTGAAATCAAACATTAACCACGGTATGCGAAAATTATTTAAAAGATGTTCAAGCCGTAATGGCCCTTGACACCCTCAAAAACACTGAAGATGGTAACGAACCGAAAGCAAAATAGGACGTTTGTGATTTACCCATGCAAACCTGCACACATTCCAAATTGATCAAAATTGTTTCAGGCGTTATGAATTATCGTGTGTGTTATAGTAATAGTAGATATGTGTAAAATCTTCAGTCTCTTTAACCACATATTTCACCGTGTTAGGCAATTGCTGACCGTCGAGCCATTTAAAAGTGTATTTCGTCACCTAAATCAGTCACCTCTTATAAGGGAGTCCCTTTAGGATAATCAGAGCCAGAAAAATTTACCTTCACTTATAATTATTAGTATATAAATGCTTGTCAATTCTTCTTTAATAATTTTAATAATAGGGCGATTTAATGATTTATTAAGGTTTCTTGGCGTTTTTGTTTCGATTTTGTTACTTTAACGGCTACACGGGTTCCAGTGTTTCCAGTTGTTTGAATGATAACTTCTAATACATTTTTTTGTCTGATAATTGTCATATAAGATGAATTACCGACCCTAAGACGACCAAACTGGAGGTGCACAAAATGCAAGTAATGTCCTCCGATTTAAGAAGGTGTTTATAAGGCAATCGGATTTTTCACGTGTAAAGGGATGTAATTTAATCATAAGTAGAATCGAGTTCCAGATTTCAAGGGAAATACATTTTAGTCTCATGAATGCAATTTGAATACATTACCAACGTCTCATCGCTCCTTTCAAGTAAAAAGCGTTTTCCATATTTTTAACATCAACATAAAATATGCATTTTTGACAGGCTTCGATATGACGACTGCCAGCGCTTATTGATAAACCAGCTGCAATCTAAAAGTGCTATTATGACGAATACGGCGGGTTGCGTGAATTATTTCTTACTCAGTATAGAATCAAAGAGTAATACCTATTCTTTGGTAGAATGCACTCTTGGTATTTCAATGTGCTCTAGAAAATTGACAGCAACTATAGGTAAAGATTGAGAGCTGAGACGCAAGTAATTGTTGAAAGGCGAAATATCAATTTATAACGCGTACCATAACGTGATATTTTAAAGTTTGAAAACGTTAGTAGGTATGATTCGCAGGCAGACGCCCTAAGATGAATCGACCCTTAAAATACAGCCGTGCTCCTATTTTATTTCTCTTAATAAAAAATTAAAGGAGTACACATTAATTTATAAGGACTAACAGCCTGGGTCAAATATTTATTGCTGTGGCATTGGAAAACATTTTTTATAAATCTTCTGAGATTTGCGAATAAAGTTTATCGAGATTTCTGATTCTAAATCACAACGAGTTGGACAAATGCGTTGGTAGAATGGAACACAAATCTAAACAGCGAGCAGCGTAAAAAATGCGTATTTTCCTAAAGTTATGTTAGGTACTTTTTATTGACTGTGTATAAATAACAAAATCGTACGGAAACTCTTATCGTTTCATTTTTACCCTCGTACGAGAAGTTAATGCTCGCTTTATTAAAATTAGTTTCTTCTCGTCAACGATTATGTTGTTCTGTGTATTCGTTCCATGTTTTCGTCGTGTGAAATATTGCCACCAGTTATATTTTTGATAAACCTTCTCAAGCGGAAACTATTTAATAGACGAACATGCAAAAACGCCATTACATGGAAGGTTTTACCGCGCGTTCCATTCCATTATTTTAATTACATGATGCGGAAATATTTCATATGGAATCTCTCGTAGTAAAAAGAATCTTTGTACATCCTAAAAAGCTACTAACAAATGTAGCTGTACAATGACATTGCCAGGTGGGAGTGTGGGACTAATCAATTTTGTTATGTACATAAATTTCAGTTCTTGCTTTGAGGTTGCTTGCATGATATGAGTTGTTTTATTAAGGATCCTCAGATCCTTTATAGTTTTGTATTGTCGACCGTCCGTCCGTGTGCGCGGTATAACTGTTTTTAAAAGTGACTAATTGTGTTGAAATTTGGTGTACGGATACTTTAGACATTAAGAACGGACGATATTTATTTTCAGGAAGCTGGTTCAACAGGAACAAAAGTTATAGGACTTCTGTCTTCTAGTGAATCGGGAACAGGAAAAACTGCGGGCTCTATATAATAGAAATCAAAACATTTCATTCCCTAGGTCATGTATCAGGTTCGGACTTTCGCTTGATTATTCTCTATGACAATTCAATATAACTCTTCTCTGTGGTACCTATAGGTCAAAAGTTTTAGAGAAAAATGTACCTACCCAAAATTATTCTTTACACTTAGGTACACATGAATTTGTACAAGCTTTCGCGATGCGGTTTTCGCGAGCTTGTTGAGGCATCATTTAGCTACTTTTTCATGTAAAAAAAATCAAACCAACGCATTTAATTAACCATTTCTATCGGAATGTCGAAAAAAGCCCTCAAGCGGCGATATGTGAAACTACCAAAACTTCAAATATAATATTTGTAGCCGAAGAAAAACTCTTTTCAATTAACCCGAGTTTGTTGAAATCGACTCAGTCGTTTCGAAGATACGGAAAACTTTGAATACCCCCCACCACTTCATTCTTAGAGATACAGGAAAAATTGTCAAATAAAAAAGGTTCAGATTATCGTCAACTTCAAAGACCGGACATTTTTTTGTTAGATAGCAGAATTCACAGAAAAATCACTTTTTTAGATTCCGGATTGCAGTTACGCCCCCTACCGGCCATTGCAGAAACTTAAAAATATTTTCCAAGTTTTTCTCGTGGCCGTTTTAATAATAAATTTTTTTACCGCAAGCCTCTACATTGGACAGGTTCCCAGATACAGTACCTCGCATTCTTTATTGGCCACCCTGTACATGGTCATATTCCACTAGCTCCTACTCCTGCCCTTATAATTAAAATCGCATTCAAGTCAATCAGTTTGGGTTTAATCGCACAGAAATCTAATTTGTGATACGTATTTTACGCACGAATTGTGGACTGTGATATTAAAATTGATGCCCTGATCAATCTTCGTAGTTTTACATGCTTCATTACTCTTCCATTAAGCACAATATTAAACAATGCGGTTACAATAGTGCAATAACTTCAATAATGACATCTTTTAATTGATTGCAATAGTACGGTGGTAGAATAATCGTAATCGGTTGACATGTTTTAAATTAAGTTACTGCTATGCCACATAATTGAAATTTCAATAATAGATGAGGTGGAAACGTTATACGAACCAAAGTAAAAGGTTTACAAAGGTGTACGTAGGTGCTTAAGCACGGTAACCCCTTTATATTCTAAAATTGTGAAGCAGTTTTTAAAATGTTCTACTCATTTACGAGAATCAGAATGGCGCTTGCCTTAAGAATGTACAAAGTAGAGTTTAAAAGTGGGTACTTCAGTTTAAGTGCGACGAGATATCCATCTATTCAACAGGGCACCGAGAACATGGTGCTTTCTAAAATTACTTACTGCTGCATAATAGCGAAACTAAATTTCGTTATTCTTCAAACAACCTAGAAGGATGTACTTTTATCTTACTTACTGCTGATGCTAAGTATGATTACTAACCCTCTCTTAGATAAATATTTTTATGCACGGATGTACCTATCATTAGCTAACGATTATAGAATGTAGATGACCAGACCTTATATGGCAGAATTTTCCTGTTAACCCCCATGCATGTATTTATACCCTAGTACGCCATAAGAATGGAAGTTTAGGTATTATATTGTACTGTAACAGCGTCAAATTCCAGAAATTTCAAGAAGGCTAAATGTGTATCAAAATACGAACTAATTTTGAAATAATTCAAACTGGCCAGTAGAAAACGAGGCGGACATTCCGGATTAGATTTATACTGTTTTGACAGTTTACCCTTCAAATTATTTTTTTTTAAACTAGAAACAACTAGGTACTTTCGTCTCTAAAAAGGGTGAAGAAAGTGCGAAGAAAGTAAAAAAACAATTATTGCTGCGTTAGATTCTATGCGTCAAGCGTCAACTTCATTATTGCATACGATAATTTTTCAACTTTGATTGTAGTTTCAGAAAAAATTATGTGTAAAACTTGAGAAGAAATTGGTTTTCAACCCTCGTTCAATTGACATATGAGCGTAGCGAGTCAAACTTTGAACTCAAGTTGAAAAACACTTCTTCTCTGTAGTTGTACAAGTAACTTACTATTGTTTCAAGTAGTAGTACACCTGATTTCTATTTCCCGTCATTTTGTAATCAAACTCGCAGATGATAATATGTCAAAGGCGCGAATTGTCAAACGCACAAAGTTTAAATGGTCCGTAAGTTTTCTGAAATTTTCCAACTTTCTGCGCAATTTTCTTAGTTTTTCTTTTCGTAGAACCTTCTACAATGTATTAGAAACCTTTAAAAAATATATGAACGAAACCGATAAAATCATTCTCAAGTTATGGTTATGGTAGATTCGAGATCTTCATTTAAAAGAATTGTTTTGCATTAACGTGCATTAGAGTACGACTACTTCAGTCTATGTTCAAGTCAACGTATGTTTCATGTTATGGTATATGAATACTGCTATCATACAGCTCTAAGAAAGTCGGAAACTTGGGTTATTACTCGGGTATTAATCCTACGCTATGAGGAAAATTTGACTTGGAGGTTAGTAAGTTTCTAGAATTCTGTATGCAAAAATTACAAATCGAAACAGAACAGAACCTCACTTATTTTCCTTAAATTTGGGAATACAAAAATTGCAAATAAATTTGCCTACGATTCATTAGATTCCTATATAGTTAATAAGAAAGGTAAAAAATTGAATATTATTCATCTTTCTTGAAGGTAGAGACATTCGACGTTTTACTATTTAGGTAAACTATTCAAAACCATAACATTTTTTGTCATTTTATAGCCCACATTTCTGGTAATAAATTCAATACTAACAGCAATGACGTATTCGTTACGTTGTACAATAAAACCAAATTAGGTAATGTTGAAAAGTTATATTGATTCCTGACATTTAATTTACGTTTCCCTTAGAGGAAAAAATTTTGCAAAATTTATGCACATAATAATATTATAAATTTGAAAATTAGCAGTAGAAGTGGATGTTTTGATTTTTCCTTAATGTGATATAACGTCGATCTGTCGTAATCCACTTACATATCACGAAACACTTTGAAAGATATTTTAAATTTCTTTTTGACTGCTTTACATGAAAGAACGTTAAACTTTCTACAGTCATAATTATCAGTAAGCCTCCTGTCTAGCCGCTAAAGTAAAGCAAGTTTATAAATAAATTCCAGGTAAGATAAAAATTTTCTGTCATCTTGATTTCCTTTTAAGGCAATAAATTGCTTTTTATGACCACCCGTAGTTTAATAAATTGTATTTTATAACTTCAGTGATCAATATGTTATTGGGTACTTACTTATAAAGGTAATAAGGTAAAATTGACGTTTAATAATTAACAATTTCCGACTTCAGGATTTTCGGTACTTATACCTACTTATATATATGACATTTTAATGTTTAATGTAATAAGTTGCAGAAATACGAGCAAATTAAAATTTATAGTAGTCCATGAAAAACCAAGACCAACATGTAAAACATAAATGTAACTTTTCTATATTTTATAATTCCTCCATCAGAACTGTGGACTTGTTTTATTACTTGTAATTAGCTGACTGGTATGTGAATTGGTCACCGTATACTATTATCATTGAATTTATAATAGTTATAAATTCATTGCTATTATCACAGATTAAAATACTCCAGATATATCACGCCATGTAAAAATATGCTGCGCGAAATTTGGATTTCACCGCCAAGTGTGTTAAATCCAAATTAACTTTCTAGTACAGTTTCAAACACAAACATTAAAATTAAAGTTCATTCTTAGTTCGTCTCTCTCTCTCTCTCTCGCTTCCTTTCTTTCTTTCTCTCTTTCTTTCTTTAGAAAGATTTCTGCAACGTTCCTATGAAATGTCAAAGCAGAAGAGAGAAAAAAAATCTTTGATTTATATAACACAATACCTAAAGGTATAGTGTTACACCGTCTGCAATAAAAGTTTATCATTTATTCTTAAGCTATGAATTTTAACATATTAAAAGAAGAATATTCAAAGAAAAAGCTTTATGATCAAAAATAGGAAAATACGTGATAACGGCATTAGGCACATTTTCAATATTTACGTCTGAAATGAAATTCCCGGTTCCTCCTTCCCACTCCGGCTTTTGCATCCACAATCAGCACAATTCACCATGATTTTAAGTTGTTTTTTGTCTATTTCCTCTCAATTTAAACGAAAAAACTCATAAAAAACGATGATACTTAAATGACATATATGTCACATATAAAATGGCCGACTTGTTTAAAAAGGTACGCACGATTCATACACGGGCTGTATGGCATACCTACGCGGTATCCATACTCTTTCCTAATCTAAAAGGTGCCATTCACATGCGGATATGTATGGCGGATCTATACGACGGGTGTAGTTGTTTCACGGATTTGTTTGCCGGGCATAGAATCACAAAATAGGAACTTCTTGAAAATATGTTTGGAAATTTAAGAAATCAATATGGAAATCCGACTAGTCCTACTCCAATTACACAGTCATTTAAAAAAATATTTTTTTGTCACCGAACTAATGGTGAAACTGTTAGTCAAATAAAATCCGTCTAGTTATCTTTTGCTGATATCTTAAAAGTGAAATTTGAAAACTACGGTGATATTAACATTCCAGAACAAAATGCGCATTTTTGGGGAACAATTTAAATACTGGTAAAGATTGTAGTGCTTACTCCACCAACTAAGCACACCTAATTACTAATGAAATAATTTTATGCCATTTCCGATCATATTCTGCCAAGGCAGGTGGCATATTTGAAAGTTTCAGGTATAATTTTGCCGAGAAACTGTGGGGAGATTTTAGGTCTTCAAAATTCCTTCAAGTTGCTAAGTACTCTTGCGTGGCAATTAATCGCTCTCTACTGGTAACTGCCTCATGTGGGTATCATTCCTCCCAATAGCTGGGCGAACATATTTTAATAAAGTTTCAAATGTCTCATTGTCCATGTGCAAAAAATAGTGCACATCATGAAACTCTCGTTTCCAATTCTCCAAGTAAACTCATATTTCGTTTCAGGAACCACTGTTTTGACCACAGTCTCTTTTTCTTCGTATCTTCAAATAAAACAATATATCCTCAAATTATTGTCAGTTTCTTCTTATGATCCATACTTAATTACCACAGCACTCAAAAGAACACAACCCAGGGCTAGTACTACAGAACTGAAATAGCGACAGAACGCCGCCTGCTCGTCTATTGAGATTTGTCCGTGATCTGTGTACAGCCATATCCGCCTGTGTGTAGCTCAACACGGATCTGTCCGCCGTATAGAACCATTGACAAATCATTGTATCTACTGCTTGCACATTTGACCTACTAAGCATTAACATTAACACAAGAAAATTATACAAAAAAAAATCCACCAGACAACCTATAGGTGTAGGTTACCAATCTTAACTCTATAATTCAGTTGTCATGAAGTACAAGATATCTACGTGTACATGAATGTAACGATTATCAGTTGCTCACAGGCGATCGACTTTTTAATGTTGGAGCTTTATGCTTTATCTAAGGATTAACACTTTGAAGTACATACTGGAAAGTTAAGAACCGACAGTAATTTCGATAAATTCATTAATTAACCTTTCTACATGGTTTAATGTTTAAAGGCTTCACAATGTACATGTCATACTTGACCATCAAATCCAGGAGATAGTATTTTGCAGTAATAAGTCACTTTTATGTAATTATTTTATAATCTTACAATTAAATACAAATTACTCAATTTGCAAATTGACAAGAATCTTAATTCTCTGTCACTGTCACTATCTTCCCCTAAATTTATTATAATTGGTAGTATATCTTGCATATCTAACATTTTTTCTCTTTCATACCATTTCATTATTTCACCTTCAGTGTGATTGAATTTTTCCACATATCTGCTGTCACGACATTAACTGCTTCTTGCCACGTATCTAAACAATCAGCCTCTGTTCTCCCATCTCTACCAATATGTTTATTATAATAAGTTTTTGTTACACCCCATATTAACTCTATGGGGTTAAAAATACAATGGTAGGGTGGAAGGCGCAACATTTTATGATCATATTGTTCCGCTAATTGGATGCAGATGCAGTATTTTTTTCTCTAAAAAAAACGTATTTAGACTTTTGCTCTAAAATAATTAGGGGAGCTAGTAATTGACTATAAAGAAATTACCATTGAAATGCCTATGCTGCGTTGCGCTAGGCACCACCCTGTATATAAAACAGGTATGGGTACCATTGAGTTAGAAAACTAATGGAGGGAATATAATGGTGGAGGGGTAAGAATTTTTGTAGACGGAAGTTGCCACAGATAGAGGCCACTCGCGTGGATAGGTTCCCGTGAAGGTACATTTTGGCCGACATTATTTGACATGAAAACGCGGGTCCTGTCACTGTCAGTTTTCCACCAAATTCAAATTTTATTAAATTTGCCATTTTAAAGTACCTAATAATTTCGGATCGGTTTGTGCTCTGGTTTATATAAATAACTAACTGGCGCATAGTGTTTTTATCACACGCAATTTTGTGAATTGAGAATGATTAGCTGCGTATCATGCAAAATTTCTCATAAAGGGAAGAAACAGGGCATTTCCTTTCATCAGTAAGACATGTCATTTATCATGTTGTATGCGACTTGCGAGGTTGTAGGTACATACCTACTATAGTTTGTTTCTTAGTTTTCCAAACGAACCGGTACTTCGAGCAAAATGGTTACCTAACATTTGTAAATATATCTCAAGAACAGCTCTCGAAATTTACTTTTGTGCTCGCAACGCTTCATTGACTGTGAGTTCGACCAAAGGTTGCACCGGAAAATGTTCATCAAATATCTCGTCAAATATGCAGTAGGTAGGTACTATCAAAACTTGTAATGAACCTGAGACCAACCAATCAATTGTAGCTATTGATCAACACAGTGAATTTAATGGGAGTTGTCAAGTTGTAGTGGTTATAGTAAACTGGCCTTAATTATACTAATGGAACACATCGATGTATATTTAGATTTGTAATCAATGATTATATTAAATCTGCATACTTTCCCATCCTTGTCTATTTTGTTTACTTTACCACGAGCATGTATTTTACTCCTTCTATACGTTTTTTTTGTTATTATTCCTATTGGTGGAAAGAAAATCATATCTCTACGCCACTGAAGTGAGACGCTAATGATAACGGAAGTGGTGTGGTACTTTAATCACAGTTAGAGGCCACTTTTGGTTCCCGTGGTCTACGTCTGGCCAAGCATTTGATTCCCTCCATTAGTTTTCTAACTCAATGATGGGTACTTACTGTGACACCTTCAACAGAAGTTCACTTTTAAGCATCTGCTCAGGGTATATAATTCCTTCATTAGTTAGCCAGCCTTGACTGTCACCTTTTTTCCATGACGCATTAGGTGCTTTGTTAACTTCCATATTGTGATATGGCACATTATCGATAATAATGACAGGCGGTTCAGTTAAATTTGGAAGCAATTGATTTTGAAACCAAAGTAAGAAATTGGTCTGGTTCATTTCTCCGTGATAATCACCACTTGAAGTTTTTGATGCAAATATTAAATTTGCACCAGGTATGAATCCTTTCTCATTTCCAGCATGCAGAATTATTTGTCTGTAACATTTTTTGATATAATTATTGTTACCACTATTAATAATAAACCAACCGCTTTCCATCAGTTTTGATAGTTTTCACACTTCTTCCATTCCTATCTTGCCATGATCGTTGTATTGCCATTTTGTAATATCCACGTTTCATCAAGAAAAACAAATTGGTACATACAAATCTGTTTCCTTGAAATCTTTGTATTGGCGCAGAAAACGAATTCTTTTACTTGCCACATGGGCTAGTTCCATTAGACCTCGTCTGGGCTCGTCTTTTTTCCATTTAAATCCAATTTCTCTTAGCACTGTTCGCAATGATGCCAATGAATCATGACAAATGACTTTTCCACGAAGCTGTTCATGCACAGATGCCAATGTCACATGCACTTCTGCAACTCTGATTACACAACTGTGAAACAAAGTGTGATCAACGTACTGTTTTCGTACATTTCATAAATTGTGTTTCTAATACCATCGACGTTCAGATTAGAGACATCTGTCACAGGCTTAAGGCGAGGACGATTCTTTGAAAGAGATTTCAACACTTCATTCTTCTTCACTGCCGCTGATATGGTACTGACCGTGGAGATACTGATACTTACAGCTTGTGCCACTCTCTACGATAATTACTTAGTAGAATAAGGTACCTAATGTAAAAATCATGCTTTTGTTACCTCTTTTATTGCCTGCAAAGGTAACAAGGGGCCTCCATGGTCACGCTCTTGTTCAAAATACAGAATCAAAGATGCTACCATTTTTTTAGCAGTGCTATCCAAATTCTTCGTCATCGTAATAAATAACGCTTCATAGTACGACAAAAAGTTGTTCTGAAAAGAACAGTTTAGTTTTGGAATTGAGAAGCTTGATAAAAAGGCACGAAACTACGATAAACTAGATGATTCGAAGCACACGCAAGGTGACAGATAGCAACACAACCTTAAATGCATAGTACAGAGTCGCGCCAACGTCGCCTTTCTGTACCAACCGTATAATTTCAAATAAACTGTTTTTAACTTATAACAACACATCCCATTTAAATATTTAGGTTGGTACGTGAAATTATTCCAGTAAGACGTGTAACGGAAAACTTGTTATTTTAGCTTATTATAAATAATGAACACAAGTATCAGTCTCTTTTTCATGTTTTATTTTTATGTAAAACTATCCTGATACTTGGTTGGATAATTCATCATCAGATGAGCATAATCATTGTGTAAATATTACACTATGGCATAACTTAAACACAAGCTTAAACATGAAGTTCGCTTAAAAATCGTATTTTAATGCGGGATATTTTAAAGGTTACTATCATACTTACTAATACCAGGATACCACCTTTCTCAACAAGGAGAGTAGCAGATATGGGGTTATGTATATATGTTGATTACGCATTCTGTTTGTGTATTATTTGAATTAAATTTAAATTAAGAATTAATTTCGCCACAATTTAAAAGAGTGAGCACATCCAAATTGAAAACTGAAGTTTTAATCAATTACTAGGGTTGGACGAGATCGCTGAATTTGTCAGTATTGTTTTTTTACCGTTCCAACTTTTTGTTTTAAATTCGCTGAATAAGTGGAAACATAAATTTTAATGGCAGAATAGAGATATGTAAAGTCTGGTTTTAGTTAAATGGAGTCTACTTTGTTTAGAATAGTATATGATGCATAAGCATATCCGACTGTCAGTGTTGGGTGTTGGTATCAATAGAGACTAAATAATTGACCTTAATTACCTACCGAATTGCTGATCAGTTGAAATAATTAAATAATTTATGATTACATCAAGTTAGCATAAACATTACAGAGCAAACCGTTCGTAGGGACACCTAAAAATAACCTCCCCCAGACGTCTTTTAAACGTCTTTAGGGATTTCGCAAAATGCCTAAACGTTCAGGCAAAGTGAGAATGCTCGGATATTTTCCACAGATTGCGCGTACAGCGGTGCCAAACGTAAAACCGTCGCGTTAGTACCTTTCCCCATCTGATATATTCTCCACAGTAAATCCAAAGCTTGACTGAACAGAAAACCCATAGATGAAATGCAGTCTAAACGTGAGCGCAATATTTGGCGAGACTTAAATAACATCGCAATCGTCGCGTCGTTTACCATCCAATGGCAACGCTGTATCCGCAATCTGTGGGAAATTACGAAGCCTTCGCACATTGCCTGCATGTTTAGGCATTTCGCGAAATCCCTAAAGAGAGGCAGGCAAAGTGCGAACTGCAGCTGCTCCGTTTCTCACTTTGCCTGTTGCATTCGTCATTCGCGAAATGCCTAGGCATTTTGCAAAATGTCGGATTTCGCAATTTGCCGGTAACATATATAATAGGAAAATGATCCCAAAAAAAAACTGACAACCATAGCAAAGATGTGTATTTTCGTAAAGCATTATACTAAATTGAATAAAAAAATGAAGCAAGATGAAATGTGCTACTGTAATATGCAAATAACAAGGCAATAAAAGAAAGGTAAGCATTTAATTTTTAAATCAATACAAATTAGAAGGTTTTGTGGACTGTTTGAGGATGACTCTAATTGTTCTCATTAATGTTTCATTTTACAGTTTAGGTAAAATACCCTATAACAATCACCAATTTAGTCATTTACTTTATAGACTATTATACCGATTATCGTGTCTCAATGAGTATTTTACGTACCTATTGTTATAATGTCTCTTATGTACACACTCACCTTAAAAGAGCCATCAAGACATGTTTAGAATTATTAGAATATATTTGGGATAGTGTTTGGTATTAGGTACTTAGGGTTGTTAGGTTAATGATATATATTTATTGGGATGTCAAATATCGATTTATATCAATTCAGTTTGTGATTAAATATTTCATTACATCAATATGCACTGACTGCTTGAGGCAAATATTAATACTGATATTAAAATACGATGTCTGCATAAATTTGTAATTACCCAGGCACGTTGTTGACATTTCTTGGCGCATTGTTCACTTTATTGCTTGCATGGACACTTCCAAAATCAATATTTAAAAGGTCAGTTCGTTCCAGCCATTCATCTTGCATTTTTATTTGCGGAAATTTAACAATTCTAATTTAATTTTCATTGGACTTGATAATACTACTTACATACAGGGTGTGGAAACGGTTTACGTATTACAAGGATTTCAATGTTAATTTCTTTATATTGAAATTTTGCATGTTTTTTTAGGACTTTAAAGAGGTTTTGCTCGATTTAGAAATTCGTGAAATAGAAGTCATTGTTGCTAGGCTAATACTTAATGCATCCGAAACTTTCTGTGAAATGAAAGTTGTTTCGTACACGAATATATGGTATAGGTACCTACCACAATTGACAGGTAACTTGACAGTGTTTCTTTTTAATTCTTTTCTTTAATTATAAGATATCTTGTAATAATAAGATAATAGGATAATCTTATAATTAGAAAAAAATTGAAAAAAGAAACGTCTAAGATTCAGAGCAAAATCATTGGGAGTACACCTATAATTAGTAAAAACAAGTAAAAAGGTTTTCGCCCTAAGGAAGTAACTTCAGCGCATTTTCCATGCCTGATCAGTACTTCCCAAAAGGCCAAAGGTTAAAATTTCAAAGAAATATCTCCATAAACAAAACAGTTGGCGTTGCACAGTTCGCGCATGAGCACATTTAATTTATGCTATAGGTATGCGATGTTTGTTTTTACTACAAGTGTTTATGGTTGAACTTTAGAGAGAGATTTTCATAAGTAAAAAAGTTGGCATTTTGCAGTCTACGCATACGTGAATTTAATTTTTACTATGTGCGATATGTTTGCTTTTCCTAATGACATTTGTAGTTTTCGATTTTTACTACATGTCATATGTTTTTCTTTACTAGAAGCATCTATGATTAAAATTTCACAGAAATATCTTGATAAATAAAGAAGTTGGCGCTGACTGCGCATGTGCACATCTAATTTTTACAATATCAGTTATGTTTACCTTTAACAGAAGCATATGTGATTAAAATTTCAAAATGATATCTCGATTGAGTTGATATTGCGCATCCTGCGCCTGCGCGCAGTAATCTATGTTTACAATATGCGATACGTTTGCTTACACTAAAAGCAACATTGGTTAACATTTCGAAGAAATATCTCCATAATTAGGAAAGTTGGCATTGCGCAGTCTGCACATGCGCACAACTGATTTTACTATATGCGATATATTTGCATTCACGAGAAGTACCTATCTGTGGTTAAAATTTCAACAAAATATATTAATAAATAAGGAAGTTGACATTGCGCAGTCTGCGTATACGCAGTTTAATTGTCAAGATTTTCCTTGGCTCACGTGCTAGAGCTATACGCTACCGAATGAAAAAAGAACGAACTTAATATCTTCAAAACTATAGGAGTAGTTAAGGCCTCGGACAGACGGACGGGCAGAGAAACTGGCTGCAATAGCGCACCCAACTTCGTTGGAAAATACGCTACAAATCAGCTTCATTCATCCACTGTAACTTATATCCGTAGAATGTTCGTGAAAGTCCTACTAAGAATTATTTTTCAAGGAGTTATCAAAAATGTTCACGATTTTTGGAAATATTTTTTTAACAGCTACCTATTATCAACGTTTTCATTTGGTGTCTACTGATATTTTCTCAAAAAACAACCTTTTAGAATTGGTACCGCAAGAAGTACCCGCAGCGCTTTAAGTAATATAATGTGAGGCGACAGACGGTCGATTAGCATACTCGGATAGGCCAAAGTGAAACTCCTTCAGTTAAAATTTTGATCATTCTCGTTCAGTGGATTTCGAGCTAGCTCCCCTACTATAATGACAGTATACAAAAGCTTGTAGCTCAATATTAGTGTCTCACATTGGCCCGTATGAATAAAAGTAAGCAAATGCTTATACTTGCAAAATTCAAAGTAAATACTCGTAAGTGCCCCTTCATACTGGTTTGTTTAGCAGCGCTGCACTGCGTCCTGTCCTTCTGCTTAGAAGCGCTGCTAAGTCGCCCAGTGCGAAGGAGCACTTACGAGTATTTACTTTGAATTTTGCAAGTATAAGCATTTGCTTACTTTTATTCATATGGACCGAACTTGAACTGTATAGTGATATACTAACGGGAACGGTCGCAAGGCTATTACAAACGTAGAGGTACACACGGCATACCCACAAAAATACCTCGCTTGTAGTAACTTTGCACCCTTTTCGGTTCGTAGAGAGTTCATTAGTACCTTAATATTAGCGCAAATTATGTGGAAAAGCACATTAAAGTGTGGGTTTCTGTTAAAGTTGTTAAACAAAGTTCAAAACGGTACCTACTGTACACGACACGTAAAGTCCGGTGGGCATCCGATCTTTTGGCGTGTGGGCGGCGCGCCGCTGCGGTGCCGGAGTTGTGTTACTTGATACATTCAGGTTATACCGGGTGATCGAAAAGTCGTGCAAACAGTTTGAATTCCCTGCAAACCTAAACATTTATGAAGATGGTGACATATTTATGTAACAGCAGTGGTGGATCAATTTAACGCTAATGCATAAATAAACCATATATTCAAATGAAATAAACTACCTTCTAAACATGTTTGCCAATTCCTTAAGTAAAAGACATTAAAAACTTAAAGCGCCCAATTTAAACTGTCTGCAGTTCTTTTAGATCACCCGATATTGTGCAATGCCCACTGTTGACCGACACCGTTGCGGAGCCGTACGGCCAACGTGGGCAGTTGCGTACTAACCCTTAACAATTAATTATGGTTGTATACACCCACGCACGGCATTTCAGCATTTATGTACCTACACTATGGTAGATGAAGTTGATATTGAACTTTTTATCGATGAAATAAAAAAAATGTCCAGTAATCTGGATCTTTGCTGTTGAAAGTTGCTATGATCGAGTGAAGAAAAGAAACCGCACACCGCACACCGCAATCACGCGTTTCTTGCGGTACACGTCCATACTAAACATCAATAGAATACAGACTTCGTTATTTAACTGCATCGTCTGAATAAAATTCTGTGCCTGCCATGCCGTTGCGGTACCGCACCGGGCCGTACGTCTAAGAATGTGTGCATCGACCCTAAAAAGACGAAAGATCTCCACTATTTTGCTTTAACAACTTAATCTCGACGTTGACCAAAGGGAGACGTCACAAAATTCCCCATGAAATCAATTTAGTTGTTCCGAGGAAATTTGTAAATAAATGAAGATTTTCCACCATTATGCAAAGAGCATAAAATTTTAGGAATTTATTCCCTCCAATTACACATGACCAGTCTCGTAGAAGTACATTTTTCTTTAATTTATGATGTAGTCTAAGCTGTGCTATGTAGTATTATATTTCACACCGTTTCTTATTTGAGATTTTGATTAAAGAATAAATTGTCTAATAAAAGGTAGCAAAAATCATGTTGCGCCACCTTACTTTTCTTTGCATAGGGATATTAAAAAGTATGTTTAGTCCAGGCAAAAAAGACAAAAAAATTACTTACCAGGCGAAACCGGGTTTTTCAGGCAGGTGAAATGAATAGAAATTGGGAAAAAATAACTAAAACAGCTGAATTTTTCAGCGGGTGAAATCACGGGGGGAAAATGTTAAATGTAAAAGTTATGGAGATTAAACAAATGAGCAACTTTTGTATCTGCATTATTTTCCTAGAAAAACCGGAAAAACTGTTTTTTTCGTTTTTTATTCTTTGTTACAACTTTGTCAATTTTCGTCTAAGATTTGTGACATTTGCCATTTCAAAAAGGTAATTTACTTGGTTTGAATTCGAATTACTTATTGTTGCCTTCAGCTGTTTGTAACTCAGGCGAGACTCTTGAATTTGGTTTTATTTGCTATCAATTAAAATGTTATACCTATTTTAATTTGTTTGACAATGGTCAGATATTAATTTTTAATTTGATTGTTTAAACTCATTTGGATTGATTAGCGGTTTAATTCTATTTATACAAAACTTTAGTCTAAGGTTACCGTATCTAGGGCCATCAGTTACCTTCTGGACTGGTGGAGGTCCGGCTGACTAACACTGTATTTAATGTACTTTATGAAAGAGACATCGGAATGTTACTCTTTCGTGTTTTTCCCGCTGTTGTTAGCGTGGGAGCTGCCGACTAGGGTTACCTACATCACAGTATACTTCCCAAAATCACCTACGCTAACACGATTGTCAATGCACCAATGTTGACGAGTGATTCCGTTCGCGATCGTGCTATCTAACCAAATAGCGAGGTTCGAAAAGCAACAGAAAGTTTGTGACATGACTTTTTTAAAAACGATACAATATGTGTCATATAAATAGATTCTCATCAGGATAACAAAAGTAATAACAAAATAGAATATATAAAACTCTTACCAATTAGCCAACGTGTAGCTCCCGGATATTCATAAAACAGCTTTCATTGTAAGAACCTACAAAGCACTTTATACGTTCCCGTACAGGAGCATGGAAGATATTGAGGTATTCGTGACCCTGTACCACTTTTTTGTGAAACTTTTAATACCGCAGAACCAATCTAGTGAGATGTCTGCTTTCAAATTTCAAACAAGAAGTTCCGTTACCGTATATTGAGACACAGCCCAAGCTACCGTTGCCAGATACCGAGCCACAATTCAATAGCATTCCCATGAAAAACAATAGGTTTATTATTCAACAATGTATTCATTCTTCGATGTCAGCAATTATAACAATAGTAGTCTGTATAGGGAGGAAATGGGGGATAGATTTAGTTTTTGCCGTGTTAGCTTTTTAGGGTTCACACAGGTTCATTTTTGTCTTTGAGTTCACTTTGTTTTGGTTGATTGGTTGGGGTGGTGCTCCGTAGAACAGAAAGGTAATGTACTTAGTTGTAATTGATTTATATTGTAGATTATGTTGCCTTCAGCTATTTGTAATGCAGGGTAAAGTGATTCTTGAATTTGGTGTAATTTGCTTTCAATGTAAAAGTGGTTCCTATTTTGATTTGTTGAAGATTGGCCAGTTATCAATTTTCATTTGTTTGTTCTGAACCCATTTGGATTGATTAGCGCCTTCAATTCTTTGTGTACGAATCAGCCTTTTTTGAGTGTAATTAACCTTTTCGCCCTTGCAGAGGTATATGCCGGAGTGATAAAGATACTTAGCGGCATGTATCTCGAACGACAACTTTAGTCTAAGGTTACCGTATCAAGGATCTTAGATACCTGCTAAATTGGAGGAAGTCTGGCTAATTAATGATGTTTATTTTGTGCACTTTATGTAAGAGACTTCGGAATGTATTCTTTCACAAATGAGAAAAGATTGAAGGTGCTTTTTAAATCTACTTGTGATGGCCATCCTTTAACTTATCAAGTTTGTATTGTATTAACGTCAGATTTCAATCGGTCCAATTCAAGAGTTACTCGGATTCGGATTATTATTCTTTGTATAACTATTGTAGCTGTGTTGTAAAATGTGTTTAGCGTTATCCAATGTTACCTCTCATTCTCCAGATTTTCCCTCTAGATTTCACCTCTGTGAACAGTAGGTCGGAATTTTCTTTAACACGGTTCTTTTGTCCGACGAGTTCTAGGGGTTCCGGCCATTGTCGAGTGCGAGGTTTGTGTTACTACGCCGGTGTTCCCAGTTCGTGTTTTTCCCGCTTTTGTTAGCGCGGGAACTGTCGACTTGGGTCTACATTTTTAGTGCGTTTTTGAAAAGAAGCAGCGCTTATATTGTATATTCACTTTGACTGTCGGTCGGTCGGTCGGTAAGTATAACCAAAGAGTAACTATAAGGAAAATACCAATGTAATTAACAATAGGCACTGAATCGTTGCTGATTTCTTTTATACTTAAGTAATGTTTTCTAATTATATCATGTCCACATTTTATACAGCCAATAAGAAAGAAAATTAAATGTGACAACCGCGCAAATATTTTAAACCGAAATTCTATAAAGAATTCTGTAAATTTTCAATACGCGCCAATATTTAAAGAGGCGGTTAGTTCTGGCCACCTCTACGCGAGGGCCCGCTTTTGGAGTCCTAGCTACAGTGACTTTATAGGGACAGTGGCGACAACTTATCATAAATCGGCCATATTGGAGCAAACTAATAATAACAATCATAACTAATAGATGGCGCCAACCATTTATCCGATTTACAGCGACTGTAGTAAGTACTGGTTACACCTCTGAGGTTTACACTAACTGATTGTGACGAAACTCTGGGGAATGGTTAGACGCTATAGTTGGACGTACAGTGACTGTGTTAGGGACATGACAACAGTTCTCAGAGATTTAGAAATAGGTAAAGACAAAATTCACAGGTAGAAAAATGTGTTTATTTACAATGGCCAGCAACTGATTTGCTGGCGTATATTGCACTTGAGGCCTTGCGTTTCATTGATCTTATTTTTAACCTGAATGTTACAAATCTATTAATAAATTTATATTTTAACCGGTGACATTCGGGGATTGAAACATCTTTGGAGTTCATTTTCTCCAAGTAAAACTCCTTTAAATTAATATTTTGAGTTGAAACTATGGGAAAAAACTTTTTAAATATCCATTCTAATTGCAAAACAAAATGAAAAAATTCTTCTGTACAGAAGAAAAGTGTATTTTCTTTGAATCTTTTAAGATTAGTAAACTTAGAAAACACATTTTTTATCGGTTTTTTGGAACCCACAGCCGCCAAACATCGTGGACATGTTTTTGAAGTTTTCATTATACTGTGGACTAAATATCCACAAACGTTGTACAAAGAATTTAGTTCACTAAAATTTAAATTATATCCATCGTAATTTACTTGTTCTGGAATCTTTACTTCATCATATTTTCGGATAAGATGAGGTAAGGTGTCTAAAAAACCTGACAAAAATTCTCTATCATCTTCATCGTAGCTGCCTCTGATGGGGTTTTTTAAATACTGCGCGACACAAATCAACTTTAAATGGTTTTTGACTTGTAAAGCATTTGGTACTACTTGTTTGCTTCTTAAAACACAAAACAGATTTTCCAAGCAGTCCTGAGTAAACCTACTAGTCAGAATAAACTTATATTGTTTGTTTTCTAGAAGATTTTCTTGGAGTTCTAACAGTGACTGCGTTGTAATTAACACACCTGTCTGCGAAGGTTTCCAAACTTTCTTCACTCCAACTTCTAAAGATTTAAAAATGTGCATAAAATCCTTTAAAAAGGTTATGGAATCCGTATATGCACATTTATTATACTTGCTTAATGCACTCGATGGATGTCGGGATGTCATTAAATAAAACCATTGTTCGACTTGATCCAAAAACCAAGCAGTTGTCAAGTACTCGGGTTTTTTCATTTCTTCTGCAAGAAACTTGAGGGCACTGCTAACATTGTGGCTAATTATGTTGGTAGAAGTAGATACCTTCATCTTATTAAAATGTGATGGCAGCAAATCAGCTTCTGACAATCTTGGTGCCAATTTAAATTCGTGTTCTTCTTGGTATGCCGCAATTTCCGAAATATGATTTGCTCTTATTTCATTGGTGGGCAATTTATATTTTTCTTTTAGCGTGTCGGGTATTCTTATTATTTTATTTGACAAAAGCATAGATTTAATATTCTTAAAAAGATGTGGTGCATCAGCAAACATATATACATACTCATTGTTATTTATTGGGTGGGGAATTTTGCATTTAGTTTCAGAATGCCTTCCTGCCATAACACCCAATGCTTTCCACAATGCTTGATTAGAAGCACCCATATCTGATGTTACGCTTAGAATGTTCAGTTTTAATTCTTCCGCTCTTTTAAGGATTTCCATTATAATGTCTTTAAAAACTGTACCATTCACCGAATTGCTAGTATAATAGTAAGCAACGACCTGTTTCCAACGCACAGTAATTCCACCCAACATAAAAACTAGCACATGAGTTGCTATTCCAGTATGCTCTGGTAAAGTCACATCACCAAAATATTTGGAAAGAGATGAATCGTACGTGTTGCCTGGAGTGATGGCCATTTCGTCTAACACTAAAACACAATCTTTTTCAAATTCACAAAATGATTCAACTTTTGTTTGTAAAAACTCGAAAACTTCAATTAAAATCCCACTATCAAATGTTAGATTCTGTAGTCTTCTTTGCAGGGTTCGTTTTGAAGGAAGAGGATGGCCTTGTTTTAGCAGCTCCTCATAGCCATTACCTCCACAACTGAATTTGAGTTTGAGCGATTTAGTAATTGTAGAATTTGACCACTTCAAGCCCTTACTTGATCGGTTGCTTTTTCGTTTCTTCAAAACCTCTACTTGATCCTCATTAAAAATATTTCTTAATATAGGATATTCATCTGGAATATTGCTTGCCTTATCTTTTAAGGTTTTGTTTTCCTTCTTAATGTTACATAACATTTGTTTGTACCGTCTGGCCTTTTGTCTTTCTCTTATATACATTTTTTCATATCGCAAAAATTTAGATTTGCAGTCTTTATGAACATCAATGAATGAAGTCGAAGCTGTTAAGGTTGACGGTGACGATTCTCGAATATTTTCATCTAACGTGACAGAAAGGATGTCTGATGATGCCGCTGATGTTGAAGGTTCTGGATCACTGATACCATAATCCGTGGTTTGATCTAAGACATAAAAAATGTATTTTACATCTGCTAGTAGGTATACTACTATACACATTTTGCAATTTTAGAATAGCAATTTATATAACCAGTTTTGATGTTTGTTTACGGAAATTGTCAATGAAAAAGGTATAGGTACAGTAATTATTTTTAAGCAATTGAGTATAAACTTACTTAATTCTTGGACTGACGTATTTTCTGGTGTAGGTGCTTTTCTTGTTAATGTTGATTTGGAGAAAGCAAACATTGTCGGAACAGCATTACATTTTAGTACACGCTTTCCATCTACGCGGGTCTTTTCCCACATCTCGGGACCAAAGTGGACCTACAGAAATAACTAGTTATTTAATAATATATGTACTCCATGTTAATTAAGAAGTGTAAAAGTTATCTCGTAGGACATGATTAAATAAACTTAGAATAAACTTACTTCGCATAAGCGCATTGCATCAGTTGGTTGCCAGTTGCCTTTTTTCATTTTGATTATCCATTCCATCCATTCCTGCTTTCTTTTTGGGTCCCTCGGAAATCGTTTCATCAAGAAACCTTTCTTTGCGGAATTGCTGCATCCTTCAGCGGCACACCCACCCATTATATCTAAAAACTAGACACATGTCCTTCGTCAAACAAACAAAATTGTATTACCCAATTAAGAAAATACTTACATTTCTATTAACTTTTAACACACTAAACTACGTCTTTACGTAGAACCGATTATTTGCAATACAAATTTTAGTTTAAACAGCACCTTTAATGACAAATTTCGTAAAACAAAAAACACGTGTAAAAATATTAGCGATTTACAAATTGTGAGGCGCCCTCTCCCGACAGTTATTTGAGTTAGTATTGTGCTGTCAGCGTATTATCTGAACGTCAAAAACAGTTTCAAACGGTAATGTAAATCGCGAATAGCCATGATTTTGCTCCAATATGGCGATCGGAACCAACTTCCAATCAAAAACGAGTACCGGGTTGTCGCCACTGTGCCTATAAAGTCACTGTAGTCCTAGCGGGCGAGTTCTTATAGCCAACACGCGTTTATACCATTGCGCTGTATCTCTTATTATGGATACTCTTTGGTATAACTCTCGAAGGAATATCATAGAATGCTGGGGTTGGAAGCATTAGCTTTATGTCACAATTCGTTCATGCAGATTATATTTCAATGCTAATAAATATTCGATCCATCGCACAAAAATGCGCTTAAGTAATTCGACGCATCGAGTACTTTTCAACTTGTTTTCTAATATATAGGGTGAAAATGAAAAGTGCGCCTTTTTGCGATGTTATCGTACCGATGTAAGATACAAAAGGTGAAAAGTGTCGACTTTAGATATTTTTACATAGAATTCGGTAGCATAGTCAAACAAAAAAATTTAGACCACCGTTTCTGAAATTTGACCTAAAGTTGGTGTTTTTTAACACCCTGTATATCATAACCTCAGTTGTTTTGCATTCTTTTTGCTGATGGCATTGGTGACCCACAACCTATATACTTTTTTTTAACCCATGAATCAAAAATAAAAACCTTATTGTTCACGGTTTTTAAATAGTAAGCCATGGATTCATGGAGATTTTTTTGTTTAGTGTACCCATAGTACCTAACTAAGTCAGCCGATACTAATCAACAAAAATAGCTGACGGTAAAACATGTTATTTCAAAAATTTTTTTAAAATGTAAAATATATAATGATATGGGTAGTAACACCTCAGAAATTCAAACTTTTCGTTTTCAGCCTGTATCTCAGAAACAAACATAGCTAGATTGATTCTGTTTGACATAGGGTGTCTAGCTGAAGTACACTGCGGTCTCAACCAAACATTACATGCATACGACATACGTTGCGATCGACTGACCAGCTCCGACCCCACATTTTGGTGACTGATTATCCATTTACATACAATATACTATTTGTATAACAATATTCTACCTTAGTAAACGACAGCTTCGATGGTGTATCAAAGGTTTCACTTGACTGGCCGCAGCGAGGACCGCAGTATGTTTGTGTACACTCTGTAATGCACTACAGCAAACGTTATCTTTAGTAAATTCAGAGACTCTTTTGGTATTGGTTACATACGTCTAAACACTTAGCAAAACAACCAAACTTGTACTATACCTACGCGCAGTGGCGTACCAACAGGGGGGTGGAGGGGCAATCCGCCCCGGGGGCACTGTGAAAGGGGCGGCAAAAATAATAATCACATTGATAAAATGACCAACTTTGTCTATGCGCACCAACCATTTAATGAGACGAAATGTGTATAAGAAGTGCGTCGTACTTCTTTTATACCAGCATTTACCATGGATTTCGTCTGTATTCGTGCTGCTAAATATAATTCTTGAAATAAGGGTCCTTTAACGTTTGTCATTTTGACATTATTCGTAAGGGAAACTCCTCTGCTTTTCAAAAAGAGAATGATAATGAAGAGATAAATGTTATTACTGGTCCTACTGAAATAACGCAAGCGGCAACAGAAGTCATCAGAAATTTCTTCGTACCTCAAGGTACCTATCAGTATACGGGTTAAGTGGAAGAGCACAAAGGTCTGCATGCCTCTTAGTGAACTTCGCCTTTTGGACGCCAAGTTGTATTTATAATATTGGTATTGTTTATATATTTGTCATAGTGTGTCCAAATAAAGTCATTATTATTATTATGGTCGGTGTTTCTTGTGAGAACTTATTATTATTATTGTCGGTGTTTCTTGTGAGAACTCAGGTCTAGCCTGGTTAACTAATCGCACGGATTAAAATCAAGTAACGATTAGTGTCTGTGTCTGTGTCTGGTGAAGTTATGTAGGGTTATTATTATTATTATTATTATTATTATCGGTGTTTCTTGTGAGAACTCAGGTCTAGCCTGGTTAACTAATCGCACGGATTAAAATCAAGTAACGATTAGTGTCTGTGTCTGTGTCTGGTGAAGTTATGTAGGGTCCCCTTAATAATAATAATAAAAAAAAAAAAATCACACACGTACATTGGACATCTAGGGGTAATGTAATTCGTACTTACCAACACACCTATTGATGGGCACAATAGCCAACGCTATCAGGAAAGAGGAAAACAAAACAAAACAAAAAAAATCATTATAATAATTCCTGTAATTTTATTAAATGGAGTTTATTGTGTAAGTGTTTCTTTGGCTTTGCGTTTGGGTTGAATACGAGTGGGTTGTGATAACGTGGTGTGCTTCTGTGAAGAAGGAGTTTTGTGTTTTTTAATTGTATTTATGGTGTTTCTTTGTTCCTGAAGTCGTATTTGTGAGGTTGCTTGGGTTTTTGGTGGAGATATTGCAGTATTTTGTGAGCCTGTGTTAAGGTTTTTGCGTTTCGGTTGTGATAACGTGGTGTTCTTCGGTGAGGATGGAGTTTTGTGTTTTTTAACTGTGCTAGGGCGTGTAACTTTATTGGGTGGACCTGTCTTTGTGGTACATGTTGCCTTACTTGTATTTATGGTGTTTCTTTGTTCTTGAGGTTGTATTTGTGTTATTGCTTGGGTTATTGGTGGAAGTATTACTGTATTTTGTGAGCTAGTAGTGCTGTTTAGGTTTTTGCGTTTGGGTTGAGTACGAGTGGGTTGTGATAACGTGGTGTGTTTCTGTGAAGAAGGAGTTATGTGTTTTTAACTGTGCTAGGGCGTGTAACTTTATTGGGTGGACCTGTCTTTGTAGTGCATGTTGCGTTACTTGTATTTATGGTGTTTCTTTGTTCTTGAGGTTGTATCTGTGTTGTT
>NW_022170403.1:6443156-6487562 GCF_008802855.1 Photinus pyralis
CGAGAATATTTCTCCTAGTCATGACCACCAAAAATTACTTGTATTCCACCCGTGGCGTTTTAAGAAAAGTCATAAATGTTTGGCCCAATAACTTTGACAGTTTCTCGAGCCCATTATAAGCTAAATGTTTTATTTTTTGTCATTGCTTTTGTTGTTTTTGTCAGGAGTACAATTTTCAAATCGTAGAAACAACGGAACATCGAATTGTAACATAACCACCAACCCCCATATTAAGGCACTATTTTGTCACAATTTAACGTAGGTGAGTAACTTGAGTGATTTAGGGATTATTTGGTGGAAACTGTACAATAAGTAACGCATAGTTCGAAAACCAATTTGACCCCGAAGAATGTTAACCAATGAAATACAGGTAACACAATTAGGAACGAAGTACCTACGTCAATTTCTCGTCCTGGGGTCAGTCTCGTCTCGTCTCGTCTAGTCTCGTTTGGTCTCGTGTAGTCTCGCCATACTATCCAAAAATGGTGCTAGCATATAACAGGCACCACGAAGGCATGACAAATAATAATGTTCAATTCATAAAACAACAAAAGTCATGGCTATTGCTACTAATAACAGAAATTTATTTTTAAATTTGCGGGTATACGAAAAGCTTATAAAAACATGTAAAAACAGTTTTGTATGCACCTTTTAATTCTGAACAACTTTAAACTCTACAGTTTTTTCTGTAAAATGTACAGGAGGGCAGGATATTGCATAAAATTAATTTCCCATGTTAAATCCCTATGTTCCTACTTACGGTGCACCACCCGGTATATCTCCCAAACGGTTCATATTAGAAAATTTAATAAGCTTTGTTGGGGTCAAAACTGACATAGCCCTTAGATAGAAAAAGTGCAAATCCGCCTCTGGTGCAATTGAGTCCGATAGGTCACAAGTAGTGATGCGGATTGTAAAATAACGATTTGTAAGTTACATAAAAAACGGTTATATTACGTGTAATTTACACGGTTATACTACGCGTAACTTACAAGATTGTCGGTTTTTATGTAATTTATGCCTTTTATGAATATTACGTAACTTACGTTTTTTATTTAAAAAACCGTAATTTTTGTAAATTTACATTAATATAGTACCTTTAATACATTTTAATCGGAACTACCACAGACCATCGACGGCACTACCAACGTAAACGATTCACCGTTGAATCTAGTTTGGTTTAATGAAGATGCTACAGCATCTAATTCGCGATCTGGAACTTCTTCTTCCAAACGGTGCGTGATGGCGAAATATCTACCGTTTGGGTATTTTATTTAATACACCAAAATATACAATTTAACAAGTGTTTTTGTTTTCAAACACTCACAAAATGGGGTCATCCCGCCTTCATTTTTTATTTCTGATCCACAAAGTACATTAAAAATAAAAAGACCCGTGTGTCCTCAATTTTTATTTGCGAGTAAAATAAACCCAAAATAAATTATTGAAAAGCTGTGTTTTTAGTCCGAATTTGAAACGCTTCAGACTAAATACGTCACAAACCTACAACCAATCACGTAGAAGTGAGCAACCTTACGCGAGGGTCTGACGTTTGTCACATTTGAAGTTTTGAGAGGGATGTTTAACTGCACCTAGCACGAAAGTGACAAGTAACTGTGACAGATGACACAAGTTATAAATGCCATTCTCCTGCAATATTGCCAAGTCGTTATGTCATCTGAATGGTTCTAGGAGCTGATTGGTCGGGCTTATTACGTCACAGAGCCCGCCGCAATCATATCGTTTTGAATAAACCTTTAAAACCGCACATGTTCATTATTTTTTTGCTAATCAGCCTCTATTTTTATATAAACTTTTACTGTCCAAAAAAATGTTTTATGGTTTCAGGTACACGATTATTAAATTAGAACTGCGGAATTCAACTATACTGTAAACCCCCATTCAAAAAGGTTTATGGAATATTTAAAAACACATAAATGACTAGTAATTTTACAAAAATATTTATAAATTACGTAAAAAACATAAATTACTGGTAATTTTACTGTAAAATTAAGGGACTTTTAAAAAAATGGTAAGTTACATAAATTACATAAAATACCATAAAAAAATTAACAATTGGTAATTTTACACGTAATATTACGCACTTAAAAAAACGGGTAATTTAACATCACTACAAGTGAGTGGCAGTGGTGGCGCATGTTCTACACGAGCCTACAGAGTTTTAGCAGGCAGATGGGTTCAGCTCGACTCCACTCGATTTTCGACCTTGCCACCTCCGAGGTATAACAAATTAACAAAACAATTTGTTTGCGAAATCTGGGTTCGTCGATGGTCTGTAGTGTGATGATCTGACCTGCTTGTAAAACGGTTGAAACACTAAACACTAAAAACACTAAAATCTTTCTGTTATAGCGTAGATGTGCAGGCTCTAGTCTATTTTGAGTTAGATTACTTGTTAGATCGATAATTTAACAAAATAATTTCGATATGGTTTTCGGAGGTGCTATAATTTTACCGTTAGATAGCGCTACCAGTATAAAAACTTAATTATTTACTTTGTGATTTGTTTTACAAAATAAAGCCGTACCCTCAAATGAAATTAAATAAAATTAATTATTTAACGCAGCCAAAATTACTGGTGAGATCGATAATTTAAACTTCGCTAATAAAATACTGACCTGAATTACCAAAAATGCGCTTTAATCATGCATATGCTGATTTACAGATTGTTTTAATTATAATTTGAAGTTATAAGAGGTAATACCATAATCACCAAATAATATGCTGTGACATATACATATTACCCATATTACCATGGGTTTGTTATTAATAAAGAGGAAAATATCAATATTGAGAATGTTATCAGTGTGTTCTTGATAACACCAAAATACATCACAACTCTGAGTAAGCCATCTATAGATACCTATATATTTTCTGATACATTATTTATGGTGATATTTATATATTGGACTGTTATTAAATGACACTGTACAATGTGCGTTAAAGATGCATGTTCTCTACCAATTCGAAACAAATGCGTACGCCAGTACGCCTGGAAATTATTGTGCCGTGGCGCCCGTGGCTGATAGATCGAAAGAAAATTATGTTTAGAAAACCTTACCTAGATATAAAGTTAGGATTCACAATGTGAACAATTTTCAAAATAAAATATGGAGGTCCTTGTGAAATGAATATGCGTCACTCATGTATGGCAATCATATGTATTTTTAAAAGTAATAGAATGCAAGGCACATCCCAGCTATTTCCGCTCCTTTTTCTTTCTATAAACGCTTTGAACTGTGTAAACGTTATTTCGGCTTTATTGTAATCTCATTATCACTTGAACTACAGCCACACGTAGTTATAATTAGATTGACTTGAATTACCTCGACACGCCAATGGGAAGTTAAGGTTAAGATTATTTATTTTTTCCAACAATGACCTTGCGATCTTTCGTCATCATGTTTTTGATGACAAAAAAACTGAGTGAGTGACTTTACATATTTACCTCATGTTTAGAGATTATAACAATTGCAGTAAGAATAAGTAAAAAATAGATATGGCAACATTTTTAAAATAGGTTTTCACCTTGAACGAAAGTAAGTCTGATTTCACTTGCCAAAATAAAACACTAGATTAATGGAATAAACAGAACAGCGTTAGCAATGGATGACAGACGTAATTAATAGGACCTATTATAAAGGTATTATATTACGCCAGGCGAAGAGTATTGAGCCAATTAAGAATGAATAAACAGATTGTCTACACTACGAGGCAAAGTGCAGTAATTTACTATTTAGTCAACACAACATAAACAAAAACAATATAATATTTTTGCCACAAATTACCTGCACGCCAGATAGATTGTTAAAAAATCTTAACCAAAAACCCCATCTCTAAAATTTACGACAAATTTGGATACCTATATTTCAGATTTATTCCTATTCTCCAAAATTAGAATCGACGATTTGTTTTCCAGAACAGTTTACAGGTAGGTACGGAAATTGTTTAGGATTCAGTATTCACCTCGGGATTCACTTATTGGACATGGATGCAATGTTTGGGCATTTATCGTGTGTTGCTCAATGCTCAACTGACAGGAATTTACCAAAAAGGCTACAAATGCTTACCAAAGAGCACTACCTTACATAGAGAAGTGGTACCCGTTTGAAAATCAGCATTATAAAACGTTTAGTTGTTTAAACCTTGAATGCAGAAGATTGCCCACGCTGGATCAACTGCTCGAACTATGGTCAATATCTCCAAGGAAGCACCAAACTCCCCCTGAATATCTTTACGAAGAACTGACTGCCCTTCAAAGTGTTTTTTCTTCACTCGAAGGCAACTCGATTGATATGTGGTGCAAATTTTTCCAAAAAGAAGAAGCACCTAATTTGCTGAAACTTGTGCAGTTTGTCGGGAGTGTTCCTGTATCCAACGCTTTTGTGGAACGGATCTTTAGCGTTATGGGAAATGTATGGACTGACGAAAAGAATCGCCTCGCTGTAAACTCCGTAAAAAGTGAATTGTGCGTTTTTTTCCATATAAGTGCTAGTTGCACCGAAAAGATGCCATTTCATCTAATAAACCTTTGTTAAAAGCAGTGTCATCAAATGCTAAATATATGCAAAAGTAAATTGTAAGCATTTTTGTCATTTTCTGCAATATTTATGAATTTAGGAAAAAAATTAAAAAGTTGTCCGGTTTTTTTTCGAACATATCTGGCAACCCTAGAGTCTAGACAGCTCATATTCAGATTATATCATATCTAGAAAGAACAAATCACAGTCTATAAAATAACAAATAGCAAAACTTAATTCTGGTGAATTGTTTTAATATAATATAAACATGAATTTGCTCCATATGTTTACCGAGTCTTAAATGTTTTCCATCCCCCACGATCGCAGAGTTCAAATTGCCGGGATGTACCTACATTGTTGCCGGGATTGTTCATCGCCGGGATGGCTTTTCGCCGGATGACCAGCGACGTCGGAAGTATGGGTCAGAGGGAGGCGAGTGACCCCCTCAGTTTTTACACAAGGGGGGCCGCGCCCCCTCTAAGAATGAGTAGATAAATCACTGAAAAGCGGCTAACACATCTTATACTGCATGTGCATGCAGAAATTACAAATAGTGTAGAAGTAGAGGATATATTGACGGAATTTTTGCGGAAAAGCGGAAAATTTTTGGATATATTTCATTTTTTATACTTGCTTTTCTTTACAATGCTCAATAGTGCAATAAATAGGAACAAAATTTTTGTAACTTTTGTATGTTCTAGTTCTTCATTATTTTTTAAATAAAATATTAATGATCTATGTCTATGGTTTTCTCAATCGAGTCAAGTATCTCCGAGTTGCTCAGTTGCATATAACTAGACATCCTCCGGCATTTTTTAAAATTTTTTTCAAAACTTTTCTTTCAAGAATACATTATTTGATTGATTAAATAAACAGGTTTCAGGGTCACTTAAAAAACCCACTGCTTTGTATTAATTCGTACACTTTGAATGAGAGGGACCTTTCAGACTCGCTGATTTTTGCCCCTCAACCGTTATTCACTTCCGACGTCGCTGCGGATGACCGTGGCCTTCATTATAAATATGTATGTAGTTTATTTGGAAACTGGTCGCAAAATATTACTTTGATGCTTGATGCATCTAAACGTGAAATGTGTCATTGAAATGCGTATGTAAACCATTTCTTTACAATCACACTCTTTACTTGTTTGCTGATGAATGGGATTAGAACGGTTCACCAAACAGTCAATTAACAGCATGCAACGGATCTCCCAATAAATAATAAATCAAAGCTCCATTTAACTTGCCTTTGAATTTATAGCGTTGAATTATATTATCGCGATAATAAACCACAAACCCGCGGCATTTAAATTTGTTAATTATGCTATTTTCGTAGGTAATACGTTTAGCGATAGGAGTCTCCAAGGAAACTGCTCCCAACGAAAATGTTGTGATTCTACATCTCTAAACATAATTTTTAGCGCATTTTCCAACGAAGTTGGGTACGCTATTGCAGCCAATTTCTTTGCCCGTCCGTCTGTCCAGAGTCTTAACTACTCCTACAGTTTTCAAGATATTTAGTTCGTTCTTTTTACATTCGGTAGCGTATAGCTCTAGCACCTGAGCCAAGGAAAATCTTGCCAATTAAACTGCGCATGCGCAGACTGCGTCATGTCAACTTCCTTATTTATTAATATATTTTGTTGAAATTTTAACCTCAGATATTTCTGGTGAAGGCAAATATATCGCATATATTAAAAATCAGATGTGCGCATGCGCAGAGTGCGCAATAGCAACTTTCTAATTTATGGAGATATTTCTTTGAAATTTTAACCAAAGTTGCTTTTACTGTAAGCAAACGTATCGCATATTGTAAACATCAGATTAATGCGCGGACAGGATGCGCAATATCAACTGTTATTTATCGACATATCTTTTTGAAATTTTAATCACAGATGCTTCTGTTAAAGGGAAACAGAACTGATATTGCAAAAATTAGATGCCAGTGCCAGGGGCGGCTCTCTATAAAGAGCCAAGGAGCCATGGCACCACCTCAAGGAACCTGCTAATTATCAATTCTTAAAATATAATTAACTATTATTATGTGCTCACTAGAGTACATAATTGTGTTTTAAAACTTAAAACAAAAAAAGTAAATGATTTGATAAATTAGGTACCAAGAAGAATTCATTCGTGCTTATCCGTGGACTTCGCAGACGGTCGAGCCGTGCCAAACTGAAACTGGCTCGTATTTTCCTACAAGTGTCGACTTCCGCGGGGAGTAGAGGGGTGGGAGGAGCGAAACCGAAGTAGCGTTTTATACGTACAACTTGAGCCATCAGAAGTTTGGCTCATAAGCACAATTGAATAATGTATACGTGTATTACTATGCTTTGCGCCGTTTTCCTTGTTTCAGTCGTTATAAGTCAAACAATTTTTTTTACTTCTGTGTAAGATTACACTTCCCGGATTAATTGTTACGTAAAATACACAAATTAAAAAATCATTTAAATAAATCTTTTTCTATGCATTCTCTGGAAGATAGACTTTAAATAAAGCAATTAAGCAGGCCGTTACCGGACTTAAATATTGTTAAAAAACGAAATGTGTCTGAACTCGACAATAGCGATAAATCCGAAAATAAAGGAGTAGGTATTGAAAGAATTAATAAATTTCAGTACCTACTTGTTTAGATAAAGATTTGAATAGTTATTTGTACAACTATTGTTGAAAATGATACTTCGGCCTCATTAATAAAACGGCAAATAAAATGTTGCTATTGTTTATAGATCGGACTAAACGCCATTGAAACGGATAGTACAAATCGTGAAAAAAGTAACACTTTCCTTACGATTTTTTGTCAAAAAAAATCCGCTAATTCTCATCTAAAACAACACAAAATGAATTACTGGAATGCATGCTTGAAGTATACTTATCATGAAACAAGTCTCCAAAGAAATTAAAGGGGCTAGATTTGTTTCCGTCACTTGCATTATAAATATCCGAATTATACTCAAAATCTAAATAACTGGAATAATATGAAAACTGAATGAATTGGCACTACCTTCTACGCAGCTTACGAGCCGCCACTGGCCAGTGCCAACTTCTTTATTTATCAAGATATTTCTTTGAAATTTTAACCATATATATGCCTCTAAGTAAAGAACATCACAGCGCATCTATGGCTTTTTGGGAAGTACTGATCATTCATGGAAAATGCGCTGACGTTACTCGCCTTAGGGCGAAAACCTTTTTACTTGTTTAATTTTTTCCAGATTCGAGTCAAGTATCAGAAATATCAAAAACAACTTTCGCTTTCAACCATTTAATCGCAAAGTTGACAAACCGTTATTTGAGAAGCACATTCCGTTAAAATTTCAGAAAAATCCTCCTGCAACTAAAAAAGTTGACTTTGCGCATACACAGGGGCGGTTGGGGGGGGGGGCAGGGACAGGGGCGATCGCCCCCCCCCCCAAACATACTGCTCAATTGTTTTTTTATTTCATTAGGTTTACATAATAATCGAACGAATTAAATAGACCTAACCACAAACCACCTGACGGAAAAGTAAAATTGAATAATAGTTATTTATGTATTAAGGGCACAATAGTGATGTTTATATTCTCGAGGGCGACGAGTTAAAAAGCTCGAGGGCCTACGGCCCGAGAGCTTTTTAGTCGCCCGAGAGTATAAACATCAGTTTATGCCCGTGGTACATACACAATTTTATGTTTTACAAATAGTTTTCTTCGTCAAAATTCGTTTACAAAATAATTCATTATGTTTGATCGAGTATGCGTGGTTCAAATTTGTTAATGTGATTGAAACCATCCAAACGTCAAACGTAATTTTAAATAATTCAATTCATCGTGAATGAGGAAGAAGTTAGAGAAACTATACGAAATAAGGCCAATCTTGTGATTTAGTAGGTATTGACAATTAATAATTGACGTTTCTAATTTTCAATGACCTGCAAATATTTGTTTGTTTTGTCATTAAGTATAAATGAGTTACTATGGTGATACTTAATGCCCTAGGGCATAAAGTGGTACTTTATACCCGCGTATCACAGATATAAAATGTGCTATTATGATAGGTTAGTAAGACATAAAATACATAATAATGCCGGCGCGGGGGTGGAATCGTGTATTGTCCAGACTGCGACTCACGACTGCACTCAGCACTGATTACCACCGCACTGCTAACTTCAATAAATGCATATTAATAGCACCACGTCTGCAGGTCTGCTCATCTGCTGTAATGTAAAACAACCCTGAACCCTAATCAGCAGTTCGACAGTTCATTATCGCCTCTCGTATTTTTTCTGTCCTTCGTCAGTATTCGGAAATTAATGCGGCACAAAAAAACCGAATAGATGTATAAAACTGCCCCTGCGCAGTGCGCATACACAATCCAACGTGTGTTTTCAATTCGCTTTGGTGAGAAGCAAAACTTATCTTTTGAAAGTGATTTTGATTTGATTTTATAAGTAGTCACAGCCTATCTTTTGTGCACTTCCAAAAAATAAAAAGTGCACTTTTGCGCTCCTTATCTGTATGTCTGTCTATCTGTCTGTATGAGTCACAAAGGCTCCGGAACTACACCACTTACAGACTTGGTATTGGTGTCATTCGATCAAATATTAAAAATTATTTCATGTGTGTATTCCCGTTAAGGCATGAAATGGCCATAAGGGCTATTAAAATCGAAAAAACAAATTTGAAAGTGCACTCTTCGTCTCTTGATCACAAGCGGTTTAGCCAACTTTTTTGGTCTTCGTTTAATTTATTTTGTTAATAAATAGCTTTCATTAAAATTTCTGAAATCCTTTGAAATCTAATTCACGCGCACTAGAGCGCGGAGAGCTTGCTTGCGAGGTCGAGGATGATTCTTGAAAAAGCAGCAATAGTGTTCGGTCTTGTATAATTTTTTCCGCAGAAAGTGTGAACAACTCCGCCTGTTTTGTTTTGAAATCGGTCTTTCTTCCCATCGTGCCGTGCAACGCTAGCGTATTGATATTTTCCTCTTTATTAATAACAAACCCATGGTAATATGGGTAATATGTATATGTCACAGCATATTATTTGGTGATTATGGTATTACCTCTTATAACTTCAAATTATAATTAAAACAATCTGTAAATCAGCATATGCATGATTAAAGCGCATTTTTGGTAATTCAGGTCAGTATTTTATTAGCGAAGTTTAAATTATCGATCTCACCAGTAATTTTGGCTGCGTTAAATAATTAATTTTATTTAATTTCATTTGAGGGTACGGCTTTATTTTGTAAAACAAATCACAAAGTAAATAATTAAGTTTTTATACTGGTAGGGTAGCGCTATCTAACGGTAAAATTATAGCACCTCCGAAAACCATATCGAAATTATTTTCTTAAATTATCGATCTCACAAGTCTAACTCAAAATAGACTAGCGGCTGCACATCTACACTATAGCAGAAAGCTTTTAGTGAAAATTTGAAGTCGCTAGCTACTGTAGTTGCTGAGATCTCACTCGGACAGCCGGCCAGCCAGCCATAACGAATATAATAGCGTATTTTTTTCAAAAATGCGCTAAAAATAAGCCTCTTGTGAGCAAGAGGTGAAGAGTGCACTTTCAAGTTTGTTTTTTCGATTTTAATAGCTCTTATGGACATTTCATGCCTTAACGAGAACACAACATGAAATAATTTTAAATTTCTGATCGAATGACACCAATACGACCTAGTATGTAGGTGGTGTAGTTCCGGAGCCTTTATGACTCAGACAAACCGACATCTAGATGCGCTAAAAATGAGGTAAGTAAATACCTTAAATTACACGTTTTTTATTCTGTCGATGAATTTTTAAGTGCAGAATGACACCTGTAACTATTACTACTTTTTTTCTTTGGTAGTACATGTTTTTGGTTTGTTCTTAAGGGTTCGTTTTAGCCCCGGTTTTAGCTACACTACTTGGCGAATCTGATATAGTCGCAGCACTATAAGAGAGTATACATTATTATTATTATTTTGCATGCAAGTATGCACTCGTACATACATAAATTCGAGCATAAATTAATACATATATTTACCAATATTTATTACATTATCCCGGGAGTTCATGTTGTGTGAGAGAGAGAGGCTCCTTTGGAACTTGGAAGGTGTCGCCTGAACTTTTCAACAGCTACAATCATCTCCCGGCATATTCAGCAGCGGATTAGGATGCGAGGTGATGGCGCCCACATTTATTTACGATCCTAGAGATCGTTTATCACTCGGTTTATCATTTTGTTTTACTGTCTGTCGGTCCGTCTGTCTGTTCGTGTGCACTATAACTTTGTGTAGAGACGTCCGATCGCTTTGGAAATGGATACACGTGTTCTTCAGGATACAAGACAGTTACGTTTATAAAAATTAATTTGATTCCTCCTCGGATTCCTCTAGAACTATCCAACTAAGTATGTCATAAGCATAACCAAATTCTACCTACTAAGTGAATTGTGTACTTTAGCATCCTATGGAAAATAGCGAAAGTCCAGAAAGTTAATTTTTATATATTTTTCAGGGAAGCACTATTTCACATTTAAGTTAACCAAAATCGTTACCAAATTTTGGTGGTCAAAAACAAGGGGTGTCGTCAGGCAACTCGGCATCGTTTGTTTGTTGCTCGTTTCCCCTTTTCTTCTAAAACTCATTCTAAAAGATACAATTCAAACTGCAACATGTGCTAATGTAACGTGCCGCGGGTATCCGTTTTTGACGAATCGTTATACAATTTTGCGTGGTGAACGGCAGAGGATGCCGCGTCGTCGGCCCTGTTGAAGATGTTTTTGTGTTTTTATTTAAAGTATATCAAATTTTTATAAAAACGCTGCTCTCAAGTGCTGAAACCGACGCTGAAACCTTTAATCGAGTCTCTAATATTCAGACGAGAGGACTGACGAAATTCGACCAGGCCCAGGCGCATTTTGCCTGATTCATAAACTAGATCTATTTATTCACATTCCCCAATTTATTTCCAATATTCCATTTCAGTCAAAATGGACTGAGGAAAGGATAGGTAGACAGGATATTTGTCGTACATGAGTCTTAACCATAAGCATTGAATAATAAATTTGAATGCCATAAGTGATCTTGTACCAAAATGTTATATCAATAGCATCTACTACTCGGCAAAAAGTAGTATGAGTAACGGATGTATGACGAATAGCAACTTTTTCAATTTGGTTAAATGCGCTAGCACTGTATAATACATACCTATGGAAGCCTACGTTTAACATTTCCACATAATTATAAACTCGATTATAGACGATCGAGTAAACGCTATAAATGCAAAAGATCCAGAGTAGTACGTTTAAAAGTTTTCACTTCGAAATTGGTACGTAAGTGAAGGTGTTGAGAATTTTTTTGTCAAAAACAACCTGGTTATCGAGCATTTATTTTATTTTATTTATTTATTTATTTTTATTTATTATCCCTCTCTTGTTCTGGGCCCTCAACAGGCTTGCGCCTAATTACAGAGAGTGACCCGCATAATGCATTTTAGAGGTGCCCCTGCATAAGGTCTTGTTCTATACTACTCCGGTATTTATCTTACGAATTAGGAAAACTGAAGGAAAACCTAATTCGGAATAGCCGGCAGAATGCTCGAAACTGGTCTAAGTCTCATCTCTGTCACAGATCCTGGCAACCTACGAGTGAGTAGATAGGAATGATGAGAGGAATCCTGGGAATCTCTTGATCAATCAAATGTAAAACTTGGCAAACAAAGAGAGCTTCCACGTACACGGTACACATATAATGTGCGTGTCGCACATTCATGAGGACATCCCGTGTTCACGATTAGAAAAACACGACTCCATTTCTGCAATCTTTTGTTGTTTGTCTATGGTACTTATACAAATTAAGCGTTTCCGTTCCGACCTCAGTTATGACATCAATTCCTCATTCTGCGTCCAACACGACGTATAATTTTGTATTTACTTGATCCGTAGATAAAATTTATTTTGGAAAACAATGTCATCATCCCGACCAGATATCTCATTGTTTCTCATAATTTCACTATCTCGTATTTGTATCTAATTTGCGAAATAGTCACAAGCAAATACCATTGCGACATTGCAAAGGTTTGCAGTAAATAACAAATCATTTTTTTAAGCCTGTAATCAAACGATAGTAAACGAATAATATTTGTCGCCGTTACGTAGATTATGAAAAAAAGAACAATAGTTGCAGAACATAGCAAACGATACCCTGAACCTCAATAAAGGTGCACTGCAGGGTGCATAATTGTATATAATTTATAAGGGATGCCATAAAGTTATGTCATAGGCATGGAACATTGTGTGCTTGGGAAGGTTACCTTAACGCTTAAATTAGATTTAATTAATTGCATGTTGCATGCACTACTTCGTTCTGAATGGAGGTTTAGAGTGAATGTATTCAAACTTAGTCTACATCTCAGTCTACATTTAAATAGATTTTTGAAAGGGCCAGTTGGAAACTACATTGTTCTATGTGTAGTATTGTATAGGACCAAAGATCTCAAAATACAACAAATTTACCCATTGTCGTTCCCTATATAAGAAAAATTGTTAATTCATAATTTTTGGAATAAGTAGGTAGGTACCTGAGATTACGTACACATAAATCTGACGATATACCATTATCTCCGTTACAAAGTGACATCGGTCAATATCGAGATTGTTAAAACACCGAAGTCCAATAGACAGATGATTTTTCACTAAAAACAAAATAAATAGTTCTCTCGTTAAATTTGAAAGGCACATTTTTATGTCAGAAAAAGAGACCGTCATCAGGGTCGGATCTACATATTTTGCGCCCATGGGCAATCGCCCCCCCCCCCCACACCAATCAATAGCATTTTATACCCCAACCAAAATTTATTTCTAGAAATATGCAATATTTTTTACTCTTTACACTTTACAGTGTTAATATGATTTTCTTTCTCCTAATTTACTCAGATTGATGTGATTAGTAATAAAATTCATAGATTTCGCAATCTATGCAAACCTCGGAGACATTGGAAATGATACCACGCCATATGCCAATAAGTTCACCCAGGACCACTTGCAAACGCAAACGTAAACTTTCTGAATAATGAGCCTCTACATAGTCGTAAGTAGTCGTAATTCAGTAGTCATCAGTATCCGCAACTTTTCCTTAACCAACCGATTGTGTCCGAGTACGGTACAATCATCATTTGATTGAATTGAATTTGAAATTTAGAAGTGGGTTTTTCAAATAATAAAAAGACATCAATTTCAAATAAATAACGTATTTCAAGTTTAATTTACGTGACGTAATTGAGAATGATTGTCCTCCACTCGGTCCTCCATTAAATTTACCTCGCGCTGTCTATGGTCTCTGTCGAGATTTCCGTTAACGATGTCCCAAAAACTCAATTTTACAGGGTTGGTGATAATTAATTTTTTTCCTCGCGTGATTCTTAAATAGACAACTTTGGGATTTTCCCTAATAGTGAGAAATGCAAAATTGTTGCAGTTATTCAAATTCGCTTAGTTGTAGCATAGTCTAAATTTACACTATGGTTGTAGACATTCTTGATTTTTAGGAAGACTATGCTGCTGCATCTCCATGAGTACGCAATTTGTCATCCGAATTGACAAAGAATTTTTGTATACGAATTTCGCATACATGATGATGTCATAAAACATTCATCATAAGTGATATGTCGTGGCGTCATTTCAAGCATTATCGCTTAAATACGTTTCGTGAATTTAGTCATGATAACACATAAACAACATTACTAAGCAGATAACAATTTCGTGGGTACCTATCTCACATTTAAAGCTAAAACTGTTATGATGATCTTGACCTTGACTACAAAAAACATTTTGGAATGCAAGGACATAAAAATTTGGAGGTTGCTAACTCGACCTCATAGAAACACCTAATTTCACTTTGATAAGTCAACAATTAAAAAAAACGAGAAACAAAGTCAAAATGACTTCACTAGAATTTTCTTTTTCCTATTACCTAACTATTTCATCTTTTTCTACGCCTATTCTAATAAAGGCATTGCCGGTTCTAATCCTAGTCAAACGGACTATTGTCAAGTCTGGCTAGTTATTTCTGAGGAAAGTTCTGGTGATGCTGCAGGTTTTGAGTATGACTGCCTTCTGAATTATTATTTTATTATTATTATGGTCGGTGTTTCTTGTGAGAACTCAGGTCTAGCCTGGTTAACTAATCGCACGGATTAAAATCAAGTAACGATTAGTGTCTGTGTCTGGTGAAGTTATGTAGGGTTCTAAAGAAAAAAAAAAAAAAAAATATTCACACACTCGCATTGGAAATCTACGGATAGTATGTAATTCATACTTACCAACATAGCTATTAATGGCCACAATAGTCAACGCTATCAGGAAAGAAGAAAACAAAACAAAAATATCATTATAATAATTCCTGTAATTTTATTAAATAGAGTTTATTGTGTAAGTGTTTCTTTGGCTTTGCGTTTGGGTTGAATACGAGTGGGTTGTGATAACGTGGTGTGTTTATGTGAAGAAGGAGTTTTGTGTTTTTTAATTGTATTTATGGTGTTTCTTTGTTCCTGAGGTCGTATTTGTGAGGTTGTTTGGGTTTTTGGTGGAGATATTGCAGTATTTTGTGAGCCTGTGGTGCTGTTAAGGTTTTTGCGCTTCGGTTGTATACGAGTGGGTTGTGACAATGTGGTGTGTTTCTGTGAAGAAGGAGTTATGTGTTTTTTAAGTGTGCTAGGGCGTGTAACTTTATTGGGTGGACCTGTTTTTGTAGTGCATGTTGCGTTACTTGTATTTATGGTGTTTCTTTGTTCTTGACGTTGTATTTGTGTGGTTGCTTGGGTTTTTGGTGGGGGTATTACAGTATGTTGTGAGCATGTAGTTCTGTTAAGGTTTTCACGTTTCGGTTGAATCCGAGTTGGTTGTGATAATGTGGTGTGTTTCTGTGAAGAAGGAGTTTTGTGTTTTTTAATTGTGCTAGGACGTGTAACTTTATTGGGTGGACCTGTCTTTGTAGTGCAAGTTGTGTTACTTGTATTTGTGGTGTTTCTTTGTTCTTGAGGTTGTATTTGTGTGGTTGCTTGGGTTTTTGGTGGAGATATTGCAGTATTTTGTGAGCTAGTAGTGCTGTCAAGGTTTTTGCGTTTGGGTTGTATACGAGTGGGTTGTTTCTGAGAAGAAGGAGTATTGCGTTTTTTAACTGTGCTAGGACGTGTAACTTTATTGGGTGGACCTGTCTTTGTAGTGCATGTTGCGTTACTTGTATTTATGGTGTTTCTTTGTTCTTGAGGTTGTATTTGTGTTGTTGCTTGGGTTTTTGGTGGAGATATTACAGTATGTTGTGAGCGTGTAGTTCTGTTAAGGTTTTCGCGTTTCGGTTGAATACGAGTGGGTTGTGATAACGTGGTGTGTTTATGTGAAGAAGGAGTTTTGTGTTTTTTAACTGTGCTAGGACGTGTAACTTTATTGGGTGGACCTGTCTTTGTAGTGCAAGTTGCGTTACTTGTATTTATGGTGTTTCTTTGTTCTAGAGGTTGTGTTTGTGTTGTTGCTCGCATTATTGGTGGAGACATTACGGTATTTTGTGAGCCTCTAGTGCTGTTAAGGTTGCTGCGTTTGCGTTGAGTACGAGTGGGTTGTGATAACGAGGTGTGTTTCTGAGAGGAAAGAGTATTGTGTTTTTTAGCTGTGCTAGGCCGTGTAACTTTATTGGGTGAGGGCGTCTTTGTAGTGCATGTTGCGTTACTTGTATTTATTGCGTTTGTTTGTTCAGGAAGTTGTGTTTGTGTGGTTGGTTGAGTTAAGGGTGGAGATATTACAGTATGTTGTGTGTCATGTTGTGAGTCTAAAGTGCTGTTTAGGCTTTTGCGTTTGGGTTGAATACTAATGGGTCGTGATAATGTGGTTTGCTTCAGAGGTGAATCTCTGAATGTAGTATATGTTGTATCATTTGTTGTACTTGTTTGTTCGGTAAGTTGTATTTGTGTGTTTGTTTGGGTTAGAGGTGGAGATATTACAGTATGTTGTGTACCGTGTTGTGAGGGAGTGCTGTTGTTTACATGTATACGTTGTGGATCATTTCTGTATGTAGTATCTTGTGTTATGTTTAGAAATTTACGAACAATATGGCATGTGTTGATAATGACTGCTTTTTGTAAATGTTTGTATGTGTTTTTGTCCAAACCTAATAGTTGTAAATTGTGGTGTATTGTCTTTGGTATAACTCCGGTAGCACTAAGAATAATGGGAACTATAACAGTAGATTTCATTCTCCATTGCGTCTTAAGCTCGATAGCTATATCGGTGTATTTGCGGTGTTTTTCTGCATGTGTTTTAGTTAAGTTGTTAGTGTTGGGTATGGCAATGTCTATAATACAAATGGATTTTTGCGTTTTATCTATAAGTGTAATATCTGGTCTATTATTGTGGATAGTTTTGTCTGTGAGTAGTGTCCTGTCCCAATATAATTTGTGTGTGTTGTTTTCAAGTATGATCTGTGGCGTGTATTTGTAGTATGGTGTCTTATCTGTTATGAGATTGTGTTTAAGTGCTAATTTTTGATGTATGATTTTAGCTACCTGATCGTGTCGATGTTTGTATTCAGTTTGTGCAAGTCGTGTGCATGCCGATATTATATGTTGGATTGTTTCTGATGTTTGTGAACAGAGTCGACAAGAATCGTTTGTCACTGTTTTGTCTTTATGTATGTGTTTTTTATAGTTGCGTGTATTAATGACCTGGTCTTGTATTGCTAACATGAAACCCTCAGTCTCCGGGAAGATATCACATTCAGACAACCAAGTGTGCGTTGCTATAGAATCAACACAATCCTGACTAACCTCTTGCGGAAATCGTCCATGTAACGGCTTTTGGTTCCATGTCTGTATGTTATTTGTGATGTATGTAAGTTTGGATGGAGGTGGGAGTATATTAGTTTCGTGTAGGTTAAGTGGTGTGTAAGATTTGTCTGCATATGTTACTGTTTTGTGTAGGACTGAAGTATCTGTTTTGTTATAAAAGTATTGCCGCAAATTGTGTATTTGTGTTTGGTGCAATATTTTTATATCTGTAAGTCCTCTACCTCCTTCCGAACGAGGAAGGTAAAGTCGTATAGTAGAGGAGTGAGGGTGATGTATATGGTGTTTTGTTAATAGTGTACGTGTGTTTCTCTGTATTTGTTCTAAATCTGTATTTGTCCAACGTATAATTCCAAAAGAGTATGTAAGTACTGGTGTGGCATAAGTGTTAATAGCTTTGATTGTATTTCTACCGTGTAATTTTGTTTTAAGTATACTGCGTACTCTTTGTAGGTATTGTGTGATAAGTGTTTGTTTTATACTCGTATGTTTAATGTGTGTGTTTTGCTGAAAACCAAGATACTTATAAGTTTCATTCTCGTCCATGGAATTTATTAAATTACCCTGTTCTAGCTCATAATCTAAAAGTTGTCTTTTTCCAGCTGTGATGTGTTGTGTTTTACATTTATCGATTCCAAAGTCCATTTGTATGTCACGTGAGAATGTTTCGGTAATGTGTAGAAGGTGATTAAGTTTTATGCATGTGGAAGAGTATAATTTAAGATCGTCCATGTAAAACAGGTGTGTAATGTTGTGATGTATTTCGTGGTTGTGTTTAATATTGTACCCAAAGTTAGTAGTGTTTAACAAATATGAAAGTGGATTAAGAGCAAGACAAAACCAGAGCGGACTTAAAGAATCGCCTTGAAAAATTCCTCTTTTAATTTGTATTGGGTCGGTAATAAGTTTTGTGTCGTTTAGTGTAAGTGTTAACGTAGTGTTCCAACATGACATTATGTAATTGAGGAATTGTGTAATATTGTTGCTGACTTTGTATATTGAGAGTACTTGTTGTAACCAAGAGTGTGGTACTGAATCGAATGCTTTTTTGTAATCAATGTATGCAGTGTGTATGTTTCGTTTGTTATGTCTGGATTGTTCAAGTATAACAGAGTCTATAATGAGTTGCTCTTTACAGCCTCTGGAATACTTGGTACACCCTTTTTGTTCTTCGTATAGAATGTTGTTATCAGTACAGTGTTGGTATATTTTGTTTGTAATGCATGATGTAAGGATTTTGTATATTGTAGGAAGGCATGTAATTGGTCTATATTTAGATGGGTCTTGTGTATTGTTGTCTTTTGGGAGCATGTAAGTGATACCTTGTGTAAAGAATGCAGGAGTGCGATCTGGTGAATTAAGAAGTTCAGTAAATTGTTGTTATTATTATTATTATTATTATTATTATTATTATTATTACCATGACAATAGTGTCAGAAGAGGTCCTCACCAATGGCAGGTGGAAGGTCTGTACAAAACTTAGCTGTTGGTGGGGTAGATAAGGTAGTAGGTAAGTGCGCCTCCCTAACATTAACAATACAAATGTTTTTTTTACCAAAACATCATCACGGGCAATGTTTCATTGTTTTCAAATAGAAGATTTCAAGGTCGGCAAGTATGGCAGGTATTATAACTGATTAAGCACAATTAGCCTGAGCAAGTCCCATATCATTTAAGCGTGTACTGAATGTGCACCAAAATAGTGAATAAGCTGCTCCCTCGGCTGCTCCTTTAGTTCAAATAAGATCCTCCCTCCTCCAGGTCCACACATTTGCCTTTTTTAAAAAGGCTTTATCAAAACCAAAACGCAATCAAATTCAATTTTTGATACGTGTCGACATTAACAGCGCATTTTTTCGATAAAGGAGCACCCTCGATTATAAAGATATTTTCAAACTATACCCTCGACTATACCCCTTCGTTAAGTTACCAGCTATAATCTTTATTTAAACTTTTTTATACAATTCTGATTCGTCTAAGAGCAATGGCCTTATAAACGATGTTTTAAAATAGTTATTTGTGCAACTAGGTTTGAAAGTGATACTTTTTCATTCATGGAAAAAAGACACTTTCAATACGTGTTGTACACGTAATTTTTTTCCATAGTGTTCTATAATAACCCACAATTGAATAATTTTATTGACATTCGCGATTTACTGTCACTCAAAAATGGATGCTATTGTTCATAGACAGGACTAAACTCCATGGAAACGCATAGTAAAAATCGTGAAAAAAAGTACCACTGTCCATACGATTTTTCGTTAAAAAAAGTCCCGTTCATCACTATGTAAAAAAGTTACATTTTGCAAAACACTGTTTAAGCGAACGGCTAACGATTACCTATGTGTACGTTCTTGCCATATATGCAATGTAAAATGCGCGGAGAAAAATCCTTATATTTTCATTACCATTGGTGCTAACGAGAAAAAAAAACGCGCCGTTGTAAAGATAATTAAAAATAGGAACTTTTTGAAAAATTCCATTTTTTTCTTTTTTGGGCCGTTTAGAAATCGATACCAACAGACGAATTTAGGAGGTTAATTAGTAGGCCAAACTCTAGAGAAACACATCATTAGATGGTTTTTACCTTTAAAAACTTGACGGAGGAACGAATTGGGCTAGGAATTGGGCTATCAGAAAACTCTACTACGACTTTGAAAGCGATTTTTTAGAGGGTGAAGAAGGTTGAGACATTTTTAAAAGAGGCTCGAAACGAAGCACTTCTGTTGATTAAGGTATGAGTCATAAGTTTCTGTTTGAAAATTAAAACTTTGTAGGTCGTAACCGAGGGTAAATCGGTTATGAAGAATCGCGGGAAAATATTTTCAAGTTCTAAAAATTACCACCAGAGGGCGTAACTGCCATCTTAAATTTTAAAATTGCATTTTCTTTAAATTTCGCATAATAAAACTAAACATTGAACGCCCCACACCATCTTTGTTTTTGAAATAACTGAGTTTTTGTTTTTACGAAAATGATAGATAAACTGGTTCTCTTTAACAATGCAAAAAAAATGTTTAGTTTAAATGCGAAATTTAAAGAAAATGCAATTTTAAAATTTAAGATGGCTGTTACGCCCTCTGGTGGTCATTTTTTAGAACTTGAAAATATTTTCCAGCGATTCTTCATAACCGATTTACCCAATAATTTCTTTTACCCCAAGTCATACGGCGAATGGTTCCCGAGATATGGCCGAGAAACAGTTTTATTGGGTCACCCGGTACTACTCCGCTAAAATTTGTCGGTGCAAACGGTGCACATAATTTTAATATGATCTTTTTCTTCGCACCCGCCCATTTCCCACCTTTAACAGATCTTCCCAAATGCTCCCCGCATTACTTTCAGCATTGATTAATTTTTAATCTATGCTTTCAGTGACCTTTCTACCTAACCTCCAAAAACAATAAAATCACGGTCTGGATAACACCGGTTCTTTTAAAACTTTTGGTTTCTATTGTTGTGCTGCCTTCGCCAAAATGTAAATTTAAATTATGTGGGAATTTTTTTCTACAATTTGCTGATTAGCATCTATTATAATGAAGTTTAAAAATAGTATTATACTATTACAATTAGTAGTATCACAGATTTAAATATACTATAAATCTGTGGTAGTATTTTCGCAACTCATGACCTACCTATTTGGCAAAAAATATATAGGTATATCCAAGTATGACGATACTGATAACGGAATATTTGTGGCATAAGACACTTATTCTCTATTTTACAATTGCCGTTTTCTCTTAGGTCTTGGAATCACATGCAAACACATCATACCCCGACTCGAAGACCTAGGTCACTACAAACTACCTCTATTATGTAGGTTATTTCCGTTTAAGAGTAGACGACCTTTATGAACCTTCCAGGTAGTTCGTGGGTTATTCGGACAAGCAAACCAAAGGTAAAGTCGCAAATGTAAATCCATGGAAAGTCAAACAAAAATAGGAACGAAGGAGTAGTGAAAAATTGACGAATTACAAGCTCCAAAGTTAATGTGATCACTGGCTAATAATAGTGATTGACTTTTAAGTACGCGCAAGACAAATTCCTGTAGCAACTTAAAAAAACTGCATAAACAAACACCCACATCAACCCCAAGGAATGAATACGGTACGTAGGGGTAGGTAATATTCTAACCGCACTTGTTGAATGGTTGTGGAATGGCAAATGCCTACTGCGCCACTAATAACAACACACCGTGTGAATGAAAACGTTAACTAATGACCACAAATCTCCTTAATTTATTTTGAAATGGGACGCTACTAATGTCATAGAATGAACATTTATTAAACTGTTCGTTTGGCTAGTGTCACAATTAGAATCAATAACCAGTAGAAGTAAAACGTAGTGTTAAAATTCTTACCTGATCAACAGATAATCCAACATAATCAGACACCCACGAGAATATCTGACACCCGTCATAATAAGAACTGGGATTTGTAGCCATTATTTGGCAAACAAATTTATAAACAGTAAATTCGCAAATTCGTCCAAACCGAACAGCACAAACTAACAATGAGAATAAGACTGAAACAGAGTTGAAGCGAAGCGCGTGAGTAAAGCGAATACAGCACGATTTGGACTACCTCTACCCCTACCGAAGGAACCGGCTGTTTTACACCGACAGTACGTTAAACCGTAGTCGTTATCTGCGCCAGCGACAAACCGACAAACGTTTATTATCAATTATCCTTATCATACGTCGAAAAAAGCGCACTGTTAATGAACAGGTTGTGTAATGGTTATAGGCGATATAAATAAATAAAAGCCAATATTTATTTTGTTGCTTTTATTGATTACTTCACAATAATACACGTTTAGATTTCTAAATAAATATTATGTCTATCCAAAGGCATACTGCTCCAAACATTCTATGAATTTGTGATAGTATTATTTGATGAATTAAAAACATCATTATAGTGGAAAATTTACACAGTTCACAGGACAATGATAATTAACGTTCGTCGGAATCGTTTATAGTTTTGTGTCGTCTGTCTGCTTGTTTTTCCGTTGGTTCTGCTGTCCTGTGCTCCACAATTACGTTAAAAGTAAAATACAAATGTTTATCCCTGAATGAGAGAGGAACGGTATCGATTTCCTGATACGATACGCCGAAGGATAGAGGGGCGTGTTTAGGGACTGACGGGTCCAAGATGTGTCAATATCGTTAAAGTCTCTAAGGTTAGCGCAAGGATTTCGAAGTTGACCCTTTGCAGAATATAAGCAAGAGGCATACACCAACTCTGTAACTGCCTGTGTTTCGCTTCGCGAACACGGGCCCATACCTATAAGGCGCCGTTTGTACTATGCGATCAAAAATGAGTTGCTATCGAGTTACATGTGTCGATTTACAATCTCTGTTTTTCTTAAGATCCGAGCGACTTCCGGAATAGGATCGTGCCAATGTTAAACGAAAAGTCTTTTTGTTCAACATTGACACAATACTCCCCCGGAAGTCGCTCACATCTTTAGAAAAACATAGATTGTAGATCGGGATCAAGTGTTCTCTGACCGGCAATCTTTCCTGGCGAGAAGTTTAATGAATCGAATATAGGTATTATAAAACAAAACAAATATATCAATAACTTTTCGATATAAGTATGCATTCATATTTTTGAATATAAATACACTTAAGTTTTATATATCTGTAGGATAGCGACGAATAAAATATAAAAACATCAGCTTCATATACCTATCACCAGTGGCGCTACAGTAACCTCAAACTTGGCAACAGCGACCAACGTTTGTTTGAATTTGAACAGCAGATTGGGGTTGTTGTTTTGAAAATGGATGTCGAAGAATTTCTATTACAGTTGGTTTGACATTATGAAAAAACCGAGTAAAAAACACACATTTCAGCAACAATTCTTAATTCTGATGATCGATCATAAATTTTATCCGGGTATATGTACCTGTAAATTAGAAAGTAACTGCTCTACATTAATGAGTCTGATACAACATTCACCTAATGATCTTCAGCAATTACTTTTAAGAATTTATGTGAGGTCAATTTGAATTTGTATACATGAGTACAAACAATATCTCGGCCACGGTCATCTCGGCGATTCCCATCCCGGCGATGACCATCCCGGCACCGATTTCCTGGCCACAAACCACCCCGGCGACGGCGACCATTTACTTTCCGGCGACGGCGACCATTTACTTCCCGGCTTACGGTTATCCCGGCGATGGGCAATCCCGGCTTCGGTTGTCCCGGCAATTTGAACTCTGCGATCGGAGGGATGGAAAACATTTAAGACGCGGTAAACATGTGAAGCAAATTCATGTTTATCAAATTGAAACAATTCACCGGAATTAAGTTTTCTGATTTGCTATTTTATAGAGTGTGATTTTTCCTTTTTAGATATAATATACAATCTGAATAGGGACTATAGTATCAAATTGAAATTATGCCATTTAGGTAGGTAAAGTTTTCTGGTATCTACCTGCGTATATGTAAAATAATGATAAAACGCAATTTAAAAAAAAATGGGTCCTTTGCACCGATGGCAATTGTGTAAACAACACAACTTATTTGAGCTTCCTTTCCTTGCACATTTCGGTCTCCTATACCTATTTCTAAGCATTAATTACAATGCGTCCAGGCACAATAACAGTCACTTTCGGTACCAAATTTGACATCCGCTTCTAAAGCATAATTATCATTATTTATGTCCAAAAAAAAGAGAAATGAGGTTGGACAGACGGTGTTAAGAAAGTCTGCATTGCCGGGATAACCGATGCCGGGAAAGTAATAGTCGTCGAGGTAGGCCGTCGCCGGGTGGGCAATCTCGGCAACAATGTAGGTACATTTCGGCTTCGGTCGTCCAGGCAATTTGAACTCTGCGATCGGAGAGATGAAAACACGCGGTGTTCGTTATATTGAAACAATTCGCCGGAATTAAGTTTTCTTATTTGTTATTTTATAGACTGTGATTTTTTTTCTAGATATAATACAAACTTAATAGGGACTCACATACTATTTTTTCTGAAATCGCAATCAACATCGTCATAAATTAAGGAATTTTGATAAAAGTATACCAATTTTTGGTTACCGTCTTATTACCTATGAAATGAAATCGTTTCCTTGACCTTGACGACGCGTTTCGGTCCGGGAAAGTTCGTTGCTTAGTAACGAGCTAAAGTACTGGATTTGAGTACAGTGACTCAAATACAGTCACTGTAGTCGCTGTCCTAATGCAGTCACTGAAGATTGGTGTATTTTGAGGTCTGAACAATTTCAGAAACACGCAATTTTCTAAAAATGGGCCTTTAGGGATTTCCGAGATATTTATTAACAATAACGAACCACTAATTATTTTAAATCGCACGAGGCCTTTTTCAGCGGGAGGCCTGGAGCGGCCACCCCACTCGCTCCACCCTAAGGACGTCTCTGCATATAACGCTACAAGTCCTTTGCGAATTGCGCGGATACCAATTGTGCAAACAGGACAGCTTATTTGAGCATCCTTACATACTTTGGTTTCGTATATTTCTAAGAATTAATGACATAATGCGTCAATGCACAATACCAATCTCTTTAGGTACCTCATTTGACAACCACTTCTAAAGTACCTATTTCAACATTTATGTTAACAAAAAACAAAGGAAAAGGGGGTTGCCCAGACGTCGTTAGGAAAGTGAGCATTGCCGGGAAGGCAATAGTCGCCGGGATAGGTCGTCGTCGGGTATAAATCGCCGGGATGACCGATATCGTCATAGGTGATAGTAATGGGCGCCGGGAAAACGGTTCCGGGGTGTACGTCGCCGAGATGTACATCGCTCCGATGGGATGCGCCGCAATTCCTCTTTCTCTACTGTAGACTCGTCTGGTCATCTCGCACAATAAGGGCCATGTAAATAAATACCACAATGGCTTATCTGCTATCATCGATCATATTATATACTTAAGTAATTCATACCTGCTGCTAATTATTAGGGGATCCGTCCACAAATAAACACAATTTAAAGCGAAAAATGGATAGAGTAATTCGGCTGTGGATCACTGGATCTACAATGTATACTAATTAATGACTAATTAGGGGAAGTATGCCTGAGACGGCATACTTTTTTTTAATAGACTATAAATTTTTTTTTTTTATATTAAACTTTTGTAGACATTGAAATAAGAAGTACGATATGTGATCTTAATATATCTACATTCAAAATTTAAGTTTTATTACTTCTAGCATGTGTTATGGTTACATAAAATAAATCTTACGAGTGCCATCTCACCCATACGCTTATGGATGAGATGGCATAGATACATTTTAGGCTTTACAAATATCACAAATGAATGTTTTAAATTTTTTTTCTGCACCAGCACACTCTGCGTGGCACCACTGCCTACATTCTTGGCATTGCACCCACAATTCATTTGAACGGGAACGAGAATACAAATCATTGCAGTATATACACGATACATCATTCTCGGCATCTTCTCCGGCAAAAGGATCTTCTTCGCTACTTTCTTCCGTATCTTCATTTCCTACAACAATATGTTTCTGAACAGCTCTACCAGATCTTCTCAAGGGTTTATCAGGAATTTCATTTTTGTTCTGTACATCTCCTTCAACAAGAACACGTCTCTTAGCAGCCTTTGCAGATTTTCGCAAAGCTTCGGCAGCCTTTTCTGCGACTAGATCTTTTACTGCTTTTATTTCGGGTGTACTATTCAAAAATCCGTACTTTCCTCTCCTTTTGTTGACCTTTCGAGTAGTTTGTGTAGTAACTGGCAACGGTAATATATCTTCAACTGAAATATTCATGATATCTTTGTCAATATCTGTAGGAAGTTCTTCATGAGAGGTTCCAGCTCCTACTTCACCAGATCCAGATTGGTCGCCATCATCTGTCACATTTATAGAGTGTTCTTCTCTCTCAGGAACATTAGTGACCTCTGCAGGAGCAAACATATGGTCTGGGAATATATCTGGATTATACGGAAATATTCCCGTGGCAGAATATCCATTTTGGGCATTTTTAGCAGTTGCCGCTTTAACATAAGCTTCATTAAATATGTTAGTTACCTGAAAATGAGTGACAGTTCGTCCTGGGTGGTTTCTCAACCAGTTATTTAACTCTTGGTTGTAAAATGTGGTTAGTGGTCCGTAGAAGCTGACATCAAGTGGCTGCACCCTGTGGGTGCAATGTGGTGGGAAACAGAACATCACAACTCCAGACTCCTTCGCGAGCAACAAAACATCCAGGTTTTTATGGCTGCTATGGCCATCGAAGAGGAGCAGCACCTTCTTTTCCGCAGTTGGTTTTGCAAATTTGATGAAATGTTTCATCCATTTCAAAAAAACCTCTCCGTTCATCCAACCATTTTCCTGTGCGAAACCAACCGAACCTGTAGGAGCACCATCCATTAATTCATACTTCATATTCTTCCTTGGAAAAATAATAGCCGGTGGTACGAATGTGCCTATGACATTCATGCAACACGCGACCGTAAAGTGTTGTCCCCGTTCAGCACTAGTGAGAATCCCAACCTGCTTTCTCCCCTTTGTAGCGAAAATTTTACTATTTCGAGAGGGAACGGTAGAGAAGCCAGACTCGTCCACATTCCATATATCGTTTGGTTCAAATTTATATGTGTCTAATACTTCGGCCAACTTTTTGAAATATTTTTTAATTTGCTCTCTGTTGAAAGCACTGGCCCTAGCAGCCGATGTAGACTCAGGAGTTCTAAGTGATATAGTTGGGTTTCGTTGCCTAAACCCCCTTAGCCAATCCCAACCGGCCATTTTCTTAGAGGATGAAAATCTGTGAGGTATTTTCTTAGTTTCAGCTATCTGATAAGCTAGGCTTCTCACATCTTTTGCAGTTAAACCAAAAAATCGGGATTCTAAATTTCTTAAGTGTTGGACTATTTCTCTTTCCAAATCTTCATTGAACGTCACTTTATGGCCTCCCATGTAGTCTTTCTTCCAACCTTCAACTTTGGCAGCGCGACGCCTTAGTGTTGTGAAGGGAACGTTAAACGTTTTTGACGCTAAGAGCCAACCCATTTTTTTTTCACGAACGGCAACTATGGCTTGCTTCATATTTCCCTCATCCCAAGAATGTCTTGATGATTGTCTTTTATAGCGCCCCATGTCTAAAAATTAACGGGATATCTAGAAAACTATGATCTAACTAACTACCTATTTGGTAGCTACTGCTTGTTGATGAGACGGCATATGTCAACTCACCCATTGATGTTGTATGCCGTCTCACCCCAAATTGCATGTTCGTTTAATTTTAGTTACACAAAAACAAAAACATTCTTACAAGACACAATAAAGTGTCAGTAAGTTTCTTAAAACCATATGCAACTATACATAATTTCGAACCCACCTTATATTTATTTGATGAACGAGATTTTTACAGATATATCTCACGTACGCAAATATTCACGCACAGTCGCTTTAGTCAAATGCGCACAAATTGCGATTAAGATGCCTGGCCGTTATGGGATTTACGCAGAACATGACTCACACTTTACTCTATGGTTTGAGAGTTTTAAAGGCGGAAAATTTGAAAGGAATTCAGAAATGCTAGTAGTATGCCATCTCATCAACTATGCCGTCTCAGGCATACTTCCCCTACCTATTTTTCACTCAACCTCAACGTCCATAGCCATTCCTGTTAACCTGCCGCATAGGCAACCAACATACCATTCATTATTCTTCTACAACCGCACAACTTTTTACATTCACTTTCAAAAAATAAAAAGTGCACTTTTGCGCTCCGCCTGCCTGCCTGCCTGCCCGCCGCCTGCCGTCCCGCACGCCCGCCCGCCGCCCGCCTGCCTGCCTGCCTGCCTGTCTGTCTGTCTGAGTCATAAAGGTTCCGGAACGACACGACTAGTGACTTAGTATTGGTGTCATTCGATCAGAAATTAAAAATTATTTCATGTTTGTGTTCTCATTAAGGCCTGAAATGTCTATAAGGGCTATTAAAAAGGAAAAATCAAATTTGAAAGTGCACTCTTCGCCTCTTGCTCACCATTCATTTCTCATTACTGGCTGCCCTAATTATTTTAGAGATAAAGTACATTTAGGTTTTTTGTAGAGAAAAAAAAACGAATCCATCATACTAAGCTTCTAATTTTTTGAACTTTGAAACCAAGAAATTGGATAATTTAAAGTTAGTGGTGCCATTGCAGTTTGATATAAAACAATTACTTATAGCATAGCACAGATTAACTATAGGTAATAGGTTAAATTATTTAAATAATAAATGTCAAACTAATGGCAAATGCAGGCGCTTTTGTTTGATTTCATAATTGCATGGCATTACCGACTTTATAAACGCGACAGTTTTTAATTATTAAATTTTTACTGTTTCTGAATTTATAAAATAAGATAATAGTATGTACGGATTCGTAATTTTTTTCTCGGTAAAAAACCTAAACAGACTTTATTTCTAAAATAATTAAAATGGTGCGTTCGTCAGGTCACCAACCCTTATATCCAAAGACCATACTACACACCTTTGAATAAGACTACAACTACAAGCATTCAATTTATAACTATTATAAATTCAATGTTAAGTGCTACAAGCAAAGCTAGTATGATCTTTGTCTAAGTTTAAGCTAAGCGGTAAAGCGTGTGCGGTGTATGTCCAAAGATAAGGTGTAGTATTATCATTGAATTTATAACTAAATTCAATGGTATTATCACAGATTAAAGATTTAAATATACTGTGGTATTATCTCATGATGCTAATGTAGAATCATGGTATTATTCATTGGTATTATCTTTTTTTATTCAATGTCTTTGGTGTGTCTAAGAGCGTGTGCTCGTGCGCGTACCCATGCTGCTATCGTGTGGTATTTTACGGAAGCACAGTTTGTAGTATGGCGCGCTGTGTTTTCGATCTCGGGAGCAGCGAGAGATGGCAGCACCAGACCGAGAAAAAGAATACGCCACGCTTCGACTGTTTCAATTACCAATGTCATCGCCGTCTCTAGTGGAGTAAGGCAGGCCTAATTCAATTCGGCCCGCCAAGTTACATTAAAAATTCGAATTAATTATTATAATTAAGTATGTTACAGGTGTAGCATCTAGTTTGAAAGCCTCGATGAAGATGCATTTCTTGTTTCAGAGATTGTTATTTTCCAGAATGTTCGTCGAAATACATACCGGGTGGGACAATAAAACGACACTTGTTTTGGGATTAAGCAACATTTTAAAGCCATATATTGCAACAAATCTTAAGGGCATAAATGAAATTTTGGATACAAGCTGAATATGCAGATTTATTATCCACGTCTGGTAAATTTTGTATGCAAAATCGTGTCAATTTTCAGGAGTATTTATTTTTTTTAAATGAGTTTTATAAAAGCAAAAATAAAAAAAAATAAATAATTATTGCCTATACTTTTTATTTTAATTGTCAACTTTGGCCCGTGGTGCATATGAAAAATTTTATTTTGGCCTGGAATAAAGTATTACCTTTGAATAATATTTTATATTCAAAGGTATTCCGACCGCTCTCCATAAGGGTGTAGGGGGGCGAGGGCACATGACCCTCTTATGTACCTACCTATCGTCTTTGGTCGTGTTACAAGCAGAATGTCTTTTACCCTAGAACAACTGGTTTTCATTCTTGAAGAGAGATATTTTGCTACAAAATCGTAGGTACACGAGTGAAAAAATAATCATTTCAAATTAAATTTGTTAGTGTTGCTCCGCCAGAAAAATAATTGGTACCTTTGTATATAAAATTTTATATTCAAAGTTAGTACCTAGTCTAACAAACATATTATATTATCTGTTACAAATTGGGAACAGGGCTAAAAAGTCACCCTGTATATGTACCCTCTCTGTAGGCTTGCAGCTGAATCTAGTCGATATTTGCAGCTTAGATTACAAAATTATCCGGTTGTTCGAAAACGTATTGCTCAAAGGAGTTTTAAGCTATAACGATTGAATAAGCACCTTAAAGAAGTATAACGCCCGTGTTAACTGATGAAATAAGAAAATCTGCCCAGGATTCTGTCGTCCCTCTGTTGTGGGGGAAAGTGAACCACAAATTTAAAGCTAGTTACCGACTTTAGACAGATTTCTTTACTTCTTTAAAATTCAAACCTTGCCAGATTTTTGGCAAGCGCTTTGAGTTTGAATAAACTAGATTAAAATATTGAATAAGCTTTTATTCAATGCCAATAAGGGAGGATCAATCTGAAATGTAAGATCATAAGGAACAATAAATAAAGTAAAAAATGTAGTTTAATTTAATAAGAAAACAACAAGAACTGTTCTAAGGACCATTATCTTTACATAATAAACAATCAAACTTTACCTAACTCCATATAAGGATCTGGTAAATATGACAACACTGTTCAACTCTGATAAACAAGAAAAACAAAGGGCCCCTAAGTATAACTGGTTTCCTTGTTTAAAATAGTCATTATTTACCGCCCGAGGCCAAATATCCTTCAATATTTGTGGTAATTAACCACTTTGCAGTGTATGCAACACACCTTACACCAATTTCAGGTTTTCCTATGTAGTTATAAGAAACACCCTCGACCTTGAATGCAAAGTCGCAAACAGCTTACTAGCTTACAAAAGAAGGATAAAAGTTGGGCTTCGATTGTAGTCCAGGTCGGCAAACCATCAGCTTACGGAACTGCTTTCCTTATTTTGGAAATATTCCATGCTTCCCCTTTCAATCATTAACTCTTCTTCATGTATAATTGTTGGCGCCGACGCCAAAGTGAGGTGACCAAGGAATAATTGTTTCTCAATTTGATGCTTCATAAAAAACAGAATTGTCAGATTTGTAGAATAAAATATATTGTGTGCAACTGAAATATTTAATTCCTTCGAAGCCGCTACGATATCCAATCGTGTGTCAACATGAAAAATAGTGTAAAAACCAGGTGTCAAATTCTTGACAGAATAGCTTCCTAGCTGAAACCAAAAATTGCCAACATATGTTTTTTTACGCATGCATTTTGTTTGCTTTTATTAGAGGGACCTACCATCCAAATTTCGTTAAAATTGCTCCATAAATAAGAAAGTTGGATGTTGCACATGCGCAACTCGATTTTTTGCGCATGCATTTTGTTTTCTTTTATTAGGAGGACTTACCATAGAAATTTCGTTTAAATTGCTTCAGAAACAAGATCGTTGCGTTTTGCACATATGCAACACAATTTTTTGACTTTGACAATTTTTTTCTCCGTTTTTTGATAATATAACCCGGCCCAATTTTTTGTAGGTTGTACACAGGAAAATAAGGTCTTCCAAATAATAGAATAAAAATTTTAGGTTGCTATTTGAAAAAAAAAGTTCGATGCCGTTACGGCGCTCCAAAATTTTTTTTTCAAAAATCCGGCCCGTTATTTTTCTGTTCGGTATGCCTAAAACATATATACAAAATTTCAACAAAATCCGTCGAGCCGTTTTCTCAGAAAATTGCCAACAAACGTACGTGTACGTGTACGTACGTACATACAGACGGAAAAAAATTTTATTCTTTAAAAGTTGCTTAAAATGGTCTAAAACGTCGACATTTGATGAAATTTTGAAATGTTCAAAAAACGGCTATCGCAATAGCTACCTAGCACATGCTAGGAAGCTAAAAATCAACCCATGCCACTAAAGGCATTCCGCCGAACCGTTGGTTTTGAACAAGCAACTTCTCACGCCGACACAGCCCGCGTGACGCGTCGTTACTCGTTTTTCTGCCAGAATGTTGATACGTCGTCGAAAATCGCCAACAAGAACTCGCCGCCTAGCATCTCATTTGAGAGCCAGGTCTACTACGAGAGAGTGCGCGTCGCGAGTCCGAAGTCTCAAGTTCGGAAGGCGATCAGAACGCATCTGCTATTGTCATTCCCTGGAGTCAACAAGTTGACGACGAAACAGAGACCCAACAGCTTGGAGACACATCAGGAGCCGGACATCTTCCAGCATTAAATGCATGGGTTCGCCAGGGCTTCGTTTCTCAGAAATAGAGTCTTAGGTTATCAGGTAGATAGTTTCAATTTTGTAAATCAATCTATAAGAGCGCTAAACCAGAATGTGGTTTAGAAGGACGTAAAACGCCACACCACCGTCTAGGTACTACACAATGGCTCTTCCGCCCCAAACTGCGCCATCTGTAGAAAAAGTTTTTGTTCATCGGAATCAAAACGGGGGGAAGGTACACCTACCCGGAGAGTTGATGTACTACAACTATCAGCGACCGACGTCTAGCTGAACTGAATATTGATGGCAAACGCGAGCCGATTACGTTACAGTGGACAGGAAGAGTGTGCGAAAAAAGAGATGAGGCTGGCACCTGTACTCCCTCGTACGTTACTTGCTTGGGTTATTCATGAGCATTCAGGTCTACTTGTTTTTTGTGGAAAAACGAGAATATCAAATTGGCAAACAACAAAGCATTTGCCTTGAGGAATCGTCACTTGGAACAACAGATGGACATAGATAACACCTTTGCATCAGGCTATACAGACAAGATCGAAGGTCTTTTCCGCAAAGGATATACGTACCGAAGCCGTTACAAAGAAGAAAAAATCTTGTATCTACCGCATTTTGGAGTCGTCAACGCTATAAAACCAGGCAAAATAAAACTTTGCGTTACGAGGGAATAAGCTTAAATGACTGTCTGTTGAGAGGTGGAGACTTACGTGCAACATTGTACCAGTATTGGTAAAATTTCGTCAATTTACAATTGCAATGAGCGGAGATGTTCGAGAAATGTTTTTAAAAGTAGTCAAGAGAGAAGAGGATCGTTCAGGTCAGCGATTCTTATGGAGAGGGATGGATTTAAGTACATTACCTATTGGGCTCACTGCTCAGTATGTAAAGAATGAAAATGCTGCAAGTTATCAAAAAAAGTATCTAGTTACTTACGAGTATAACGAAAAATATGTCAACCGCTATTATGTTGACGATTACTTAGATAACGTCCCTACAGTTGACGAAGCTAAAGAACTAAGACGTGAGTTGGGCCCACTTGGACTACTGGGCCATTTAACAGTACAAGCACAGATATACGAAATATATGTGGTACAAGGTAAGATTGCGTTGCAAGACATCCGTAGGTCAAGCGCCGGGATCACCCTATATCTAAAAGCATTCGTATCAAGTTACACAGTCATGTGCGACGAACTTCCCCCTTAGCTCGTGCACGAACGGTATTCTAAATAATGAAAGTACAATTAATTCAGGTTGATTTAATTGTCGAACTCGAACAATAGTATAATTGTACAATTCAAATATCGTACAGTAGGCGGTCGGTCGGTCACTCGGGCGCCACCAAGACTTAATCTGCACCCCCTAAGTCTTGGGAAAGGGGCGGTCTTGTCGGACGGGGTGGAAAGCCTCCGGGTATCCTCTAGTGGAGAACGGAATCTACCAGGGATCGGTAAGAGTTCACCACAAAATGGCGGCGGTAACTTCCGGATAATCTAAAACAAAATATGGCCAACGGCCCGGACGGTAAATTTCCTAAAGGGAATAAAGCAATAACGCACAAATCAAATATCGGTGTCTAGGGGAAAGAAAAGCGGAAAAGCAAGGAGAACAGAATATAATGAAGTTTTGCGGAACGGTGGCAAAAGGTTACGGTTGTGCAAAAAAGGGAAACTCAAAACGGTAGTTAAACGGAAAGGACAACGGATTGACTTAAGGCCGAAACCCATTGGCAACACGCCACGCCACGCCACGCCATGTGGCATAGGTTCACGTGGGACAGTTTGTGTACATATTTGTAACACGCCACGTGATGACACGCTTGTCATTTTATTTAAAAAATTGGCAGTAGTAACTTTGAGAGCGATGGACTACACTAGCGCAAGCAGTTCGTTTAGTGAGAGTTCTTTAGAATAATGTGCTGCTGCTGCCATCGTTTTGAATCAGAAAAAAAGAAGATTCTGATGGGTGCACAAAATATTAAATCCTTTAATACCAAAACCTAACTTTCCTTTTTTGATTACGATATTTAAAAACGTTCTACTCATTCGTGAAAGACATTGCATGCTTAATAAAATTTTAGGTGATTTTCCACTTGTTCGCCATCTATCGGCAACATTCCCGCGGAATGTCCCTCTTACAATAAATCCGGAAATAGATTGCCGCGAGAGTGGAGAGGCGACCGGGGAACATTCACACGTACCAACACGCGTCGGTTACATCTGAGGGTTTTGAACCGTCACACGTGAGGTGGCGTGGCGTGGCATAGCGTGTGTCAAGTGTGTACGCGGTACATGTAAATAAATGGATGAATATACGCATACATTTTCGTCACATGGCGTGGCGTGGCGTGTTGCCAATGGGTTTCAGCCTTTACGGTCGCTCACACGGTAAAGCGGTAAAACAAAAGGGTTTCGGTGGATTCGGAATGATACGGTTTCGCAAATTAAAGAAATCAAAAGGCGTACTTACAACTCGAAAGTATGAAGCAGAAAAGATCCCTCCCAAATTGAGCGTTTTCCTTTTAAAGGAAACCAATTTTGGTAGAAGTGGAACAGGGAATTTCCAAAGCCGGGCGGTGCTCGTACCGAGAGCGGTAGAAAATAATTCGGTTTTTAATTAATTGCGGCTCCTGTGGTTATCTTAAAAATCTGGGACAACTTGCAAACAAATAGAAAAATTACAGCGCCTCTGTGGACACCTCTCTCGACGGTTTCTGACAAGGTTTACTACTGCCCATTAACATGGTATTAATTAACAGCGCTTACCTAATTAAGCGTAATCAAACCTAAGTACTCATCACTCCAATCTGTATCTAGCTCCCTTGGACTTCTTCTTCTCAAACGGCGCTATCGCTTTAACACTCTTATCGCAACATGCAGGCATACGGACGGGACTGCAAAACTTGTAAACAACTCAATTTGAACTCGTTCTATCCTTGATTTTACTTATTATGGGAATCTAAAACATCTTATAAATAATTAACGGCGCTGAAGCCAAAGAATATTAATTGTCCCTTCGGGAGGACAACATCCTTCGGTGGTTACAAAAATAACGCGGTCTCCTTGCGTAACGAAGCCCAAACCACTCGTTACATACAGGGTGGTCTTTGTAAACGGCACTCTAAATGGAGAAATTCCGGGTGCTTCGTTACACATGGTTGGAAGCTTTACCGACGATCCAGGATGTCAAAGTACCACGCTGCTACCATCCTAGAATACCTGGTGCCACCGATTCAGTTACATGTGTTTGTCGACGGCAGTGAGAAAACCTTTTCAGCTATAGTTTACTTCAGAATTGAACTGTCCATTTGTCCCACGGTACTGTAAAATCAGTACCCTCAACAACCGGCCGATCAAGTTGCTGGTACTGTAGATACAGAAATGAAAACTGAGCATTTATTGCGCAATTACCCGCATGGACATCATCAGGCTCTATATGAAGATCCGTTACGATTCTCGTCGTGAATGCGTATGCTTCGAGTAACTGCTTACATCTTACAATTTATCAATCGAACTCACAAACAAGAGCCAACCCAATTTACCGAAGTAACTGGTGACGAATTAAAACTTGCCGAAATTGCGCTAATCAAACAAGTACAAGAAGAATTCTTTGGTAATGACTTAAGACTTCTTGGTAACCACGGTGCTTACATAATCAAGTCACAGATGCTGCTTAACCTCACTCCAATTGCTGACCACGACAGGATTTACCGAGTTGATGATCGCCAGATCGCCACATCACGAAGTTAATTTTGGACTACTACTACTACGTGAAGAGTATGCACTAAGGCATGGAGGAATAAGTAAAGCGTAAAACCGTGCGAAGTACTTGGTCAAGATGTTAGTTTTGCAAAAACCGGCGGGGTGTACTCTTTACTTGCTTGTCAACCCGAGCTGTTCATTGGAAAATAGCGGCGTCTTGCTCAATACAGATTCTGCTATAATGGCAATCCGTTGATTCATTTCAAGAAGAGGTGATCAAAAGAAGATGTTCTCGGACAATGGAACAAATTTCCACGGAATAAATAACGAGCTTCGTGAAATTATAAATGACCTGCACGTGAAATATTTCAAGTCTTGTGACATACACAACTGAAGTGCATACACAAAGAATACTTAATTACTCTTTGGCATAAGCAACAGCTCCGTAAGTATTTGTGCGGTACGTTTGTGTTTATGACAAGACGCATAGAGTAAACTATGCAAATGGCAAGAGATAAAATAGGACATACATACAATGTATATATATGTACCGAAGTCGGTATGCAAAAATACTACTTCCGTAATAGTTGAACATGGTCACGTAAAGCATTGAGTTCAAGATCAATGCTGAGCCACTACATGGATCAAATATCGATGTCTCAAAGGCAAAGAAAGCATGTTATTAGTACCTACCTATAATGTAATGTAATGGATACTGTGGTAATGGTATTAGCAAAGAGGTACTTTTTGGTATTAGATAAGATCCGGCATAAAAATTGTCATTTATTTCCAGGAATGTAACTAAAAACAGAATTTGTTTTGAAGGTAGATAAATAATTACTGTTAAAGAAATTTGATTGCGTGTGCGAATTTGTGTTAAGTGTGGCCTCCGTATAATAATTGCTGGGTAACATTTAATTAGGCGAAGTGAAAATGGAAGGCAGTGCATAGATATTCGACTTCAAAATTTTGCAGGGAGTTCCCAAAATGACTATGTAGTCATTACTTACGTAGGGGATTTTACACTTCTTCTAACTCGTCTTCCCCTACCACACGTCTTAATCACGTTAATTTCATTAATAAGGTGAAAATGTTTAGTTCTTTGCTGTATTTTGAAAAGTATACATATCGCAATAGTATATTTGATGTGTTTTGCTGTGACTGACGAAAGACGTAAGTTGACAATATAAGAATATTATTACAATTTATAGGGTAGGTGCCTACACCGCACACTAGATAAAGTAAAGCACCGCATCAATTCTCATCTCACAATTTATTATTTATTTTATTATCAATTTTGCATCCTAACTATCGCGACTTTAATAACAATTTTTCCTACAAATTAAAACGTGCAAAAGTAGAGGACGGATAATTTGCCAATGTCCTAAAAATTGAGGTTGATTTACCTGTTCAAAATTCCCCACATGCTTACGTAAAATGGGTATCCTTGGTAAAAGGATGTAACTTCTACAAGTAGCTGCCGGCAAACCAATACTAGACTTGTGTATTCGTCTAGACCGAATAAAGTGAAAGTGTTAAAAAAGTACCTTCAGATCCGACATTAACCGCAATTGTAATTCATCACATCAGAACTTCTTTAATTAATGTTAGGTACCTACATTACGTGAGGTGTGCAATACACCTACCTCTACAGCACACATCTATTCTACCTGATAAATACTATTTTTTCTCAATGCTGTGTCGGTATAAAATCAAGTTCATGATGGTACGGTCATTGGTACAGTCTAAACTCTAAAAGTTAAAGTCTGTAGGTACTATCATGGTACTATATGTATAGAAACAAGACGATGATAGTATTTTTGTATAAATTTCTATACCTAATGGTAACGTTCCCAATAAACCACCCATTACTGTTGAATTATTTTATCCTCCTCCTTTAACAATAAATGTAGGTACGGTCATTAACAAAAGTAATGATCGCTTAATCCTTAATAGGTAAACTCTGCAGCATAGATACCTACCCAGCATGCTTATATCACATATGGCTCCATCGGTGTCTTTAAGGAGGAGGTACCTTAATTTGTTCGTTTGCATTTCCAAGTGGCACAATATATTCAAATGTTGGTTACGTATGCTGCAGAATTTACCTATTCAGCGATCATTACTTTTGTCAATGACTTACATCAAGATCAACACAAATCCGACAAATCGATTACCTACCTACGTGTTTCATCATTCACTAAAACATACGTATAAAGTCTTGATCCCTTCCATCACCCAATTTTCTTTACATACGGTCATGTAACATCCTGTATAAAAAAGTTGCGCTTAGGTTAAGAAGTACCGAAGTAGTAAGGAGTTAGTAATAATAAGAACATAAGAATACTTGGTAGCTGAATTAGTATATTATTACACGAGCATGTTATGACGCTTATTATTCACGAGGTTCACGTTTGCGACGCGAGCGAGCTTACGAGCGAGTGGAGCAAGTAAACCGAGTGAATAAGAGCCACATCATGCGAGTGTAATACTATACTTTATCTGAAGAAAGGGCTGAAGATTTTAGATTTCTTCTTAAGATGTCGATCTGATTTACGTTTAAGGAAAGTACGTAGTTTTGGATATTTATCAATTTCCACTCTATCGTGAATATTTAATGTAGTTCGTAACATCGCATAGAATGTCCACAGTGAAGAGGAAGAATACTTTTTAGATAACTCTTCAAATTATACAAGAAGAACATTTTCAGATAAAGATGATATCTTTTTTTGACGTCTCCATTACATTAACTTTCCATATACTTGTTCGTACTTCGTTCGAGAATTTTCGGGCAATAAATTTGAACACACTTCTTCTGCCTGTTGCGTAACCTCAGGAGGTGTACCCACGGCCTCGAGTTCATTACTTTCGTTCTCACTATCGAGGTCCACTCCTAACTTATGAATAAGCTTACGGAAAAATACTAACGAGAATGATTGTCACGAATATTTCCTTCATATGTAATAAATCCCATGTGAGGTGTACAATTATCGCTCAATTACAGCGGTAATTGCATTGTAGAAAGCGAAAGAGCCCTGCGATAATTGCACAGTTCATCTCCATGGCAACTCCATTTGACACTTTGATAATACAGTGCACCGACAATTTATAAGTAGGTAACGTCAATTTGACAAGTAATGGTTGTTCGGGAAATATTCCTCCAAATTACACTCGTGCATCAAAATAAATCTGACTATTCAATTCATCTAACATTTGTCACATTTCAACCAGTGAAATGTCTCGATTTCAAATTGCTGCGCCAATGGGAACGAATTATAGTGATAATTGCACGTGTGGCATTTCAGCGATAATTTCACGTGTGGTATTTCAGCGACAATTCTATGCGATTATTCAATGACATTTGTCAAACTTCCACCAGTGAAATGACGCGAAATTTTGTCGTATTAACCGGAACATTCTTCTTAGTTTGTTAATCAATTTCGACAACCGACTTATCACCACATCTTTTAATTTAATCACTCATAACGATTTAGCTTGGAGCACAAAAGTTCGAATAGAATCAATAGCAAAATGAAAAGCAACTTCCATAATTTATTTTGACGTTTATTGTTGTCATGGAAATTTTTAATTCATTGAATAGTCCTCCGAATACCATTCGGAGTCGAAGTATTTGTAGATTATTTTTGAGCTGCTGCTCCACTCATGCTAGTTACGCTTTTTAATACCACGAGCGCACTACGCTAATCAGCGTAACTAGCATTCGTGACAGCACCTCAAAAATATTCGACAATACTTCGACTACTTATGGTATTATATATGATAATTTTTTATTCAAGCATGTTGTCAGTCAAAAACTGCATTCGGTCATTTTCATATTTTGTTAAAAGAGCCCTCCACCTTCGGTGTCGAGCTCTTTCGCCAAAATATAAAATAAACTCATGCAGTGTTTAGGCAACATTAGGCGCTTTCTTTCGGTGATCCAAACGCGTTTGGATTGTCAAATCACGTTCTTTCGAAGTGTGATCTTATAATCATGATTGCCAAGATCGTGAACAAACTGAACATAAAAGATTTATGATCACGAATTCCTAACCTATAAATGCAAGGATTGCTCAAATGTTAGGTTAGTCCATATTTGTAACTGAAGAGGAGCATAATCGCGCAAGTACTTCCACTTGAATTTAAATTATTTTCATAATCCAAACAAAAAATACGTAATTCGAATGCAAATGTGTACTCCGTAAACCTAACCTTACTTTGATTTAAATTCGCGCGTTCTTTCGTAAAACGTGATCCTACGAATCACGATTTTGAAATCATGATTGCGAAGTAGCCGAAAGAAAGTGCCTATGCTTTCAAAAAAATTATCGGTAATTTTGATGCACTTGTGCAATTAGGTACTTACGATAATTAACATTTTCATGTTTTGTTTTCAAGGAGCGCGCTATTTTGGAACTATTGAGTTATGAATGTTATTCTCCGATGGTTTGCAACCAATCATAGGCCCAATTTGATTCCATAACTACATAGCAATTAATTATGGCTAGCATTATTTACAGAAATAGAGGCATATTATAAGCGCATAATTTAATGGTCGTAGATAAAAAAGTTTTATTGCAATCAATACATATTACCTATTAACATATTATAAACGTTTATTGCATTGTAATTGTATTTTGGCGTACAGGGTGGTTCAAGAACATTCGTGGCTCACCATTGGGATCTCCGTAATGGTGAGAGGTGCAGTGTAGGTTAAATGAGGGCAAAGTCACCTAAAAACTGAAAATGTGAAATTTCGTTTACATTTTCCCTAGGTTAAACGGCCCGAAATGAACGGTTTTCGTTGCCACCTTCTATGGGCACATTTTTTTTCAGAGAATCTGAATTTGTTATACACACATTTGTTGGTATGTTATTTTGCGTTTGAAGTGTTCATAACTGTTCCTCACAATTCACATCATGTTTAGGGGGGATGTTTTTATTTATAATTTACTTCGCGCAATCGCAAATTTTCGAATTTCCCGACGGGCATCTTACCATCTTTTAGTCGTGGAACGATCTCCTCACATTCTCCGGAAAAACTATACAATGTAAGGAAGCTTAAGGAAAATGAAAACGAAATTTGATGTTTTCAAAAATTTTTCAAACATTCCAAGTGCGTTTTTTAGTTGCCATTTTTCCATCCGAGACACGGGCCCCTGCGCGGTGCGCCTGCGCCTCGGGTGTTATATTCTAAGAAAAATAACCTTTCGTCGAGGTTCGTATAGGATTTTATTCACGATCATCATTATAAACATTCCATTATCAAAAATAAAATAATTCACTAAATTTATACGTATTATATTCATCTTATGCGCCATCTGCAATATTACTGCCCTACATAAAATGTTGTCGGTAATACAAATTTGGAAATTTACCTAATTAATATTCATATTAATTTAACATGTATGTTCAAAAATGGCCCATACTAAAGAATTTCAATCTACATCCCCTCAAATAAGGGAAATTGAGTGTAGTAAAAAATTTACTCTCCCGAATAAATCTTTGAAGTGAATGAACAATGGTGGGCAGGAAAGGGTAGGTATAGATAAACTTCATGTTTGACTTGTTTATTTTAATGAGGTAAAGGTAAAGAAATCGTCCACATTATGAACGACCAAATAATGTTGTGATCCACATTCAAACCTAATGCGGTCATGCCTAATGACCATGTCAGTTTTATTATTCTAAAATGTACCTACAGCGATCTTTTATGATTACAGATTTAGACTGGGTTACAATATTAGTATTATAATTAGTGTAGATGTCAATAACGAAAGATTTATTCTCCAAATCCAATCAGGTAGTCACTAAACACCTGTTAGGTCCAATACGATAGCCCTAAAAAATACTATTACTATAAATACAATGCTATTACCTACCTCGATTTAGTTGCTATTATCCTAATGGATGGCGCTCTCCTCGTAACTGTCTGACACAGATGACAGCTGATTTAGATGCAAATTATTCAAAACCGCACTTTAAAAACAATTCTTATTCTTACTACCTATGAGCAATATGAATTATTTTAAGGTTTGTGCTTTATTTTGTAAATTGCAAATGAGCGACCAAACGCGAAAAAGTGAAATAAGTAAATGCGGACCGAAGCAAACGCAAGTAGGAGTTGTGATTAACTTTAGCCAGACTACGGGAGATGGTGTTTTGTTTCACGTAACCTAAAACTAAACGAGCGCGGGAAAAACAAAAGCAAAAAGAAACAGTTAATTATTAAAGGATCGGTAAGTATATAAAACTCGAACTTGAGTTAAATGAAAATGATTGTTACTTTAGAGAGACCATTACTGTTTAGATTTCTGGGTGGAAAAGTTCAATTCTTATCTATAAGACATGGAAACATTGGGTTGCGACCCATGAGAAGAGCAAGGGATGGCAATTTATGGCATCACATGTTGCATATCGGAGACGTCGTAGCACTACCTCATACCTGAAGAGGATACTTTGTTATTTTCGCGTGCCCGTAAAGCGAATGGGCGACGAAACCTCCTGCTACTGCAGCCGATCTACAGCCACCGAACTGTTTTAAGTTGAAGAACTCCACCAGCACTTGCTAATATTACAGCGATCATACTTATGCCAAAAACAATGTCCGGTAATTAAATGTAATTTGTCACATTTTAGAAATGCATAATGCTATTTTACATTATTAGTCAGGTAAGTGAGTTTTTACTGGCGATAGGAGAAGTTGTCATCTCCTAGAGCCAGTAAAAACTATTACCTGGCGTATAATGTAGGTACAATATTTTATTTGTTACTCATTTGTAAACAATAGTAAACGTAAATAATTAGTTCTTAAATTGATCTTGAAGAAATGTCTAAAATATCATGTTATCCATGTAACAGAGACTTCGCATTAATTCTGGCCAATGAAATTACTAGATTACTAACTTGTAAAATTTTTTCATTATACCTCTCCGAAAGTACTGTCTTTTCATGTATCCCAAGCGCACCGAAAGTAGGGTTTTCCCGTGCGAGCGCACTGGAATAGTTATTTACCTAACAAGTTCGGTAAGTTAATTTTCCCGCATGAGCACTTTGTTTGCAGCACGACCGTAGGGAGTGCTGCATTTAGTGCGAATGCGGGAAAATTCTTTCCGAAAGAGTTAGGTACTAGTTATTTACCTAACAAGTTCGGTAAGTTAATTTTCCCGCATGAGCACTTTGTTTGCAGCACGACCGTAGGGAGTGCTGCATTTAGTGCGAATGCGGGAAAATTCTTTCCGAAAGAGTTAGGTACAATATTTTTTGTAACGAATTGCGTAAAAAAAGGTCAAAATTAATAGTTTTGTAAATTAGTTTTTTTTAAATCATGAGTTGGTAACACAATCATATGTTTGGTTGGTAACATAATTTTGTAACTACCATTGCACTGGTCACATTTAAAACTTCCACATCTTTGGTTTAATACATATTTTGCCTTTGCAATGAGTGCTACTACTGGTCACGGCATTGCATCGTTTGCACTGAATATCCTTGGAAGTCTTCAATGTTAACAAATATGCTTTGAAAAGAGTGCTCTTATTGGTCGCGTAAGTGCACTGATCGTATTTAATATTCCCAGAAGACATGTGTGAAGAAATGTGTTCTCAAATTTGATTTATCTTGAGTTGCGTAAATACACTCGTTACATTTAAAATCCTTGGAAGCTTTGTGTGTGTTAATATGTGCTTTCTTAAACTGCATATGCGAATAGTTGCAGAATATCACTGGTCACATTTTAAGACGTTTTAACAATAAATTTTACTTTTTCTTGAGTTCCAATTCTGAAAAATAATTTGATTGCGTTATAAGTTCTTGTTTATATATTTACGTAAAACTTAGTGTACGTCTGTTTCCGATTAATCGCACTAAAAATACCCTCAACCAACGGTTTAATTGATTTTACAGCAGATGACAGTTAACCATGACATGACGTTCGTTGACTTCAATAAGTACTACCAACCGAAGAACGCGCATAACCCCTTCTCTCCAGCGGAAACTAAAAAACACCGCGATGCGGGAAAGTCGTTTTCCCGTGCATCGAGGATGCTTGGAAACATTATCTTTCCATTCAATGAGTACAAAAAACTTTTTCCCGTGCGCTACGAATAATCAAGTTTGCCATAGCTATCCCTATCCCATGCGTTGCCATGCATACCGCGGATTGACTTTGACATATATGTCAACCGATTTTTTACCATTGTGTTAAAAATGGATTTTGGTGAAGTCGAAATTCCCGCTAATATATTAAGGGAAGCTGCAGAAACCAGTTCCCAACTATTACCAGCGAAATCAAAAGAGAGATGCGAAAAGGAATATGAAAAATTTCATAACTGGTGCATTGACGAAATCGTGAAAAGAGTACGTTATGGAGTAGGTTTTCAATGATTAAGAACATTCTTACGGTAAAAGAAAATGAAAACGCTAGCAAATTGTGCAAAATCGAC
>NW_022170403.1:6487662-6503979 GCF_008802855.1 Photinus pyralis
TCCGCAAAATCTGTCAGTCGGTACCTAGCAGTTATTTTCGAGTACTAATCTCACGTTATGGCGCTACGGCTGTAGTAGTTTTATGCAATAATGTGAAACAAAAGAAATGTTGGGTGAGAGGTTGGATCTCAAGAAGAGAAAAGTATGGGGCCTACCATAAATTAATTGATGAGCTGAGAATCGGAGAATCGATCCCAACAATTTAAAAATTTTATTCGTATGTCAGCGGTAGACCTTGAGGACGTATTGTAATAATTGTAATTGTAATAATTTACAAGGGGGTAGCAAAATTAAAAAGCAGGATACTCATTTACGTGCCACAATATAATAAAACTCGCACGTTTACTCGCCGAAATATCGAAATGAAATGAAAATTCTGCGAGAACTTGGTGAACTGGACATTTGCCCGTTTAGACTAGCAAGAAAAGTGTCGCAAGAATTCTTCCGCGAGCTCTGTCAAATGGACTCGCAATGCTATTTACATTTGTGACAGTAGTGTCTGACAACAAATCGCTAGTCTAAAGGCACCATTAAAAAAATCTTTTTCTACGTAAGCATGAATTGTTGCCCTCTAGCGGCAAACCCAGAAACTTGAAAATAATTTCCAGCGATTTTTCTTTTGTTAACAAAATCTTTTTTCCCCAAGCTGTACAATTAACGGATCTATAGATATGGCCCATGGTGTAAATGGCCTGTGGCCTTTATTAATAGGACACCCTGAACTGTATGGTGAGATTACGGACGTCAATTCAATTACAACAACTACAAAAATTGCAAGCAAGGAATTTCGAAAGTACGACCAAGAAAAAAGTTGCGTTTAAATGTGGCGGTATTCTTTGTGGAGGAGCTTAATTATTTCTATTCGGTAAACAGATAAATACTGATCAAATGAAATATACGTTTCTGATGTTGACAATAGTATATTGAAAGACAAGTGTTACAATGCGACCTATTGTAATACGACTATCTTGTGGTACGAGTGGCGACGCGAAGCGTAGCTACGAGTGTCCGCAAGATAGGAGTATTACAATAAAGCATTGTAACACGCGTTTTTCATACTATTTTTTCTATTTCGGTGCTTTAATTTAATTAAAAAAATCATTACTTATCAGAAACTATAGCGAACATTAGAACTAACATGTTTTTGTTGGGAACACTTTTTATGCCGTTAAGTTTTAGGTTGGCAGAGTAGTAAAACTGACATTTTGAAGTTCAAACATGGAAGTACCCTTAGATCCTAGACATAATAGTACATGGACTGCTAATTGTAATAAAATACGGTCAAGGACATCGCTGGGGCATGTAAGTTTTCAGGTAAAACGAGTTCTGTCCGAAGTTGGTCCGATGAGAATACCGATTTGTGAATGTCAAGTTTAAATTCACATAAGTAATTAATTAACTGGCCTAAATATGTCAATGAAGCCAAACCTTATGCCTTATTTGTGGACACATAAAAAGACAATGAAGGCTATCAAATATCCTATCACAGGTAGTTTTAACTAGTATCCCTTAAACCGTTAAATACAAACATAAGCATGTTGGCAGTAAATGGTACGGTTTTTTACAGTATAATTAATTTTTGAAACAGATTCCCTAAAAATAAGGAGGACCAGTGGTTTGAAAGTGCGTTTGACTTGACTTCTGAATCAATCTGCTGTAAACTGCAATACCTTAGGCTTTGTAATAGGCATTTTTGTGATGACGATTTTGCCTATATGGACATTGGTTCAAAACGTAAACGTTTTTTGAAAACTGATCGCATTCCTTCCATACGTTTTATTAATGAGCAAGTATTTCACCACGTATCTATACCTACCTATCCCAAAAGAAAATTACTTTGTAACTTTCCTAAAATTTAGACCTACTTCTTAGGGATCAACTGTTTCAAAGACAATTAAAGTTGTCCAAATCTGTTCAACTCCTTGGATATGGACAAATTAATAATTCATGGACAAATCCACAAGAAAATCCTATCCCAAACGAAAACATGAAAACACAAACAAAAAATGGACGCAATTCTTCAAAAACGTGTTTTCTTTGTAAGCGGCAAGCCGGTGTGAATTTGTCCTTCGTCTCGTACGTAGTTTAATAATATATTAAAATTGTAAACATAGTTTACATATTTACCTACTCGTACTTGGTAGATTTCCAAAGGGTGATAGAAAAGATTTATGGTTTAAGGCTTGCAGTATTCGTGGTCCGATTCCAACGGATATCAGGTTGTGTAGTCGTCATTTTAAAAAAGACGATTTTGTTAATCCTGACACAAACGCACGCCCGCTTCTTAAAAAAACAGCAATTCCTACTCTGTTTCTTAATAATACAAGGTACAAACATGTTTGTGATTCCATTGTCTTAATTGTACAATTAGGTACCTATAGGTATACCATTAACTATTAAGACAATGGTAATCTCATTACCTACATTTAACCCCATTACTGGAACTATTATTAAATTTCGCAGGGTTGTGGATAGCGGAAGGTTAACTATTGAAAAATCTGAGGGTGTTGGAATCAATTTAACAATTTCAAAGTGTAATTTGATAAGTAACGCTTCATATTCGTCAGTAGTTAACCAAATGGAGATAGATGATGACAGTTTCAATCAGAGAAAGATCAATACCTCGGGACCATTTGAGCCAGTTCCTTGCTGTTCGGCTCAGGGTGCAATTGAAATTGATCGTATAGATCACGAAGTTACTTCGAATCTATCAACATTTCTCACTAGTACCGATCAAATGAAGGATGAACCTTTTTATTATACCATGGATGAACCCGTTTATGTCACACAGGATGCGCAACTAGGTATACTTATATACGTTCCTACAAATAATGTGAAGGTTACTGTGCATCCGAGAAAAAGAATACCTATTGTAGACATTTTTTACCCGTTCAATCAAGCTTTTTTCGAGGATATGCTACGAAAGTACACAATTCTACCTCTTTCGTATTAAAATCATATTCAATCCTACCACGTATATATACCTAACAACTCCGAAATTTTCTACAGGGTTTCCTTTCACAAAGTCGGACGATAAACCAACGGGCAACCATTTTTAACAATATGTAAGATTCTTAATTCCTTTTCATTGCAGACTCAAAACCTAAATTATCACTGAAGCGCTTACATTACAAAACACCAAGTTTGCGAAAATTTCCTAGACATTCAGGAGATATTCAATCATCAGATATTAGTAGTCTAAGAACTGCGAAGATGGCCATTGATTATTTGAAAAATATTGTAATCCAACAACGCTGTACTATCCATAATTTAAAGCGTCGAATTAAAAGGAAGGAAAAGCGTATTACTAATTTGCTTGCAGCATTAAATGATTTAAAGGACCGAAAAATATTAAATGAAAACACTGCAAATGAAATCACGGTAAGCTTACATATTTTGAAAGAATTCACTGGGAATTAGTGATTAAACAAATGTACCTACTGTGTCTGCGTGTTGTAGATATTAGAAGTTGAACGTTATCATTGTGTAATATTCCTTCTTTAATTATTGTCTTTTAACTAGAACTCCCTACCGAATGCCCTCCAGTATTTCAACGAGAGGACTTCGAATCCAAAGCGTGACCAATACAGTTCGGAGCTACGCAGGTTCCCCATGACGCTTCAGTTTTATTCGAGTACGGCCTACAATTTCGTGCGTTCGCAATTTCATAACCTGTTGCCTGCGCCGTCCACAATAAGAAAGTGGCTTTGCACCATTAATGCTAATCCTGGTTTCAACAAAGACGTTCTTGAGGCAATAAAAAAAGCGTCAGAAAAGAATAACAAGCCGTTTGTTTGTAATTTGATAATCGATCAAATATCACTAAAATATGGAACCACGAGGAAACATGGCAGAAGATTTGGATACGTGGACGTTGGTGTAGATCCTTTCACGATGAAGCCCATATTTGAGGAATCCATAGTACAGGCAAATCATGCCCTCGTCTTTATGATTGTAGATTTACTTGGCACATTTAAAGCGACGCCTGGATACTTCCTCATTCATACGTTGACAGGAGTGGAACATGCAAACTTGGTAATGATAATGCTTCAACTTCTGCACGAATACGGAGTGAATGTTCACTCTATCACTTACGATGGTGATAAAGTTAATGAAGCAATGGTTGTAGCTTTGGGAGCTAATATTTCGATAAACTCTCCAAAAGAGAAATTGTATTTTTCTCACCCAATTACTAGTCATCCCGTGTGGTTGTTCCCGGATCCATGTCACATGCTAAAGAATGTGCGAAACTGTTTAGCTAAATTGGGACGTCTTCATGACCGTGAAGGTCGACTAATTGATTGGACGCACATCCTTATGCTTTGCAAAATTCAAGAAGATGAAGGTGTTTTCGCTGCCAATAAATTGACCGCAAGGCACATTCATATTGAAGAAAATAAAATGAATGTGCGACTTGCCGCGCAGGTGCTGAGTAATTCAGTGAAGGAAGCACTAATTTTTGTACAATCCCAAAATATTGTTGTTGGTGACAATCTCGAGGGAACGGCTAAATTTTGTGGTATATTTAATGACGCTTTTGATATACTGAACTGCAGGCAGCGATATAACAATAATGTTTATAAACAACCATATAAAGTTCCTTTGTGTGATGAATTTGAAACAAAAATTCGCGGAAGAGCTGCAGAAATTGAGCACTATATATTGGGATTAAGACATAATGGAAACCAACTTATATACGAAAGAAGAAAATGCGGTTTTGTTGGATTCATCATATGTTTAAAAAACATTTTTAATCTCTATAAGAATCTCCAGTCTTTGTATAAATGGGAATACCTACTGAGTTACAGGGTTCTACAAGATATGCTGGAATCGTTTTTCTCGGCCATTCGTATGAGAGGAGGATTCACAAATAATCCTACTTGCTATCAATTTCAATATGCAATGCGCCGCCTGATTAGTCGACAACAAATGGTTCTTGTGGAAAGTGGAAATTGTTCACCCGACGACATTCCACTTCTTACAGTTTCAAGTTCTGTAAAAAATAAACATTCTGAAACCGAAGTTCCATGTGAAGATGATTTCCAAGAAACTGGCCTATTTAATTTCGTCTTCGACGTACCTTTAAGCTTTGTTCAAGAGGTTGTAAGATATGTGTCGGGATTTATAGTTAAAAAGTTTAAAGAAAGCTGCTCCCTCAATACGTGTCAAGAATGCTTTTCGTGTATCGTTGGAGAACCTGGATCAGCGGCCTTAATCGATATTAAAAATCGAGGTTTCTTGTCATATCCATCTGAAGAAATGTTTCAATTGTGTCTTCGTATTGAACAAATTATTCGAGCTTCATCTGACTTCATGTACGCATCAACCTTTGAACGAGATGTTTTCCGCAATTTATTCGATAATAATATGTACTTTTTCCAATCCCCACATTTCACCGAATATTCGGAACATTACAGAGAATTAGTAACCTACGTTGGAAGAGTGTATTTAACTATTCGCATGCATCATGAAGAAAAAAAGCATTCTAAAATTGACAAATACGTCAGACATCTTCATACAAAAATTATTCTGTTTAAACATCAGTAAGCATGACGCTAGTGATCTATCAAAATGCTGGTGAAATTATTTCTGTATGAATATTTCCGAATATCCCGATAGCCATCGAGGCGCAATGAAAGATTAGTCATTGTGATAAAGAACAAAGGCGAATGGGACGTAATGTTTCTAGGAAATATGACATGTTTTGTTTGAGAACATTCTAGAATACTCGGGAGCGTTCGGAAGCGTTCAAGAGCTTCCGAGCAAGAGGGGCGTTTGCTACATAAGCAAATCGAACTGCTAAATAATATGCATATAGTTCGCACTGATATAAATTGTGCATATACAGGGTGATTCCTATAGTACCTGCCACCGTTTGGGAGCGTGTAGGTGGTGCGTAGGGGAGTATTTTGATATAGGACACTTGGGGTCGGAAATCTAAAATAAGGGTGCCAGAGCCAAATTTACCTTCTGGAATTTCGCGCCTGTAGGTAGGCAACCCAACCGGCCGGCGGTGCACCCGGAGCGATCTCAGGCGGCGATGTGTGGCTGACACTTGATCAGAATTTTGTTTAAACCCACGAAATCCCGTCTGCAACGACGCGTATCAAGTGAATAAACACTATGGCAATAGTATAATAATAGTTGGCTAGATGTAGGAAGTGCATTGAGAACAACGGTGGCCACGTTGAACACTTGTAAACGTTATTGCTTTTGACTGTCGTTTTCCCTCCTTCCCTCCCATGTCGCTTCCTCGCGCTACCTCGCTCTGCATCGCTCCGCGCGAAACGTCGGTCGGTTGGGTTGCCTACATACAGGCGTGAAATTCCAGAAGATAAATTTGGTTCTGGCGCCCTTATTTTAGATTTCCGCCCCCAAGTGTCCTATATCAAAATACTCCCCTAGGCACCCCCTATACGCTCCCAAACGGTGGCAGGTACTATAGGAATCACCCTGTATGTATATGAATTTATATGAAAGCGACGTTTATATTTAATTAATGAATTAAACTAACTAGATTAAATATATATAGATTAAATATAAATATATTAAATATGTGGTATTTAACGATATAAATTTAACATTTTTGTTAGAAGATACGGGCATTCACTTATCATTTCATTGAATATTTTTAGGTTGTTAATATTTTTGTGGATTTCTAAAAGTTCATGATTTACTAAATTGTGATAATTATTGTGTTTGTGTAAAAACTCTAAATGTTGAGGTAATTTAAATTCATGGCCAGTATTTAATATGTGTGAAGCAAAGTTGGATTTGGTATCACAAATTTGATTGTTTTTAATTTCTTTAAAATGTTCATTAGCTCTAATTTTTATATTTCTGTTGGTCATTCCTATATATAAACCCTTACAAGTATTGCATGTTAATTTGTATACACCGGAATTTTCAAAAGGGGGAATTTTGTCTTTATGGTTTCCGAGAGACATATTTAGGGTTTACAAGCTAGTTAGAAATTAGATTTTTTGAAAATGTTTATAATTGAATCTGAAATGTTATTTATATAAGGAATTGTACCGATATATTTGTAATTATTTTGTGTAATAGGAGTTAAAGTTGTTAAATTCATCCACTGTATCTTATTTTTCTTTTTGTTGATAATATCTTGTAAAGTAGTCAAAGGGAAACCATTAGCAATCGTAATTTGTTTAATTATCTTTAGTTCCTTATTATAATTGTCGTGATTTGTAGGAACGTTTAATAGTTTGTATACTAGTGAGTTAATTGCAGCTAGTTTATGGTTATAAGGACTACAACTGTATGCAGGGATGATATTATATGTGTGGGTAGCTTTTCTATAAATTTCAAATTCAAATTTATTGTTTTGTCTAAAATTGATTCACAAATCAATGATGCAGGGCCAAACGACTTCTGATTTGAAGTGTATACTGGTCGCAATAAATACATGAACACCTAGTGTACTTTGATCACTTTTGAGGAAAGTTTCGGGACAATATTGTCTTTATTTCGAAATAAGAAACTGTGACGAAGAAAATTTAGAAGGAAAGGGAAGAATCTAGCATTACGGCTCCAGCTGCTCTCGGTGGTATGGGGTGGTCCGACGAAACTGAAAAAAATGCTCGGAGAATGTAGGCGCCACTAATTTTCGTTAAATTGGCCGTACAGGAAAAACTAGAACCCTGCTCCTGGTGATCTGGAAATGCAAGACAAATAAGGAGGAGAAAATAGAGAAAAGTAGTGAAATAGGAATATTTTTATTGTAGGGCGAATGGTGGTGAATGAGAAATGGCAGTGGAACGATAACAGGGAATTAAAGCAAAAAAAATCACGGAACGAGATCTCGTCTCACAGTAAGACACAAAAGTGACTAAAATAATTAATTAAACGGATGGTAAGATGACTGAATTAATGAATTAATGGTTTTTTTTTAAAATAAACTTAACGGGCAATCATAAGTGAATAACGGTGAATTGGAAGGTGCTTAGCTGTTTTCCTGGCTCCTGAAGTTGTCCCGCAGTTGTTCGGCAGACTCGGCGAGTAGACCAGTGGCTAAGGGTGGGGAAAATAAGGATAGGGAAGAGGGTAGAAGGGATCAAATGGAAAGAAATTTGAAGGTATCGATAGAAGACTGAAGACGGACGACGAAGACTGAAGGCGGACGACTGAAGACTGAAGACGGGCGACGAACGACGGAAGACGAAGAGTTTGAAGCAGTACGGTACAGGTATAATAAATAAGAAGGGGAAAAATACAAGGCCGAGATGGTGTGGGTCTTAAAGGTAGAAACAATATAATATTTTGGGTGCTATAATATAGGTGGTAGTAAATTAATGCTCGGACCAAAAGGGGTTGAAATCCGGCGAGCAAGAGTTTGCCATATACATGGTGAATTTTAGCATCCCTAGCAAAATGAAATGATAACTAGATAAGGTAAACTTTTCTCAAATAAAGTTTTCATCGAATTCCAACCGTAAGAACGTTACAACGTAAAGGAAAAGACTATTTATCTGAAGTGGAATGGTGGCCACCTTGACCCATCTTCCGTTACGCGTCTGGTAAAAAAAGCCTGGAACCGACCGCGCTCGTTGCAGACCTCTTTTATTGCAGATATCTTGAGAACCGAAGGTGACATTAGGTTCAATGCATGCGGCCCACGCATCTTGGATAGCGTCGAGTTGTTAGCAGAGGTCCACACCCTAGCGGGACTTGTTCATGGATAGACATTATGCTAACACTAGAACATGCACGAGTTAAGCCTTGACGATATATAATCAAAAGTGTCAAAGCGGTGACATTACATTTGATAATATGGCACTGGCTATGCCCAGTTTCAATTTCATGCAATTCGGTTGATATTCAAGTGAACGCTAGCAAAACGGATTGAATGGTACTTTTTTGATAAAAACATCAAGCGTAACTGCGTCACAGTGGAGCAGAATCATCTAGAGAATCATAGTCGACATTCCAAGGCATTTCCAAGGGAGTTCCACAGGACAACACACTTTGACCGCTCCTTGTTTTAATGTTTATCCATGATCTCACCAACCACTTCCAAAATCAAGGTACCAAGGTGCATGTGGATGGTACCATGGATTGTGCATCACGATCATTCCATGCACACGATGAATCAATGTTGCCTCAATAATGGACCGTATTTACGGTCTAACGGTTACGGGATACAGTTTTATGGTTATGGATATAGGCTGTCAAGTCGGCATTTCGTGCAATTATTAATCAATTAAAAAAATAGAAACGTTTGGTGCACTGCAAAAATATGTCGCTTTACAATGAAATTTTACTTAAAAAAATATGTAGTTTGAAAACGGCGACGAAATGCATTTGTTATTCATGAATATAGGGCGGCAAGTCAAGCCTTTAGCATTCTCCTTATGTGAATACATTTACTTTTATGAACACTGTCAGATAGAGTTAACATTTTTTATTTGAAGGCATGTTGATGAATATCTCCGTTATTTTCATTTTTTATTGTACTCAGAATAAAAATAAAATCTATCAATTGAGTTGTCACAAGTAGCAATTTTTCGAAAAAAATTCCCCTCATGAGATGGTTTTGTCCTTCCGTTCCTCGAAAACGGAAAGAGACAGCGATGTCAAACCTTCTACAAGTCCAAGGATCAGTGCCATTGAAAAGCCGGGTTAAAAATGTGGTTTCCGAATGCAAAGTGGCAAAAAATTCCCCCTACTGAAAATCATGTTTAAGTGTATGGGGTAGAGGGTTCAATTGAAAACTATATAACCTAATGGAAATTTTGTTCAAGTAGAAAGTGTGTCTCATTAGCCTGTAAGGCGTTATTGCAATAATGTCCATCCAACTATCACCATCGATTAAATTTTTTGATCATGTTTCTACAAATTTTCTTTATTAACATAAATCTCTCGTTTTGTTAATTTAGATTCTTTTTTACATTGCATGTTCTTTATTTGGACATAAATAGTACTTGATTTGATTTTGAGACTGCTTGAGTAAACTTGGCAGATGTGAGACTCTAACTTTGATTAAGCAACAATGATAAAAAAATGTATTTTTGAAAATATGTCCATAGTAGGTATATGTCTCCGTTGCATTCCTTTTTTTCTCTGTCATCCGCGTATAAAGGATATGCACATGATGTGAAACATTACGTGTTAAACCATTTCATAAAAAGCGTTCGCCACTGCATGAAACATATGGACAAATCAGAATTCACATTTGATGGAAAACATTTCGGTATGAATAGAAAATAGGTTGAGAGAAAATTGCAACCAGACCGTAAAAATGAACAGCTTTTTCAGTCGCCAATTAGCCATTACTGCTGACACGTTTGTGCGTTTACCAATAATTAGCAACACCACACGACCAACATTCGCAGCTGCAGTACAGTGACCGAGGTGACGTTTGACTGTTTGAGTAATAGTTGATTTATTTATACTTCTTTTACACGATTTTCAAAGTTAGGTACGTGCAACTATGTTGTGTCCAGTCGCCACCTATAGCATGTCTGTGAATACTGAACTGTGAAATTTACTGCAATACAATATTGCAACGAAAAGTTCATCTACCTCTAGCCTCCAGCTCTATGTACAAGTATTATTTGAATCTGTCGACTAATAGTGGTTTGGTTTAGAGCTGAAAATTGAACTTGACCCAACCGCCAGAATAAATTTATTGATCTCCACCCAATTCGGAAACATAACAAACTTGAATAGTTCTTACCTGTATTGATATATTGAAGTTTCTAATTAAATCCAGATCAGAATAAATTCGGAACAAATTCAAGTACCCGATAGATGACGAAAAATACTTCAAATGACAAAACTCATAAACTATTTTGCTAATAATGAAGTTGGAGCGCATCTAACTTTGAACATCAAAAATGTTTTATTAGAACGTAGGTGTAGAAGGACACATAGTTTGGAATCTTACCAATTATCCACACCTATTTAAAAATGTTGACATTTCTCTGTTTTTTTAAGACTTTCCCTTTACTTCAGATTCAATATTATTAATTTAAATGCGACAGACATTCACGAGTACGCGTTAAATTTTAGCATAATACAAAGGTATATATGTATTGGATTAACAATGCTAATATTGAAATGTTTGTGTTATAGGATGAATGAGAAGAATTCCTCCATAGGGGCCCTTATATTGGCCATGGATCCGTATTCCCCAGTTCTTCTGACAAGACATCGACGATTTGATACCATCAGGTAAAGTAAATCTCTTTATCGCCGTTTAACTAACACTGAGTTGCGTGCAATTGTATAACTTGGCAAGACATATATTAATCGTTCTAATCAGTATATGGTACCTGTACCTAACTAAACTTCTTCCCCTTTCTTGACATTGTTGCGGGTCTCTTTTTTCTTCTTTTCAAGTATATTAATCGAATGCGATTTAGAAGCATCCATGAACTTGTCCATTGCAGTAATCCAGTCTCTGTATTTATGTGCACAAAACTAGGATTTGGATGTCATCTGTTAGTTAGATTAGCGGAACCGATTGACAGCAGCCCCGTTTCTACGTTCCTTCGAATTAGGTTTATTTTTACCCGTCACTCATATAAAATACAGAACGTTCCAAAATTTTATTTCCTTTTGCTTTTATTATTCTAGAAAATTACTAGTGACGAGTCTGTTAAAGTTGCCGTCTCTTACCTTACTATGCGTTATACGTGGTTGGAAAGTGGTTCTTCTTTAAGCTTGAGACTGTACGTTTATTGATTTGATCGTTTAGTTTCCAAGATATTCCATATTAACATATAAACTTTGCGTTTGCCTTTGTTTATACGAACGATGTTCGAGCAAATTCAAACGTAAGAATTTTTGAAAGAGACGATAAAAAAAGAGAAAGAGGTATAGCCTGCCTTAGTAGTTTAGGAATTAACATTGACGTGGACAACAATTTTCAGCACGTAGACGCTACACTATGAATATTATAGATAGTTTTTCTTGATTGTTTTGTTTTTAACTACAACACAGTTCCTGAAATTGCATTGTTAGAAATTTTAGGATTAACTCATTTTTTCGACTTCTTTTCAGATTCTGTGGTTATAAAACATTATCTTAAACCTACAGATGATTCAGATTCTTCCGATATTTCGAATCCTTCAAATTTTTTCTGATCCTTCGAATGCTCCAGAATCTTGACATACTTTAATTTCTTTAGATTTCTTGAACCCTTTTTGGAGCGCTTCGGATTTGTACTAGTTCTTCAGATACTTTCGTTTCTTTAGACTTTCCGTTTTCTTTCGATTCTTAGGATTCTTCAAAATCTTCCATATTTCTTGGGATTCTTTCCATTCTTAAGTTTCAGTTTCTTCTTTTGTTTTAATTTCTTTAGATTCCCCAGGTTTTCTCTATCTTTTCTTCTTAGGATTAATTTCACACTTTTCTGCCTTTTTTTCTCATTGATCAGTTTCTGCAGATTCTTATGATTAACCGAATTAGGAACTAATCACAATTGCATAAATATTGGAAACCGTATTAGACAACGGCCGACACCTTTAATCTTAGGGGATGAATGTTTTGGTACTGCAGGTGAAATGGATACTATGGGTGTATTATTACTATATTGCCTTGATTTCATAATAAAATGCCGCCTCCACTATTACTTGCTGTGCTAACTGCTTACATTGTAAGTTGAAAGTGAAGGAAATGAAAAGAACCGTTACGGTTTAGATGAAATAATTAGAAACGATTAAAAAATCTATATCTATAGTGTGATACGGCTTTAGAAGGTGCGATAATTACACTCATGCAAATTTAGATGCAGGAAACGGATAAATTTTTCCTATATATGATACCTACTATAAGTGTCGAAATTTATGTTCCTTGGGGGCAATTCCTACAAATTACGCTTATTAATGATCTATATAAAGTCATTAATTAAATTTGATAAAACTTTGTAATAATTAAAACAGGGAACATAGTTGAAATTAAATACCTCTGCAGGGTTACAATTTCTAATAAGATTATGTTAGTCAATCCTATTTAGCTAAGTCTGAGCAAGGACAACAGCTTAGAGCTTCAAAGCACAAATATAGTATTACTTTACTGATAAATACGCATCGTTAAACATCGGTGTTAAACAATTTGTGCAGTAAAATTTGTTATTTAACAAGTTCGCGAAAAATGGAGGATAGTGAAAATGCGCTCGATGATGCCGAGCCTACTACTAATCACGTAGACGAGTATGACAATGCTGAAGAGGAAGACGACATGGAGGAAGATAGTGAGGAAGAGGACGATGATGGGTGAGTGAAATAATATACTACAGTCTTTACATGTATTCAGTACAAGATATCAGTAATTTCCAATAAGAGAGCTTTTAAAATTCGGAAGTGTTTCTATTCTTAAGCCTACGTAATACGTCACTAGTAGAATCTGTGCACGAATCGGTGGAATTGATTTGATTCCTTCGCATCATTACCGAAGATGCGGAATCTTGCGTGACATCGTAATCCTTCGATTTGCGCCAACAACGTGTTATACTTATCCACAACGATTTAGTCTTTTCATTGAGTACTATGAAGAATAAAAATAATACAAAACCTTGAAGGGTCGCGGTCAAACAAAATAAATACGCGTACACTACACCTCCCCCAATCGTTGCGAAAAACCCGAACCACCAAGTGAGACCTAATAAGAAAAACAACATAAATGCTAATCTTAATTGAAGTAGGCAGGCTTGGGCTCTGTCTTGGTGAACTTTTATCCTACGTGAAGCAATAATACTGACCATAATTCTAAGAAATATAAGCAAATTTACAATGGTAATGATGACAATCGGCACAATTACGCCAAATATAAAATAGTTTCCTAAAGCGTAGCAAAGTCCAGAAGAATTTTTTCCATAATTTGCCGTAGATACTGAAATTATCGTTATTACTGGTATAAGAGGTACCCCCCAAGCGAATAAACACGATTTAGCAACTAAATGAGTGGGCGGACTCGAAAAAATTATAACATAACGTTGATATTGCAACAGCGCAATAGTTAACATCCAAAAAAACTGCGAAAGGACAGCGTAATGCAAAAGAGCGCCGAATATCGTGCACAACGTTAAATCGTGACCCGCACTTCCAGCAATGAACAGAAAAATAATTTGGGCCCCCATTGACATTGAGAAATTAATCACGACACCGTTTGTTGCCCGATAAGATTTAAACAGAACTGCCGTTAGCAAGATAACTAAGACTCCTAAGATAGATAAACCGCTTCCGATTGCAGTTATTACGTCTAGTGCCTTTGTATGTCCCTCACCGATTTGCGTATCCCCTAAAACTAGCAAAGCAAAATGCGTTGTATGCGAAAATTCGCAAAGTTTGTACGATGAGTTTCCCAAGTCCTTTGGGCTTCCCTCTATTGACCAATGACCGTGTATGCTCTGCATCATTTCATTTACACCGTAAGACCACGATACGCACTTTACTTCGCCGTTTGACGTCGAGTTTGCTCTGAAAATCACTTGCAGCGGAGCAGAAAACGTACAGTTAAAACCGGGCAATAGCACGCTAAGTATTTTCCCATCGCATTTACCAGTTGCATTGCCCTTCTCGTTAAACAATAAGTCATTGTGGAACATGGACGTAATAACGTTCGGCGATTCCTTAGACCCAGCGCATTCCATAATTTCAGTGCGAAGATCTTGAGGAATTATGAGCGCCAAGTCTACATTGTCCTCGATTTCATTGCCGCTGGGAGAATGACGCAAAGTTTCCAAGCTCGTTTTATTGAAGCCTTGCGAGTCAGATGATAGAAGTTTCAATCCTGTTATATCTGTCTTCTTTAGATTCGTGACTTGCATCAGTAACATGTCATCCCCTTCGCTCATGAAACCACTAGCGTCCGTTTTGGTAGCAACGTGAAGGAGAATTTCGTCTAAGCTCCATAGAATAATATCCGTGGAGTTCAAAAGCGATTGAGAGCTTCTTAAATTGCTCGGTGGAAATTTCATCATATTGCTGACAGTAGACATTGTATCTTTAATACTGACATTATTATTTGTGGCCATGTTTGATAGTATTTGAGAAATTAAATGAATTTGGAAGGCGTCGAGGTTCTCCTCATGATCTGTAAGAAGCGAAAGATCCCTACTTGCAGTTGCGGGAGGCGCGCGAAGAATTTCGTTTAATAATACCGTAACTGGTGGAATGGAAACTTCTGCACATGATCCAACCACAGGTAACCAATGGGCCGCAGCGATTCCGTTTCCGGAACATGTTCGGGTCACTGGAAGGCCATCACTTTGAAAACAAAGCTCTTGTGACACCACCGTACAACCAACATTCGCTTGTGGCCAATGTAACGTTTTGGATCCAGATGTGCTTTCGGTTGCGAAGCACATATTCACACTGCCTAGGTTTTCACAAACAAGACTCGAATTCTTCACCGCTTCTTTCAAAATCGCGTACTCGTCTAAAGTAGTGTAGCCGGTAGGAATTATATGCAAATGACACACTATCTCAGTCTTATTTAGTTCGTGAATTGTGAGCTGCGATACTAATTTTATATATTTTACGATGCCGCTTTTCACAGATGGACAAGAGATATTATCCGAATATGAAATGTTGGTAATGGGGGCGGTCCAAGTGACAGAAAATATGTTTCCTTCATGCGTGTTCTTTTTAATGTGATTGCTAAATACCACATCCATATGAGGTAGTTGTAAGGTTTTACACCAAGTATCTTCTTTAACTTGATTGTATGGCCAAAGATGCACTACGACATATTCAGCAGTAGACATAGTGAGATTAATAAAATTCCTCACGTTGCCCGTGAAGCATATGACACCTTGATATGCATCAATTGCGTTAAAAATTTCCAGTTGAATGTAGTTACTTGTAAGGTTGTGTTTGAGTTGCAGGCGTACGCGATTATTTTCATTGATAGTTCTTTCGCAGATAGCACAATCTAGCTCTCTTCCGTATTCAAATATTCTTCCATCGTTTCCTATTACGCTATAATTCCTGTTGCGATTTGTCCGGTTAGACCAATCAGGGTGCGTCGTTAAGCTCAAGTCTGATATAGAATTTCTACCTATCCAACAAAATTGATTGCGGTAGAGATTCTTTGCCACAATTCGCTTTTGGTATGGATCTTTCAATACGGCTAGTTTATCACAGGATTTATCGGTTTGGTTCCCACTCTGTACGCAAAAACATTTGTCGACGAAACCTATTGTACTGGCAAAACAGTTTTCGTCTAATTTTTGTCTACAATAAGTGTCCTCGATGGAGTAGTCGAAATTGTAAATACATACTCCCGAGAATTTTTCGTTACAATCCACCGCAATTAATTCTGTTCCGTTAATGACCATACAATTCTTTCTCCCAA
>NW_022170403.1:6504079-6509179 GCF_008802855.1 Photinus pyralis
ATATCCTGGATATTGACTTTTACACAATCATACAGTTTAACAACCTCATATTATTACACTACACTGGTGCATTTTTATGTGGCTGCCACTTTGTGGATGGAAAAAGAGAAAATGGACCAGAATTTTTTTAACATAATTTGAATAAAATGTTCACATTCGCAAGCCCCGAGAAAAAGAAAATTAAATTGGATCAGAAAAAGTATGAATGCAATTCAATAAATGCATACATAGATGCTGTTAATACCTCAACCGTACAAGAACAAAATATTTTTATATTATATATATATATATATATCGTCGGCCAAATGAGAAAACCGCGTAACTCCATTTTGGGGAATTTTACAGGAGACAAGAAAAACTGTTTCCTATTTTCCTTTTTTAATATAAAACAATTGTTAAAACCTTAAATATGAGTAAAAATACTTTGTTTTTACCATGTAAAGGGAAAACTTAAAAAAATATTGTTTTCTAGTATTAAATGGAGTTACGCGATTTTCCGTCAAAAAAATCTGTGTAATTTTGGATATAGGTGCTTTTCCAGTTATAAAAAAACTACTAGAAGAATCTAAAAATTGAAAGAAAAACTAAATATTTATTAAAAAAATAAAAATGAACTGAATCCTAGATCATTTTGAAGGTAACTAGGTATAAAAAAGTATTAAATTTCTTTGAAAACGCTTACCTAATAACAACAAACGAAACAGTGGTTGCAAAACTAAAATCTACATTAATAGATCCTTAAACTAAAAAATTCACTCGTATACAGTCGATAATTGGAACCTTGGGGGTTTTGCGCTGAGGTAATAATAGTGGGTTACGGAGCGTAGTGTTAGTCACTCTGCCTCCCTGGAATTCTTTCCAGACACGGTTCGGGGCTAAATTAAGCGGCTCTATATATATTTAACATCGCAGATGCTCTAAAAGCCGGATCATTGTTATTACTTTATTACCTCGATTATTACAACTCCATAAGGCTTCGATGGGAATGTTCTAAAAAGCGAATTTTTTAGCTGGGGGCTTCTCTTGGGGGAAAATCTTCGTTAGTGCAGATTATGTAACAGAAGGGAGGTCTAAAAGCGAACTACTTCGGATAAAGGCATTTATTTATTACGGAATTGGGCTTTTCTATGCGCAAATGTTCCTTGAAGCAAGTTCCTTGTGAGCGAGATTCCCGTGGTGGAGGTGCATCTTCCTTGAGTGCAAAATTGTGTGAGCGGAACTTTCATGGTCGGATTTCTAGGGAAAAAAAGTTACAGAAGCAAATTTTCGTGAAGGTACGTCTTGTTGGGGATACATTTTCGAAAGTGGAGGGTGTACTGAAGCGACAGTAACATCGTGACGATTTATGGCATTAGTCGAAAGTCGCGTGCGGTATTTTGAATAGTTACTTACGAGTTACGTCCTTTTAGGTAATGGGTTATCGGTCATTCTGGCTGATTATAAGATTTTTAACTAGTTAGTTAGCTCTAAGCTAACATACCCAGATTGAAAAAGCGAATGGTGCAAGGTGGAAAAAAACTACACGCTTTTTTTACCTAAAAAAGGCGCCTGTAGCAAAATCTGCAAAGTACGTTATTGAACCGTTAGAATTATGTCATCTGCATATCCAACATCAAAAGAGAATATCAGACCTAGCCATTCGGAATAAAAATGTTTCTACACATATAACTATTTATTCAATTGGAAAAGTAAATCTGTAGTAGGATGAAAAATGAAACGCATTTCCATTGCACATTTTATAGAAAATAAAATTCGATTTACGGACAAGAAACAGAATGGAAGCTTTACTGTTACTGGCAGAAGTTTTAAAATAAGAAGAAAGTATTTATAAAGTTAAAATTACTCGTTTCCATTATAACTTTTAATTATCTAAAGATTCCAAGTCCAAACAATCTGAAACAATAATTTTCACATTTATACTGCAACGCTGTATGCGACAAGATAATAATAGACTTATTATTTCCATTAACCTGGATTGAAGCTTGAATATCTACCCGCGGAGTACCCCGCTACATGCAGCTGTTTTAATTAGAAATTGATATGCGTATTATTTTTAATGAATTCGGATCAGATGCAAAGTCTTTGTTATGTAGACGAGGTTCACCGTATGTATCTGACAGAGATTCAAAGCTTTTTCAGTATCAAGTGCAATTTGGGAGGTTTTAAGGCGAAAGTCCTTAGGATCGGGTAACATTGGAGACATGTTCCTTTGCTTACGAGACAACTTTCAAATTAAAATGAAACTTTATATGATTACTATGGTAATATACACTCTCTGTATCGAAAGCTTAAAAATTTAATGGAATAGGACGATAATTTTGTGTCGTAGGTATGATTTTCACTTACAAGAACTAATTTATAGAAACCAGTTAGTGATGTTATGAGGAGCTTAAATGCAAAACAAAGGAATTCGAACTTGGCAAATCAAAAAGTGTCAACTTATTTGGAAACATCAGCTCTGGAATAATACATATTTTGAACAAAACCACCCCATGAGTTTTTCTCTTATTCGCAACTGTTTTAACCAATGTTTTAATACATGCTGAATACCGGACTTCCAAACTTCCTTTATCTTTGAATTTTAATAGTTTGTTATTGTGGATAGCGTTTGTAGCGATGAAGAATCTCAAGCCCTCGTTCATCAACCACGCCATATTTGGTTCATTTGAAAGTTGGTAGTAAATAAACAATGTTCAGTTATTTTTTTAAGAATTTTTGGATATAATGATTCCGATCAGAAAAATGCACCATTAGTAAACAAATCAATTAGTCCCTTTCTCATTCTTCCTATCCTAATAGCGCTTAAACTGGTAAGTTTTATAAAATTCGATTTAAATTAAGCAATCTTTGCAAGATTTGGCAAGGAATTTTTGAAATTAGAATTGTAATTTTGAACATTACAGTAATATTCGTTGTTTATTAAGAAAGTGATCCTTAAAGCAAAAGTACCTATCTAATATCAGTTTAAAATGTCGTTTATTCCACATCAAGTGTAGAATTACAAAATGCGTATTTCGACTTTTCTCGACCATTCCCTACTACCTGCTACCGGGGTCAGAAAACTGACCCTCCATCCTCGCATGCACTTTTCTATTCACTTTCTCGCTTTCGTTATTCTACATCAACTAACTTAAAACTAGACCGATGACCTCCTGCGCGTACCCTTTTTCGATACTACACTAGGCCATCCTGATGGAGGAACATCTGCGCTCAGATGTCTTCTTCATTGATCATCCACAACTTCATGACATCGGCCTTTGTAGACGTTTGTTATGGCCCCACATGCTCATCCACTTTGTCTACGATGTACCGATCGTTTCGCAATGTGCGCATTTCTCGATATGGCCCTAGGAATTTTCCTTTCAATTTTAAACCCGTACCGGGTTTGCGTACCCTTTATATAGCCACTAGTTATTCGCTCTCCTACTGTCTCGCATCCTTTCTAAATTGTTGAAATTTTCCTGTTTCCTTCTTGCCTCTCTATAATAGAAGAAATAGAAGAAAGGGTTCTTTGCTTCTTCACGTAATTCACACCGATTCTCCTACAACTGCTTAGTGCATTCTGCGTCAACTACCTCCCTGATTTGCGAATCTTCTTTAATCCATATCTCGAACCATACGAGCAGCTTCCCTGTACTTCTATTTATGATGGCATTCAAAAACTTTTGCACCTTAACCATCGTTAATGGTATATGGGTTCTGTTCATTCTTTCTACCTGCCCGTTTCCCCTCGGCACTCTGCTGAATATGCTTTCTTTTGCGCAGTATACCTTGAAAGCACATAAGGTCTTCGCGCATCTGTTTACCGAATATAATACATTTTTTAGCAATCATATATGTAACCAAACACATTGGAAATGCTAAAAAATGTATTTCACTCGGTAAACAGATGGACCAAGGTTGACCTTGTGTGGGATCTTAGAAATAAAACGCTATTCACCTGTCCGAAATTATTCTTTGTGGAGAGCAGCTTGTTATTGTTGTGGCGGTCAGGTATCCAACGACGTGTTCCCTTGGTTCAAAGTTAAAAACCATTCTTGTTTACCCGACTTCCGATCAGCTAAGATGAAATCTAGACAGTTTGCTCTCTCTCTTTCTCTGGCAGCTCCTCTGGTTTAACAATAGCTTCTGTTTTAGTAACCCCAAAGTGTACCCGCGTATGTGTTTGCTTGACTACCTGATTCTGCTGATAAATGGACTAACTGGGATATACCCTAGGGTGCCATTGTCGGGAGGGGGTGGGGGTAATTACATTACATACTCATCGGTGCACCTTACGGCACCTATGAAGCTAAGTGAAAAACTAACCCTTTTGATTCAAAGTTAAAAATCACAACCGGTTGTGACACGGCCACCCTGTTGCACTAAACACCGCGGCCACTGGCAAAATAAACAGAGTGGAATTTCCCGTTATCTTGGCCTTACTGCATTAAAATCGCCCATACTCATCTATGGACGCGTCTGTCTGTAATTCTGTCTTAACCCCTATCCTATATGATTTTAACACGGGGCAATTTGTGAGTACCGTTTTTAATGTCTCAAACGCTTCGGTTTCTCTATTCCCAACCAGGAACTTGGCCTCTTTTTTAACAAATGTGTTAAAGGTGTAAGGATCTTTGCGTAAGTCCTAATAAATTTTCAAACGTATCTCGTATGACCTAAGAAACTTTGAACTTTTTTAACAGATGTTGGTTTGGGGAAGTTGGCAACGGCAACTGGACGGTTTAATACTGGCTTTTATAACCACACGTCCCAAATACCAAATTTCCTTTAAGAAAATTCGTATTGCCCCATCGGCGTAACATACGATGTATATTTACCACTCTCTTCGTCTAGCTCTACACGAAGAAATCCATTCTTTAAATCCAGCGTTGTAAAAACGACGAGACATTGTATCGAATCTAAAGTACTTTCCATTAGAGGTAATGGAAAAAGTAGACTTCCAAAATACATTCATTTAATTCGCGGAAATCAACAACAACACTGATGGAGCCATCTTTCTTTTTACTGCGACAATAGTACTTGCATACTCAACATTTGAAGGTCTTATAACGCGTTCCTTTGTCCCATAGTTTTAATATCAACCTCTTTCTTCTCGCA
>NW_022170403.1:6509279-6531851 GCF_008802855.1 Photinus pyralis
GATGCGTTACTCGTAATGACAATGTGTAGGTAATAATTATATGTAATAACACTTTTATAATGCCGTGTAAGCACTAAAGATGTTTGAAAGTTTGATCGTGCGAAGTGAACCATATACTTTATAACGTGGTATTTATGTTTTGTATCCCTCACAACTTAATGAGGTTTCGCGAAAAGACTTCCTCTCCAATTCACTCCATTTTATCTAAATCACCGTATTTGCAGGTTACCCATGTTATACAGTTATAGCCGCAATAGCAATCATGAAAGTTTTCTACAGAAACAAATTGTTTGACACTGACGTGAAAAGCTCTGCCATAAAGTATAGTTGATACGATTATAAAAGCTTTCACAAGTTGCAACTGAATTATTTTACCCTGTATGTGTTTAGTTTTCAGCGCAAAAATAAATCCAATCTCTGGTGCATTGAAAAGAAAACATGCAGTTAATTACAACGCTCAGTCCTGCCATTGAATAAAAAATTAATTTATTCAATGGTCCTGCGAAAATTGTCTTAGTTTGCATTTTTTGATAACAACTATAGGTACCCACCCAAAGAAATATATCTTATATATCTTGACGGTGACATATTTGTATTAATAGAGACACGTGCCGTCCCACTGCCTTTTCATTGTTGTGATCAGCATCTATTTGGAAATGAAAGGGCTCTAAAATCAATATGTTTATATATTGTTACCTGCGTTAAAAACATCAGAGGAAACGGACAGGGGACGAAAAAACAAATCATTTATAAATCGGTAGTAGGTACATTCAACATTCCAGCGCAGCGCTCTGAGTTACGGGCTTAACGGGACAATGGTTTTGGTGTGCTCTAATTAATCAGCTGCGAATTACACACTACGTCTAATTTCCAAAATTCGGTGATACAAGAATCAAACTTTTTTAGTTACACAAATAATTACAAACAGTTATTGAGGTTATGGTGCCTAACGATTACTTTTCCAGAGTATAAACGAAATTGTTATTTACTATTTACATAAATATTCCAGTCAGAATAAGAAAAATAACAGAATTAATTCATGTATTACCAGTTCCTTCGGAATTGTGTAAGGGACGTTTCTCTAATCAACATAAAGAATAGTCCCCCCGACTACCAGCTGTGCTAAAGGGGAGAGGGGAGTGAGAGCGGCTTTGAAGGTCGCATTTTATAGTTTTTTGCTTACAACATGGAAAAGGTACGCTATAGCAAAAAATGTACATAAAAATGAAAGCTTATTAAATTTTCTATAACTTTGAGTGGATACATAATTATGAAAAAACGCATCGTTTTTATGTTATTGACTATCCAATGTTGAATATTTTCATATGTGGATTATACCGGGTGATTCATTAGAAGTGAGGACAATTTGAATTTCCCGCAAATCAAATAAATTATGAAGTTGGTACCAACTGATGATCTTTTATTTAATTGCAGTGGTGTATCATCATGCTTTCAGTAAATCGTTTACTTATTTATAATCTACAAATACTGCTTCTGTTTTACCACAAATTATAAACTAACACTAGACACAGTCACGTTTCTTACATATTTTAGTGCATCAAGTCTAAAAATTGTTCAAAATGGAAAAAGTAATAAACCGCAAATGGCCCACAACAATTAACGGGGGCACTGATTTCTTAATTGACAGTTAATTAATAAATAAAATTACTAACGAAATTCAAACCGCCAATCTAATAATGCAAAAAATATTAAAACCTTACGCGTGAAATTCAAGCGATCGTCACTTCTAATGAATCACCCGGTACATATCAATGTAGTAGGTACATGACCAATACCTACATTATGATTTCCTTTGGTTTTTTCCCCTCAAGAAACCTCATCGTAACTGTATAAAGAAGAGGTAGTAATTCGAAAGATGGATCGTGCTTTATAACAATGTGTAACAGATATTAACAGTGCCTAAAACTAATTTTCGCTGTCCGAAAAAGTGAATGTGTCTATGTCGAGGACCGGTGGGGTGTTAAAGTAGGTACGCACTTTCAAATCCACAAGCTCAAGCTGAAGTGCAGTTGATGCCCGTCTTACGACACTCACACCTCGGGCTGCATGCATGCAGTTCTAAGTTGTTCAGCGGCAGAAGATGGAACCAAAGAGTATGGTTACTCTTTGATGGAACTTAGGACATTGGCCGGTGCTGGCGAGTCGCTAAGTCTTGATGGGGTGGAGCATTTGATCCTCTCCTCTCACCCAACCCCTCCGCTGCTGAGAGTAAATCCCGCTATGCGGATCGAGTGGGCTAGTACGGTCATGTGTATAATCCACATATTCAATTTTGGTGGGCCAAAAACTTAAAAAAGGTGGGTTTTTTAAGAAAGTGTATAGAATCAAAGTTGTAGCAAATTTAATGAGCTTGTATTTATATGAAAAGAATGTCTTTCTAGGACGCACCGTTTTCGAATTGTAAGTAAAAAACTATAAAATGTGACCATCAAAACCACGGTCTCCCCCCTCATCCCTCCAGCACACCCGGTAGTCGGGGGGACTTTATTATATGTTGATCAGGGAACCTTCTGCTACACATTTCCGAAGGAATTAGTAATAGGTACATGATTTAGTTCTTCTATTTGCCATTTTTTAATCTATTCTTACTGGACTAAAAAGTCAGGAGATTGACACATTACTGGCGAGGAAATATTGAAGTACGAGGCCCCTTTAGGGCCGAGCAGGGGGCCGAGTTTTGTATTAAGTTTTACCCGAAATCGTATTTTAATACATATAATATTTCAATTTTTATATAGAACTTTTGATTAATGTCAATTTGTCAGTGATGACAGGAGTCATTATAGATATTTAGCAATGTCACAGATGCGGCCGGTAAAGTGACAAGCGGCAGGAAACGTAGTCTGCTCGCAGGGAATTTTTCCTTAAACATCCTCCCGAGTCCTCGCGCTCTACCGAGTCTTTACACTTTACCGAGTCCTATATAACGTAGTATGTGATTGTCAGTAATTTAGAATTTACTGTTCATTCTCGTATCGTTATAAAATCAGCTGTAGTACCGAACGCACGCGCTCTATAGGACTCGGTAAAACCGTTGAGTAAAACGTAAAGACTCGGTAGAGCACGAGGACTCGGGGATGCTTAAGAAAAAAATCTGTACATTCTGCTCTTGTCCTCCTTGTTATAATTTTGAGCAATTCAAAATGCGCGACTAATTTCTTGCCCTAAATGGAAGCACAAACTGCAAATGTAGGCTTAATAATTTTTGATACCTTAACGCGGGATTTACACACAATGCTATGTTGTTGCGTCTAAAAACTAGAATAAAATATCCTAGTTTTTTTCTTTAATTAAAATACCCTGTAATTTAAACAATGCCTGTACATAACCATTTTGCCTTCGCAACTCCCTTTGCTTCGGATCACTCATGAGTTGACCCCGGGGGTAACTTGGGTTCTGATTCGTAACTTTGCACATTGCATGGATTTTCGGACGCGTCTGAACGAGGCTACGCCGCCGCAGTCTTTTTCGTTTTCCGATGGTAAATCTTATACTTGTTTCGTGTACTGCAAAATCTAAAGTAGCTTCCCTCGAGCAGTATGTACCCTCTCAAAATAATCCTTATTGTCAAGTCAGCTACTTTCCCAACCTTTGTTGTGGTTGGCCCTGATTTTTAGCGCATTTGCCAACGAAGTTGGGTGCGCTATTGCAGCCACTTTCTCTGTCCGTCCGTCTGTCCGTATATCCGTCTGTCCGAGGCCTTAACTACTCCTACAGTTTTTAAGATATTTAGTTCGTTCTTTTTGCATTTGATAGCGTATAGCTCTACCACCTGAGCCAACTTCCTTAGATATTTATTAATATATTTTGTTGAAATTGTAACTGCACATTGGCAACTTTCATATTTATGGAGGTATTTCTTTGAAATTTTACCCAAAGCTGCTTTTAGTGTAAGCAAACGTATCGCATATTGTAAACATCAGATTAATGCGCGCATGCGCAATATGCGCTATATCAACTGTTATTTATCGAGATATCTTTTTGAAATTTTAATCACAGATGCTTCTGCTAAAGGCAAACATAGCAGATATTGTAAAAATTAGATGTGCGCATGCGCAATCAGTGCTATTATAACTTCTTTATTCATCAAGATATTTCTTTGAAATTTCATCCATAGATGCTCTCCTACTAAACTACATGTAGTAAAAATCGAAAACTACAAATGTCATTAGGAAAAGTAAACATATCGCACATAGTAAAAATCAAATCCACGCATGCGCAGACTGCAAAATGCCAACTTTTTTACTTATGAAAATCTCTCTCTAAAGTTTAACTATTAACGCTTCAGTAAAAACAAACATCGCATACCTATGGCATAAATTAAATGTGCGCTCATGCGCGAACTGTGCAACGCCAACTTTTTTGTTTATGGAAGTTTAAATGTTAACCATATATGCCTCTAGTAAAGAAAATCACTGCGCACATAGTTATGGCCTTTGGGGAAGTACTGATCATTCATACAAAATGCGCTGAAGTTACTCGCCTTAGGGCGAAAACCTTTTTATTTGTTTGACTTTCCTAATTCCTGGCCTCCAGAGCCAATAAACATTTCGCACAATTTGGAGCTGAAAGATTTGTTTAGTTCTCGTCCCATAATTTCTTCCCTCACTCAATGTATCAGAGGCCAAGATCGTTTCGTACACTCTCTGTTGAAAAATTTCTCGTTGTTACCTAAACTTCAAGCCATTGTGGCTTTCATTTTACGGTTTGTCCATAATGTCAGACACCCTGCTGATCTTCGCTCAGGTCCTTTGTTCATTATCGGAACGTCATAGTGCCTTGTTGTTTATAATAATAATAATAATAATTGTACTTTATTGACTGAATATAAGTATGTAGAATACAAAAAAAAAAAGACGTATATATAATGTATAAGTAAACAATCTCAGCCAAAAAGATCAATTCGCCTAAATGCAGAAAGGTCTGCATCAAGCGTTCTACCATTGACCTTGACAAACGAAAAAAATAAAAAAAACAAAAAAAAACTCGATACACTCTCGAAAGTAAACGAAAGATAAAGAAACAAGAACAAAAAAAAAAGAAACTGTTGACAGTAATTCATACTCGTCGTGTAGCCAATATATGCTTTTTTATCGTTCTTTTCAGTGATGCCACGGAGCCTTGAAGTATGCCTGGTGCTGTTAAGATAAAGTTGACAGTTTTCACCATTATTGTAACTAAATGATCTTTTGAAGATTTCTTTGCGGTGCTTGGGTATCACTAGCAACTGACGATATCTACCACACAGTTGTTTTTTAGAACGGGAGGTAACTTTTGTGGCGAGATACTCTGGCGTTTTCATTTCAAAAATTCGCCAGTAGAATACAGCTGAATGAACAGATCGTCTCTCTTCCATGCATAAAGATTATTGTTGCGTAGAGTTTCTGTAATGCCACGTCTACCCCTCAGGCCATAGGTGAATCTTATGCAGGCATTTTGGACGCGTTGAATTTTCGCCGAATCTGCTTTGGTGATACAGGATGAGTAGATAACATCGCCAAAATTAAAACACGACAATACAAGTGCATTGCATAGGATGTTCCTTGCCGCAGTGTCGAAAAAATGGCGTTGAATGTATAATTGCTTCAGCGAAATGAACGCACGCTTGACTAGTGATGAAATATTTGCGTGGAATCTGAGACTAGAGTCAAGGTGCATGCCTAAGTCTTTGACGCATTCAGTAGCCGGAATTCGTTCGCCATTTATACGTACATCAAGTTCCCTGCGCACTGAATCAAGTACTGTCTTGGGTCCAAACAAAACCATCTGCGTTTTTTTCGGGTTTATTACTAAATGGTGCAATTTAGAATAGGTGCAAATTCTCTCCAGGTCATCATTGATGTTGAGCTGAGCAGTGCGTAATTCAGCATATTTAAAGGATAGATACATTATAGTAAGAATTGTGCAGGAAGAGGTGTTTAGATATATTTTCCTCAAGCTATACGCTATGAGAAGCATTTGCCAGGCTGCGTAGCAAAATTATCACCTATGGTGGGCGGTGACAACCTGATTCGTGTGGGTGGTCGCTTAGAGAACTCCTCATTGCCTTATAAATTCAAACATTCTGCCCGTTTACCAAAGTCGCATCGCTTGACTCAACTTATAGTTCGTAATACTCATCAAGAAAACTATCGCACTGGCATTAACACCACGATGTATTTTGTTCATCAAAATTTTTGGATCGTTTCTACTCGGCGTTCTATTCGTCGTTATCTGGCCGATTGCAATCGTTGCTTTCGAGTCAACCCCACTACTTATTGTCCTCCCTCGGCACAATTACCTTCCCTTCAGGTAAGCCAAGTTAAGGCCTTGAGTGTTGCAGGTTGCGATTTCGCTGTGCCATTTACTATCACCGCAGCTAGATTTCGTGGAGCAAAAACGCTAAAGTAGTATTTGTGTATTTTCGTGTGTTTTGCGAAAAAAGCTGTGCATCTAGCAGTCGTTTCGACCCGATGCCTTCATTAGGTCGGTGGGGGTTTTGTAGGTAACCAAATCCTCATCTTGGAGGAATTTAATACTGTAGTGATAGAGCTAGAAGCAATTCTCAACTCAAGACCCCATTAGTAGTGACCCTAATGATTTAGCTAGTTTGAGCCCTGGTCATTTTTAACCTTGGAGCCTTTGTCGTCACCTCCCGATCAACACTTATCCCACTTGAAAACCTCGCGTCTTGCTCGTTCGCAAATGGTTCCACACATATGCAGCAGTCATTTTGGGCGCGTTGGAAAAGAGAATACAGCACACCTTGTATCAGAAAAGCCATTGGGTTACTGACAAAAATCTCTTTCCGGTCGACATTGGCACCTTAGTTTTGATTAAAAATGAAACCATGCCTCCGTTAAAGTGTAGGGTTGGTCGCATTGACAATCTTTTTCCCGGTTCGGATGGAATCGTTAGAGTTGCTTCCGTTCGTACCATTCGTGAGGTTATTAAATGCACTTTAGTAAAATTGTGCAATAATTATTATTGAATCTGTCTGCCGTTGTAATGAACTTGAGACCAGTCAGTCAATTTTGTAGCTATTGATCACAGCGAATTTAATGATGGTAGTTGTCAAGTTGTAGTGGCTGTAGTAAACTGGCCTTAATTATACTACTGGAACACATCAATGTATACAGGGTGACAATTTGAAAACCTACCACCCCCCGCATATCTTAGTAAATAAACGAGATATTTAAAGAAATCAAAATCCGTTTCGGTAATTCGGAGGGGGAATCACAATGACATAGTTGGCGACACACCCCCTCACACCCGCTGCGCCCTAGCCACCCCAACTTTTAAATCTTAAATAGTGACCCCCCATGCGTGATATGTCGTTGGAAAGCTCTGAAAAAATGCTTTCCAACCATACCAAATAGCATAATTACATTTAGATTAGTAATTATCGTGCAAATCAAAAAATAAACTAATATGATACATTTTCTAAAGTTGACTTTTATTTCAATAAATGTTCAAAATGTTTTCCGTTATTGGTAAGACAGTATTACTATGCGATCAAAAATGATTTGCTGTCGAGTCGCTCTTTGAAATTTTTTTTTACATGGAAAATCGTATTTAACTTGAACTTCCAAAGCCGACTCGACAGCTACTCAATTTTGATCGCCAGTTATAATCTATTCTCAATCTCTTGTCGAACCTTTTCAAATATTGATTTTGCAATATTTCGACATTCTTGAATTATTCTCTGTTTTATAGTTCCTTTTAAATACGACAGATTTCAAATGTATCATATTAGTTTATTTTTTGATTTGCACGATGATTACTAACCTAAATGTAATGCTATTTGGTATGGTTGGAAAGCATTTTTTCAGAGCTTTCCAACGACGTATCACACATGGGAGATCACTATTTAAGATTTAAAAGTTGGGGTGGCTGGGGCGCAGGGGGTTGGAGGCGGTGCGTCGCCAACTATGTCATTGTGATTCCCCCTCCGAATTACCGAAACGGATTTTGATTTTTTTAAATATCTCGCTTATTTACTAAGATATGGGGGGTGATAAGTTTTCAAATTGTCACCCTGTATGTAGATTTGTAATCTGCATACTTTCCCATCCTTGTCTATTTTGTTTACTACTACGACCATGTATTTTACTCCTTCTATATGTTTTTTTTGTTATTATTCCTATTAGTGGAAAGAAAATTATATCTCTACGCCACTGAAGTGAGACGCTAATGATAACGGAAGTGGTCTGGCCAAGCATTTCATTCCCTCCATTAGTTTTCTAACTCAATGCGTAGAACCCGTCGAAGTCGAATCATCGTTGAGAATCCGTCGATTCGCCTAAAGCCGCCGTTCATCAATGGCCGACCAGCTTTTGTCGTTACTATCGATCAAAAATGAAATCAAGATGTCGTCGTGCATCTTTTAACAACAATGAACGTCTTTGTTAAGAAGAAGCAAAACGTCAATCATCGAACATCGCACATCATGAAACCTTCGTTATAATCGTCTTCGTCTAAACTGCACGAAAGAGCAATCGTCGCCATTGCAATATCGCCTTCGTAATTAGTGGACTTCGAAACAACACGTAAATTGCTTTGTTTACATTATCCTTTCGTAACTTTGCCATTTTCTGGTAGTGCGTCGTGCCTACGCCTTCCAGATTAAGCATAAATTTATTTACTTTGTATTTTTTTTATAATAAACACGTTAACCTTCATGTCTTGGTGTTAGTTTTGCATTTATTTAAAGTGTATATGGTCGAGATGCGGAAAGGTCACTGTAAATGTTAATCTATTACGCTCAACTTTTGGAATTGCGTTTTATATGGCTAAAGCTATACGCATATTGAATTTCATGCAATTCGGTAACTCACAGAGATGTCAAAGGGGCATTCCTTATTTTTAAGGCTATATTGCGAATTCACGAACTCGCCGATCTACATATTTGATAAAAAATTTACCTACAAAATTTCATCGTAATCGGTCCATTCGTTATATCAAGATATCGTGCTAGCGGACGGACGAGCAGACGGACAGACACTGCAAAATTATATAAACGCGCTAGGCCAAATTTGGGTACTAACAATAGGCAACTTCACATACTCCATTCTGTATGTACTCGGTGCTGTCCAGCCAAAGGGCACAGTTGCCGACGCATCACTACATATTGACATTGCATATTGACTTCATTGTTCTAAATCCATAACTGCTGCTTTCCTACAACGAATTTTGAATATTGTATAACCTTTTTGATGCCTGTCGATAGGTAGCTTTGAAAAATTACTCAAATATGCCTTATTGAAACAAATGAGAGTGTGCATGGTATGTGATGTCCCCGAAACGATGATAAAAGATAAAACGACACTTTTCCTCTCATAATTTGCACGCTTCCTGATTAACTTACTGACGAACTGTCGTTCGTGATCCACTAGACGGCGGATTAGCAAAATGTACACATTGTTTATTTATAATGACAAATTTGTTTTCGTCATTCTTTATACCTTTATACCCTTTATACCTAAGTAGGTAATTAAATTTGCAGCGCGTTCGATGCGTCGCTTTGATTACACCGGACATTTTTTGTACGTTCGATGTTGTTTCACTAAATTTTGAACTAAATTTATTTGCCGAAAACGTAACTTTGTATTTACTTATTTAACAAAATTGAAACTATCGAGGAACGGTTTACACTTTTATAGTATATTTACGTCACAATATGAAAACAAGTGGTACATACAGAAACACGAATGGATATAAGGTTTTATTCGCCCTAGACAAAGATCATACTACTGATCTTTGCCCTAGACATTTGAAAGCATCTGCATCTGCATAAATGTTGAGGAATGATTAAGGTGGCGTTTACATTGAAAAAGTGGAAATTTGTTTCCACAATAACTTCCTTTTGGGTATAAATTTTTGGTTGAAATAACATTCATTCAATTATATAATGTTCCGACATTTGCATGGAACAAAAATTATTTAGCTAATTCCTCTACTTTCGCCGTTATTTAGGAAATAAGTTCTTAAAAAACTCCCATATAAAATATATATCTTTCATTTTTATCACACACTAATAATAATTTGTTATCAAATTTAACTTCATTCACAAGCTTAAACCATTAGCAACCATCGGTCGTTAACAGCAGTTCATTTTTTTTACCTCGAAACAAAGTTATTGAGGAAATCGCAATGCAATTTTTACACTTTTTGTAAACGCCACCTTAAGTCGCAGAGCAAGGTACGAATCAAATGTATAATATACGCGGTATCGTGATAGAAAGTTGGTTAAATGAGGGCAAAGTTCCGAATTTTCGTGCTGAATAATAATCGGAAAAGAAATTTCAATAGTTTTGAAAATATCGCCAATGTTGCGGAAGGGAATAATTTATAAAGATAAAATGGATTACCTGTTTACTGGTTCTCCTTAACTTATTCTTTCTTCATATCACAAGTGCGGAGTGAATCGCGACCGGCCGGTATTATCTACTTTAATTTCAATAGCACCTACTTTTAGCTGTCACCAAAACGCGTCTCTCATCTTACTTGGTCTTTGCCACTCTCACCTCATTCTTCTTATCACTTTTAGGTACCAACAGGCAGGGATAAGAGGTGGGAGAATTAGCGGAAAATAGGAAATAAAATGTTGCTCAAAATAGAGCTAAAGATTAATGAAAACGAAACAGCCAAAAAGCATAAATTTCTGATTCTCGTTTGTAATTTTTTCATGACTTATCGTACTACACATTTCTAACTTACTACTTGGTGACACTACCGCTTTGGAAACGTTTTATGAAGGGCATAGAGCAAGTTCTATATCCACAATTTTAAGTTTCACCACGGTTTCCGAGGATGAAATCTTTAGGATAATCCGGTCAATTAAATCAAAGGCAATTGGTATTGATGGGATTGGGATTAATCTGATTAACTGGTGTATTCCGTATCTGCTTCCAGTAATTACGCATATAATTAATTTTTGTATTACGCATTCCACTTTCCCAAAATGTTGGAAGCAGGCACGTTGCCTAAAATTTCAAACCCCACTTAAAGATCTGCGCCCGATTAGTATATTGCCTACCTTATCTAAAGTTATGGAGAGAGTAATTGCTCTGCAACTTTCGTCGCATTTGTATTTCAATAAAATTATTCCCAACGTACAGTCAGGCTTTAAAGTTGGTCACAGTTGCAATACAGCCTTGCTAAAAATAGTGGACGACATAATGATTGCTTCAGATAAGGGACACTTGACTACTCTGGTGTTGTTAGATTTTACGAAAGCTTTCGACACAATTAACCACAAACTGCTCATTTCCATCTTACATTACTCGGGACTATCACATACAGCCAGGAAGTTTATGATTAGTTATTTGGAGGATAGAGTCCAAGCGGTGTCGACTGCAGATATTATGTCTAAATTTCTTCACACTAGTTGCGGTGTACCGCAAGGCTCCGTATTGGGTCCAATCTTGTTCAACATCTATATTTCTACGTTTCCCCTTGCACTTCTCATTTCTATGCGGGTGATACGCAGTTATACTACTCTTTTGACCCATCGGAAGTACAGTTAGCATGCCATAGAATTAATGAAGATCTAACGCATATAGCAAATGTTTCTAGGGATCATGGTCTCTTCCTTAATTCGGTCAAAACACAAGAGATTCTCTTTGGTAGGGATAAACATAGATTAGAAGCGAAGGGTAACGTACAAATAGCCATAGGTGGAAAGGCAATATCCATAGAAGATTGTGTAAACAATTTGGGGTTAGTGGTAGATTCAAATCTGCGGTTTAAAAATCATATATCCCGATGTATACAACGTGGTAATGCGAGTTTGAAGATTATTTACCGCACTAGACACTTGCTTACTCGTATGCAGAAAGCTACTCTATGTAACGCCATGGTGCTGTCTGGCCTAAATTATTGTGATACTGTCTATGGCCCCTTTCTTGACTCAGCAAATATAAGAAAGATACAATTGCTGCAAAATTCCTGTCTAAGACTTATATTTGGAGTCAGGAAATTTGAACCAATTAGTTACAAATTAAAGGAATTAAAATGGCTTAATATGAAAAATCGGAGGTTTTTGCATGCTGCCACGGTATTCCATAATATTATAATCAACAGGTCGCCATCTTATCTGTATGAAAAGATCACCTTTAGGACGGATGTCCATAATCTGAATTTAAGGTTTAAGGGGCTATAAACACCGCCAACACATGTTACTCAATTTTTTAAACGTTCCTTTTCCTATTGCATTGCAAGTATTTACAATAACTTACCCGAAAACCTTAAAAAACTTTCTTTAATTTCATTCAAGTGTAAGCTACGGAAATTCCTGCTTGAAAATCAGTCACGTGCCTAAACTTCAAATATTGTTTTTTTTTGTTTGTTACATTTTTTGTTTGTCTAGTTCACATTCATACTTTTTTATTTGTTTTAATTTAGTAATTCTAATTAGTTTTCATACCAAATAGAATATGTCTATACTAGGTATCGGAATAATTTCTAGGGTTAAGTGTAAGAACAGGCAGCGGTTTTTCTGCTGCACTGAACTTCGCCCTTGCTTGGAAGTCCTTTGGTTATTTTTTTTTCTATTTCCTCAAATAAAGGCAATATTATTATTATTATTATTATTATTATTATTATTAACCAAAACATTGGAATTCAAATATGGCATCCCGTTTTTTATAATTTTCAAGATGATAGAAACGGAGAACGGAGAAACACGTGGCAATTTTATTTTTTCTTATGGACGCCATTTTAGAATTTGGCAGTTTGAGATTACGGATTTCTTTCTCTATACAACGATGTATCACACGTAGTATTACATTTTTTCATAAAAATACTGTTTTTCTTCGAAGAGGCTTTGGAGAAACAAAACGTTCTTTGGTACCTCCATTTCCTGAGGACATTTCTAATCGATTCTATTGACAATAACGTTCCTCTTCATCGTTTGAAAGCAGTATGGTTCCATCAGTCATCAAAATGGGGCACCGCCCCCATTTGATTTGATTTGATAAACGAGAGAAATATATGCAGTTTGGTATGTTTTCGCATAATATTTCTATTGGTGACGAGATGGTAGGTACTGTATTTTGGGAAAAAATGTATAAAATTAAGAGCATGCCGATGCGGTTTGGCTTTAAATTCCGGTATCTATAAGCAGTTCAAATGAATATTTGTTCAAGTTCATGCTATATGTGATGGAAGGACCAATTTTAACTCAATAAGATCGTTGGGATTGGAAGAAAAGGTATTCCTAGATCTCCCTGTTATTAAGCAGCCATCTTTCTTTCTTCATAAACGTTTTTCTGCTTATTGCAAGGAAGAGGCTTCCATGCGATAGGCACAATTCGTGAAAATCGTACTTGCGGTAACACATTAGACAACATAAAAGAAGCTCAGAAGAGGTTTCCACGATTTTCCATTTGACGCTGAACGTCAGCAGATGGGAGAGATTGATATCCACGACAATGCAATCTCCAACTACAGAATTCACGTAAAGGGAAAACATGGGAGTGACCACTTTTTTATAAATCTGATAGATAGTGATGTGAATTGTGGGAAAATATACAGTGTGTAAAGCGACGGGGTATACAAGAGGGAATTTTTTTAAAATATTGATTTATGAAAAAAATCTATTCTTCATGATATTGTTTGCTTGCTTTGAAAGTACCAATAACGTTCCGATTGTTTGTGGTTTGATAGCAATACGCTATCTTGATTATAATGTAGAATGATCTTTCAATAAAAAAAATTAACTTTATTATTTTTCCAGATTTCTATAAATACATGTTAGATTATCGAAACGTTATTGATACTTTCAAAGCAAGCAAAAAATATCATGAAGAATAAATTTTTTTCATAAATCAATATTTAAAAATAAATTCCCTCTTGTATAGGTACCCCATCGCTTTACACACTGTACATATAATATATGTCCTTATAGCTATAAGGAGAAGATGCCTCAGCTAGAACATGGCATTAACTCTTATTAAAATACAAAAAGGTACACGTGCACAAAATTAGCCAACAGCAGAAGACGCGGTGTTGAATATCGATGCTACAAATCCAAGTTATTGGTGACCATCCAGAACCGCACTGCTGCCAGAACTACGATTTGATAATACGAGTATATGTAAACGTTGAACAGGAAAAAAATAATAATAAGATTTTTAAGTGCAAATCGGATGGCTATTTATGAATAAGCACAGCGTTGGTTTGTTTTATTTGTATTTTTATTTCAGTGTTTGTTTTTAGGTAAACTATTCTTTTTTATATATATATTTGCTGTCAGCAGATCAATAGGTATAACATTGATATTGACAAAGTCACATAAACGATACATAAATTTTGTATAAAAAACACAAACACGTAGGTAAGCTAACACTAAACAATAAAATCGCTCACTTTATATAGCTCTTTCTCCAGTAAAAATGCTTTTAATTTTTGTTTGAACATGTGTGGTGACTTTTCCATAGTTATACTGGGAGGCAACGCGTTCAATATAAGATAAGGTCGATTGCGATAAGGAGTTTTATTATCAGGCGAAGCGTGTTCTGGTACTGATAAGGAGGTGCAGATCTTTCGTAGAATTGCGCGTTTCATATTGGTGAAGTGGGGACGTATGGTGCGTTCCGTTGTAATTGATGATTTATTTGGAAATTAATAAAGAAGGAGCACATTTTAAAGTGGAAATTGTGTTTCTTTAAATATTGGAGACCACGTGATCGAGACGGCGTAATTTTTGCGACGGTTGAAAAGTGTGCTGTTTACGCTAAATTACGGTCAGTCAGCCCGATTTGTTTTGTTGAAGACGCAGTACATCACCGAAAGTTTTGTCATGTAATTCTGTGTTATAAAGCAAAGTGAAGTTCAGAAGCAATCAGCGTTTGTTGTGACTTAAGTGCGCAATGCTGTATATGACAGTAATTTTAAGATTTCTTATTTTAATGGGAATTTACAGTATAGTTGAATTCCGTAGTTCTAATTTAATAAGCGTATACCTGAAACCATAAAACATTTTTTTGGACAGTAAAAGTTTATTTAAAAAGAGATTAGCAAAAAAGTGTGCGGTATTACGGGTTTATTCCAAACGAGATGATTGTGGCGGACTCTATGACGTAATAAGCCCAACCAATCAGCTCCTATAACCATTCAGATGACATAACCAATTGGCAATATTGCAGGAGAATGTCATTTGTAACTTGCGTCACCTGTCACAGGCACTTGTCACTTGTCGTTCACTTTCGGGAGATGCAGTTAAACCACAGCCGTCTATAATTACAAGCCGTGCTGAGAATTATGGCAACACTGCATGGTAGGCCGATTTCCTAATTCAACTTGACAGATTTTGAGTGTATTTTATATGTGTTTTGGGTGTAATATTCCTATTTACCCGTTTTAACAGAGCGAGATTGCGACAATTTGTGTTACTCCCTACGGAATGAACAGAAATTATTATTCAGGTAAGTTGCTAAACGAAATATATCGATTTGTTGTCATAACCTCTAAAGCAGGCTACTCCTTACTGGACCCTTTACAAGCACTTTTATTTGTTCAAAGTACCTGTAAGAAGCTCAAATATGACCTACACACTACCTGGTACGTAAGTACGGTAAGTGTTTATCGTGAAAAAATACAATTAGTTTGTATTTCAGGTATTCTAGCACGGACATGTCAAATCGATTTTCTGAAGGAACCTTTTCAACTTATTCCCAAGAGTTCATGGTACGGGAATTTGAAGTCTATGGGGCTCCCCTCTTTAAAAGCTTCGTACCTAGACCCACTGGAGTAGCGACTGGCTTAAAGTCTGCCATTCCGAATCACACCTGGTCGTTGATATAACCTCACTGATGCGCAGCGATTTACTGTCCTTTTAACGAAATTAAGTGCTCAAGCGTGTGCTTCACCTCGACCTCTTTCGACAGAAGTTCACCAATTTCGGAGATCTCGATGGAAAACACATTATGATACAGTTACCAATTTACAGCGTTCCGAATTTTAAAGTCAAATAAAAATGTTATTATCCATTTTTGTAAATCAAAAAAATATATGTACAATTGTAAGCTGCCTAAGTATCTTTCTTCTATATTAAAACCGCCAAGGCGAAACACAGGAGAGAGGAAAATGCCATTTTTCAAGAGCAACAAGACGCCATTAAAACTTACATCGGCCCACCGATTGACTTTCGAACAACGTTGCCAAACTTCTCAGCATGGCTTGTAATTATAGACGGCTGTGGTTAAACAAACGTCAAATCCGACAAACGTCAGACCACGCACAAGGTTGCCGGCTCACTCCTACGTGATTGGTTGTAGGTTTGTGACGTATTTAGACTGAAGCGTTTCAAATTCGGACTAAAAACACAGGTTTTTAACGCATTTTTGCAAATTTATTTGTAAAAAGTAGCTTTTAATCTCACTTTCGCTGGCTGGCTGGCTGGCTGGCTGGCTGGCAGCAAATGTGGGCGCGTAGAAGAACTCTTGTAGAAAGGCAACGGGTGTACGTGTATCTACAGAGCCGTGAAATTTGTCAACCTTAGGGACATGGCTACATGATGTGGGGTTGGCGACATCTGGGCGTCATCCTCGAGCGTAGTATATTAACGTGAAGGTTTTCCAGTTTTTTCCTATCTTCTACTACAGTTTTGGTCCGATTCTTTTGAAATTGGTGTCGTCGGAAAGATGTTGTAAACGCGCACAACTCCTGCGTGGCGGAATTTTGTTTTTTGTCATAGGGGCGAAATTAACGACCTTTTCCGAGGCGCGCGTCTTCGAGAAGTGGCCAACTTCGGGCGCCTTTTACCTTCCGTTGCGAACTCAAGCGGTTTAACGTTTCGTAAATCTCGAATCGCTGTCTCTCTTTCTCGTGTCGCCAATAGAAGTGAATTGCGAGTGAACGGGACGTCGGAAGTGGGTACCGTCAAATGGAATGTGGTAGCCCCCGACACGATCTTACTGATGGTGGAGTCAAATCTTCAATCGCGAATTGCGGGTGAACGGGACGTCGGAAGTGGGTACCGTCAAATGGAATGTGGTAGCCCCCGACACGATCTTACTGATGGTGGAGTCAAATCTTTAAAAGCGAATTGCGGGTGCACGCGGATAGTGGGAAGCGGTTAGTGAATGTAGTAGCCTTCGACAAGATCTGTTATTGATTGTTGAGTCGAAAGTGGCTAATAGAATACTGATCTGCCACACAAAAATGCGCTGAAGTCCCTTCGATCTCAAACGAGGACTTTGATAATTTTTATAATTTATTTTGGGTTTATTTTACTCGCAAATAAAAATTGAGGACACACGAGTCTTTTTATTTTTAATGTACTTTGTAGATCAGAAATAAAAAATGAAGCCGGGATGTCTCCATTGTCAACCGGCTACGTGAGGGGTAATATGACCAAATAAGCTTTGTAAGCTTTTCTTTCTTGTAGAGATTTTGTTTTAATTTTGATTCATTGTGTGTAAATGAAAATTTGTGTTGATAATTTTTTGGAATTTTCGAAAGTTGATCGAGACTACTACGTCAGTAGAGAAGGTGCAGCCCTCCCCTCCTGGCGTCACATTATATGTGGCGGTAAGTTGGCATTTCTGCGGGAAATTTGAATTTTTGAATTTTCGATGTTCGCCATTTTGTCGCTGTAAGTTGCGGATATTGGCCATATTGTTGCGGTAAATTTGAATTCGTGTGGGGAATTTGAATTTTTAAATGTATAGGGTGTTACGAGGGTTGTAGGTATACATTTCGACATTTTGTTACGGTGCCAATAGCGCCATTTTGTTTCGGCGCAGTAAATTATTATATTATATTTAGGTACATCTGATTTAATTGAAAAACGACGAAATTATTAAACTATTATTTAATATCTACTTTCGTAGACAAAGTTTTACGCTACATAGAGAGAATAAAAAAAACAATTTGGAAATTTCACAAGTACTATAAACAAAATACATTCAAAAATTCAAATTACCCGCACAAATGCAAACTACCCCCGCAGTCTCGTAATGTAACGCCAAGCAAATACTTGAGGGCAAGCCACGTGATATGACGTCAGAGTGGGAGGAGGGTTGCACCTTACCTACTTGAGTCTTCCAAGTTGTTCATTTAAAGCCAACATTGAGATTTTTCATTGTGACGGGAGCCGGACGTCAACCAAAAAATAATCACAATTCTAAATATAAAGGTTGTTTTGTTTTGAGTTAGCTGGACAAGTGTTGATTTAAATTGTCTCACGCGCCTAACTAAATTCTATTCCTCAAATCCCAATGTTGCGTATACGCAACGTTTCGCTGTGGTTCCCTGAAGGAAGATACTTTTTTATTTTGTTGTATAATGGTGAGTTTGATGTAGGTAAACCTCTCGCCAGGAAAGATTGCCGGTCACAGAACCCAGAAGACTTTTCGTTCAACATTAGCACGATCCTATTCCCGAAGTCGCTCACATCTTTAGAAAAACATAGATTGTAGATCGACACAAGGTGTGCTGTGACCGGCAATCTTTCCTAGGGAGAGTTATATGTGAGTCGTTCCCCAGTATTTTCTACAAGTTATTTCGTTAGATAGGTACACCTCAGAGTCAGAAATTATTTCTTATTCTGAGGTATACACTACCTACACAGGAATAATATATCTAGGTACTTAACTCCAAACGACACCCCTACGATTATACGAGTATTTAGGTAACCTTTTAAATACAAATGCCCCTACTTAGCGCGTAGGTACACGTTTCTCCTTTCAATGTAAGACTTTAATTGATCTTAAAACGACTATAGGTAAACTTAGGCAGCTCGGCATGTTATTTTTGGTTCGAAAACGTCAACACATTAAATTCGCTGAGATATGGGAAGTGGCTTCTAGTAAACGACCAGAGCTTTCACGACAAAGTACACAGCATACATTTTTTGCTACATTTTCACGTTTTAATAATGGACAACTTTCGATTAGCCAAGCAGTGTCCATCCACGTAAATTAAATTAAACGTTTTATATAAGGAGTGTTATTCTTGAAATTACAGTGCAGGCCGCTATCATTGAAATAGTATTTTACATTATTAGCCAGGTAAGTGAGTTTTTACTGGCGATAGGAGAAGTTGACTAGCGAGCCGTTAGGCGAGCTTGTCATCTCCTAGAGCCAGTAAAAACTATTACCTGGCGTATAATGTACAATATTTTATTTGTTACTCATTTGTAAACAATAGTAAACGTAAATAATGAGTTCTTAAATTAATCTTGAAGAAATGTCTAAAATATCATGTTATCCATGTAACAGAGACTTCGCATTAATTCTGGCCAATGAAATTACTAGATTACTAACTTGTAAAATTTTTACAGGTCGTCTGCTGTCAGTTTTACAGGTCTGCTGTCAGTTTTACAAGTCAGTAGCGTTTAAACATGACGTTTACCCGTTTGCGTTTTGTCTTGTTAATCAACGTTTACAACTGAGTAACAAATAAAAAAAATTATATTCAGTGCCGATCTACAGTGCGCTCGAGATAAGGGGGCACCTCAATATCTCTTTTAATTTTATATGTGACATTACCATCTATCTGACCGCATATTAAACTTCCGGTATCAGTTCCGGTTTAACGGAAAACGATGCAGTTTTTGTTTTTCAAATGGAATGCCTATGTTTTTTTACCATTTAAAAAGAGCAATTCATTTTCTGTATGACAACATAAAATAGGCATATGCATATTCAATGTTTCGTTTTTAAGATTTACTTTTACACGATACGATCTCCCCGTATAATGCAACAGGCACCGTGCATCCTGACAGCACACGGCACGCTATAACAACGCAAACTATAACTTTTCCGTGTCACTCTTTTTCGAGATCAGTGAGTGAAGGAGCCTGAGAGGGGGGGGGGGGGGGTTAAAAATTAATTTGATCTCTTTTTGTATTCTAATTAAAGGTCTCAACGAAAGCAACCGTTTTCTACCAACTACTGCTCTTCTTTCTGTCCTCTTATCAAAGTAAGGGGTGTAGGGGGAAGAGGGGGGAGTGGAACTAGTTTTATCCTTCATGGTACTCTAATGAAAGGTCTCAACGAAAGGAATTGATTTCTACCAACCATAGCCCCCCACGACATCTTATCGTGACCTTATACCTCAAGAACGGATTGTCGGAAGAGGGTACTCACAAAGGGCGATTGAGACGTCTGCAAGAAATATATCCATTGGTGATCTCAAAACAAAAGTTATTGCTTTTATCTGCGCTTTATCTGCACAAGAGTTGTGCACAATTTATACTTGTTTTTATATGCCTAAAACATATATACAAAATTTCAACAAAATCCGTCGAGCCGTTTTCTCGTACGTACGTACATACAGACGGAAAAAAATTTTATTCTTTAAAAGTTGCTTAAAATGGTCTAAAACGTCGACATTTGATGAAACTTTGAAATGTTCAAAAAACGGCTATCGCAATAGCTACCTAGCACATGCTAGGAAGCTAAAAAGATATAGAGCTCGAGAGTTGGTCATATTTTTAATAATTCTGAAATTTCTATGTAGATGTTTTAACCAAATTTCATACTTTATCTCTATAATTTAGAGTTTTATGAGAAAATATCTTGAATTTATCGTGGTATAAAACCGTCTACCCTGCACCCTTACCAAAGGGGATGCATAATAATGAAACTTGCAACCTTTGCTAGTGAGGATATTTGAACCACTGTGAGATTGTAGCGCTTTCTAATATACGTTTGAAATTAAAAAATTGTCTCACTTCAGTTTAGTTTTACACCCCCCTCCCCTCGCGCGCGCGGTAGGAATAGATATTTAAACGCTTTTGTGGCGATTGTAAAGTTAGTCAGAGAGTAACAACGCTTATTACATATATTTTCTATTCCTTTTGAAATATCTATTCCTACCGCGGTTGGGGAGGGGGGGGGGAGAGCGGGGGATGAAGGATGAAGCTGAACTGAAGTGAGATAATTTTTTTGTTTCAAAGGTATATTAGAAAACACTACAATCTCACAGTGATTGAAATATCCCCACTAGAAAGGGTTGAAAGTTGAATTATTATGCTTCCCCTTTGGTAAGGGTAAAAAGGAAAAAAGGCCAACGTGTTTCATTCCTCCGGCACCCCTGACTACAGGGATACCGGAGGCGGGCTGCTCAGGGCTTCCTGGCCCTCTTCAGCCAGAGAACGGGATTGTAAGGATGGGTAAAGTTAGGGATTGGAACGGAAGGAACGGAGTTAGGGTGCTGAGGGGGAGAGTACTGCTCCAGCATTCGCCTCGTAGATTTCGACATAATGCTAGCATTATGCTAAGCTACGTATGTCTGAGGAAAACCCCCTGACAAAACCCCAGACAGAGCAGTCGGCAGCGGGATTCGAACCCACAACCTTCTGAATAGCATCGGTGAGCGCATCCACTGCGCCACGTGCCTCGGTTTGGTAAGGGTGGAGCGTAGAAGAATTTATACCACGATAAGTTTAAGATATTTTCTCATAAAACTCTTAATTATAGAGATAAAGTATAACATTTGGTTAAAACATCTACATACAAATTTTAGAATTCTTAAAAATATAAGCAACTCTGAAGCTCTATGTCGTTTTTAATAAACATTTCACAAATAACTAGTGTGTGTCAAAGATATGTAGAATTTTATAGTCTACAATTTCTGATAACAATATTTTATTGTAAAATGAACCTATAAAAAGATATGATTGAAAAACTAAAAAACCAACCAATTTTTTTTTGGTTTTAAGGGTGGTACGGGGGAAGCACAAGGGGGAGGTCGAAAACCTGGATTCTTAACCACCAGATATTCTTTCATGACATGCAAAAAAAATTATCAAAGTCCTCGTTTGAGATCGAAGGGACTTCAGCGCATTTTTGTGTGGCAGATCAGTATTCTATTAGCCACTTTCGATTCAACCATCAATAACAGATCTTGTCGAAGGCTACTACATTCACTAACCGCTTCCCACTTTCCTCGTGCACCCGCAATTCGCTTTTAAAGATTTGACTCCACCATCAGGAAGATCGTGTCGGGGGCTACCACATTCCCTTTGACGGTACCCACTTCCGACGTTCGGTTCACCCGCAATTCGCGTTTGAAGATTTGACTCCACCATCAGGAAGATCGTGTCGGGGGCTACCACATTTCCTTTGACGGTACCCCCTTCCGACGTCCCGTTCGCCCGCAATTCGCGATTGAAGATTTGACACCACCATCAGTGAGATCGTGTCGCGGGCTACCACATTCCCTTTTACGGTACCCACTTCCGACGTCCCGTTCACCCGCAATTCGCGTTTGAAGATTTGACTCCACCATCAGGAAGATCGTGTCGGGGGCTACCACATTCCCTTTGACGGTACCTCCTTCCGACGTCCCGTTCACCAGCAATTCGCGTTTGAAGATTTGACTCCACCATCAGGAAGATCGTGTCGGGGGCTACCACATTTCCTTTGACGGTACCCCCTTCCGACGTCCCGTTCACCCGAAATTCGCGATTGAAGATTTGACTCCACCATCAGTGAGATCGTGTCGCGGGCTACCACATTCCCTTTTACGGTACCCACTTCCGACGTCCCGTTCACCCGCAATTCGCGTTTGAAGATTTGACTCCACCATCAGGAAGATCGTGTCGGGGGCTACCACATT